>NW_027509442.1:3107500-3502500 GCF_048541705.1 Temnothorax americanus
TCTACTCTATTGTTAGATCCCAGGAATAAACTAAATTAAACAACGAGGCGTTAATTTTAAAAAAGAATGAAAAACGAATTCATTACCCCATCCGGGGTTATAAAAATCGTATACACATGGTGCGTAGGAACGTTCAATTACTCCGACCTTAACCATTCTTAGCAAGGACGCTCACCGAGAGGCGCAATAGGTCACCGACAGAGTCGACCAACGTCACGAGGGCGCCTCGGGTGACGTCAGTAGCATGCTAAATGAGATTAGGCTCGCAAGGGTTTATTTGCGGCCCACGCATTTTACTTCCCCCGCGAGGGAAACGTCACGCAGTATGCAGGATGTATCTACTTATGCGCGGCACCGGAGGCGCGTATCTTTTAAATGCATGCCGCTTCCTTCGATTAAATTTATTTATGCATTTACTTATTCATTTCAATAGTATAAGATAATTTCGCTGTTGATATAAGGAAAAGATTGCGAAAAAGGAGAAAATAAAATTGTACAAACCGAAAATTCGCATTTAAGTCAATTATTGACGTAATGGCTTAAATATGCAAATCTAAACGACTAATTACTTCATTTAAACAATCGCAACTTTTTTCAATAATCTTTTTTCTCACAAGTTGCACATTCCCTTAAAAGAATCCCTTATCGGTGACTAAAAACTTGATAGAAATTTTTGTGCGATTAAAACAATTCTAACGAAAGCTAGATTAATGATATAAATTAATCCGCTTTATCTGCATTTCGTCTCTCCCCTACTCTCGTTTTTCTGATTTATTTTCAAATTCCTGAAAGTAGGTCACAATGGTCCATAATGCTACGATTTTTAAAATTAATCTGATAGGAAATAGATATGCGGCAAGTTACTTTAAAATGACGTTTCGTTTAAAGATTGAGAATGTTAAGATTGGCGCGTACATTATGACGAATTGGACACTGTGTATATATATTTCTCATCGTGTTCTCACCATACTCGTCTAGTGTGGGAAATGCGAAGGTATTCGCAAAAGCGGAATGTGAGACCAACAGAGATGCGCGATGAGAAACGAAGAGAGCATAGGAATAACGATAGGCTATCGGAGGGTTGGCGAGAGCTAGAGAAGAGCGCGCGAGAGGGAAAGAATTTAAAGAGAAAAAGAGAAGGAAGAGGCAAAAAAGGAGAGAAAGGAGATAAAAATGAGAAAAAGAGAGAAAACGATACGTATATGGCAAAGGAGAGAGCTGGAGAACGACGAGAGCTAGCTATAGGGAGGAGGATCGGAGGAAGGGATGAGAAGGAGCGAGAGAAAGTGGTAGCGGGGTGATATCTGTCAAAGGGAAAGGGACGAAGATTTCCTGGCGGCAAAGCGCTCTCGCGCCGCTGCAGGCGGCGGCGGCGGCGGCGGCGGCATAAATCGGCCGAAGGAAAAACTTTTTGAGCGCGGAGTTTGCCGGTCGGTATGTCCGCGCGCGAACGAACGCGCGTATGTGCACGTATATGTACACATATGTGTATGTGGTTTTATCTGACGGTACTCGGGGATGTTGCGGGTTGATTTATCGCCTGTCGTTGCCATGGAAACCTCGGCGTGACCGGCTTGCGCGACACCCTCATATCCGAGTCGACTCTGGTTTGCTCTATTCCCCGCCGCGTCTCACTCGCTTCTGCTCTCTCATCCTCCTCCTCCTCCCTCCTCCCTCCCCGCTCTATACGCGTCGCTCTATCTCTTGCTCGTCCTCGCTCTCCTCCGTCCTCATCTCCCTCACCCCCTTCGTTCGCCGGCTTCTCTCCGTCCTCCTCTCGCCGTCAGACTTTATCCCCTCTCGCCGCCTCTTCTCTCTTTCTTCACGGTACACGCGATCTATGTCCCCCTTCATCACACGGCACCCCGAACCCGATCCCCCTTTCTCTCTGTGTGCTCTCCGTACGTCTTCTTGCCTCTCCAAACGAGTTTTCCTCTCCGATTCTTTCGTCCTTTCATTCTTCTGTAGAGTCATTCCATCTCGTTTTCGCGTTTTCTACGCTTCCTTTCTATCTCACTATCCTGCCCCTTCGTTCATGCCGTTCCTCCTCAATCGTATCATCTCCCTCGCTCCCTTTAAACACCTTTCTCGCTCCTTCGTTCACCTCCACTCGTGTTCGTTTCCTCTCTCGGTCCAACTCGCCGGGACCCCTTCGTATCTCGTCGTTCGTCTCTCTCCATCCCCTTGGACTTCTCCTCGCCCACTCCCTCCTCCATTCCCTCCAGCCTCGCTCATCTCTCGGCAAGAACCAGTACCACCGCACACCCACGCCATCACCCCGTAACCTCCCCGATCGCCCTTTTCCACGCTCCTGACCGGGAATGCGCCCTCGTCTCCCACTCTCTTTCTCTTCGTCTCCCTCTCACTCTCTCTTTCCCTCTCTTTCTCCCCTTCGTCTCTCTCAAGTCTCTTCATCTGTTCGCTTACCCTTCCTAGCCTTCCTTCCCTTCACCCATTCTCATCTTCCCTTCGATATGCACCCTACACTACTATCGCCCTCCGTCGCGAGGCCGAAACTCCCTGGAGGAACGTCGAGCCCGTCGAGGAGCCGAGTGTCGGCGGAATCCTCCGCAAGGAACTGCACACCTCCGCAATCTTCCATCGGCGATGCCTTCAATCACATTGACGGCCTACACAATCTTTTTATTAAGTTTCGCGATCGACATGATTCCGTCAGTGCAAATAATCGAGACAAGCCTCTTTACTCATTCGTACGTGCTAATTCGTAACGCCAGTTCGAAGTGAATGACGCAATAGTGTTGTTTCGCCATCATGACACCTACATATTTTATTTTTGGGATCTATTTCGAGAGCGATTAAATTTTTTACGTAGAGACTTCTTCGTTGATTTATTTGTCTTCAGTTTTTTTTTGTTTTTCATAAATAATCTTATTTTCGCATGTTCGGATAATGATATCAACTTCAACAATCAAGTGCGCATATGCGAATCTTATTCTATTTCTCGCTCCTTGACTGATTTGTTTGTGTTCTTTATTAGAATTTTATATTCAATTTCCTATTAATTAATGACGTCACTGACTTAATTATGACTGATTTATGCATTATTATATAATAACAATTATATAATAATTTTTTTTATTTTTAACGGTGTCACAATATTAATTTTTTCTATATATGTATATATATTCTTACAGATTTCACTTTGAAGCCTAATTGTTTGTCGACCTGGTTATCGACGGAGTCGCAAAATTGAAATAATTTTTCTCAACTGATGTATTATGAATACAATAGATTCTAATAAATATATATAACTTATGATATGATCTCTCTCTTTAACATAAATGCAACGCAAATTCAAATCTGAAGAAATAATATCTGAAACAATATATCTTAACAGAATTATAAACACTTTCTGTTCTAAAATATAATAGAGAACTACGTTGATTAATTCCTGTTGTTTGTCAAATATCTTTATGTTTTAAGAGAACCAATATAATAAAATAATATTTTACAACGCATTATCGACTGTCGTTAATAGTTCTCCAGCTTAATCCGGTCTCGCGATCGAAATTCTGAGATCAAAAACCATTCGAGACCCGTGCGGATGTTCGGATTCGCGACTTCGCAGGTCACACTTCCGGACGTATCGATCGCACGAACGACGAAAGATTCATCTTGAACGTCGAGCGACGTTCTGCCATCTGCGCATTATTCGCTCTCTCACGATTTTAGCGCGAGCGAGATGCCATGACTGCAGGAGCGAATCGATTGGCATATGCAGGATGCAGGTCCAATTAGGGATGCGGCCGAGAATTACGAAAGTACCTTACACCATCGTTTGAATTATTTTCTTGAGAGAGGTTTCATAACGAGAGAGGCCCCAATTACTTTCACGAATAATTCCGCGCGCTGCCAGAGGCGCCGGTCGACGATCGCATAAAACGTTTAGCCAGACAAATCTCCGGCGCGACAAAACGGCTTCCTGATTTTTTTTTTCTGAGGCCAGTTCAAGCACGCCGCGGCTGGCGCGAAACAACTAGTGATACATAACGGTATCGATACTTTCGCTGGCAGATTTGTCGTAAAACGCGTCAAATTTTCTTATAACCGAGAACCTGCAATGTAATTAGAATCTTACAATTTCAATGCCGTAGATGTATCGAATTCGATATTCGAAATTTAAAAGCTGTAATTATTGAGAATAACTCTAATTTAAACAACCAATCAACCGCCGCACCCTGCATACGCGTCGAAATGCTCGGAATAATTTTTTTTCTTATTAAAAGAGGACAAATTACAACAAGTGGCACTGAGATTGACTCTATATTACAAATTGTATAATATATATTACGTTCTTTTCAAGTGTATCAATCCAATGATTATTACCAAGAAATGTAAAGATTGAAAAAGCTTATAAATATCTGATATCGGAATAATTCGAAATTACTTGAAGGTGCTGCGTCTCTTGGAAACGAACTGGAAACTGGTATCGAACGATTAGCCGATGGTAAGGAGAAATTCGCGCGAATATTACAATTCTGCATTATCGGCGCCAGGACGCCAGGATTAATGATGAGTTATAAACGTTCTTTAGAGCGTGTCGAATTATCGAGATAAATTCGCGATGCTTACATCGAGATGCTTTCCAGCGGATTGATTTCTTCTCCGCAATGATCCGAGAATGTGTCGTATCGCGGGGGCGGGGGCACTCTTTTTACTTACGGGCATTAACTAATTGAAACAGCGGAGCGATGGGGAGAAGCGGGGCGGGTGGTCTAAAAAGATTTACACGAAGAGTAAAAGCACGAGCAAAAACGAGCGGGCAACAAAAAGACCGACGTTTCTAGAAGGTGGGACCAGAGCGCCAGGAATGTTCTCGGGCAGCCGCGTTGTCGGTCTCATTGTTATCGACCCGCTGGGATCTCTGGCGTCATTGCTAACGTGATCACGTCGCGGCTATCACCTTCCTACCGGGCAGCACCTTCCACATCCATGCCGTGACGTAGTTCATGCTCTACCGCGAAAGGTCGTAGCAACGTCCGAATATATATATATTTTTTGGACCGAGAGAATGTTTGCTTTTAGAAAAAGTCGCGGAAATAAAGAAAGAAACTTTTCTCGTTGAAATTAAATGTTATTCCCTTTTAACCCTGCAAAAGAGTACCTAATTAGATCATTTAATTACGCTTATTTATTTAGCTGCATAGATATAATCCATATAATTTAATGGAATCAATAAATCTAGGCAACAAAGCAAATTTTATCATTTAGACTTATTCTTTTCGGTCATATTACACGACTTATTTTACTAATATTTTTTTATTATTTTGCAACGATTATTTTTATATGATATAAGCAATTTTTCTGCGTTTTCCATTCTCTTCGTTCATCTTCGAGTTGCAATTAACTATTGTTATTAAAAATATATTTCAATCAACTATAAATTATGATGAGAGAACTAGCACTATTTTTATACAACAGTAGTACTGGGGCATCATTTATCACACCTTTATCGTTATTTTCATGAGGAATAAAAGTTCTCTAGATACTACTAAATTTATTTAGATGATAAATATGCAATTATGGATTATGCAGCAATTCATATGAGTCCTATATTTGTTATCGCTTCATAATAAGCGGAAAAAATGTACGCTTTACGACTACGAAGAACGGGTTGCATACTACTGGGTTATAAAGATAAATATAACGCAAAGCTATACCTTTCTTGTGCTAATCTGACTAATCAGCGACGTGTTGGAACAGTAAGAATAGTAGGTAAAAATAGTTTTGACCTTCTTAATTTTTATAGCAATATCTTATCTGTATTCTAGTCACGTGTTGCGACTTCTTATGACTACTTATGACAGCACACATATGTACATACCTCCATATGCGCAAATCTTATTGTGTTATATGTGTGTTTGTATTAGTGAATTTTAAACAGAACAAACCGAATATTACCAGATAAGATATAACACGAATCTTCTTTAAAATAATAACATTCTAAATTTTCAATTAAAGTCATAAAACTTGAATATTATAAGAATTTAATAATATTATTATTCCAAATATGTTGATTACAAAAAATATTGTAAAATTTTAAGCTAAATACAAATACAAATGTTTCTAAAACAAATCGTTTGATACAAATAGTTACGCACATTTATGATGATCTCTGCCATCTACTCTGTCTCACTGTTTATGGGCAGTCATCTGTTTAAAAAGTTCAACGAAAAAGTCAACTTTTCTTTATAGAACTTGAATTATACTAATTCAATTTTTTTATCAAAACGCGTCCATAATATGACGAAACACTTGGATCTACTTTGTTTTATGTCATTTCTTCTTACTTAATTTCATGATATAAAGAATATTTAAGAGATTTAAAAGTGGAACACATCTGTGTAGATAAAGCGTATTTGCATGTCATTTGCATTGTATTGTTTTTAGAATATCTAATACATGAGATAAGGAACGTATGCAATCTATGAAAAAAATCCTGCAAAGTGAGTAATATTTTAGTCGTGAACTAACACGGTTTTGTCACGTTCGTATTTTTAAGAATATACATCATTCAACTATATAAATGAACAGAAAATTCGCTTAAGACTATAACGGTTGCGGAGTGCACAACAAAGTACATCTAATAATATAAAAGTTACGACTTTAATTAGAGTATAAGTGGCACAGAAAATATAGCGAAGAACAAAATGTTACGTTCAAGTATTTGGGTTGGACTGTTGATTTTGTATGGAACAATCTTGGCAGAGGTAACGTATATAAATTTGTAATATTCCTCAATTAGGTATTATAAAGATATGGAAACAAATTGCAAACATGTGCCTGTTAAATAACATTTTTGAGAATAATTTATTTTGCTATAATGTTTTATGTACCATACATGCTAATTAGAATAATGAAACTCAGGTTTCCGTAACAATTATTCATAATATATTATTTCTGTATTTTACTTTTCGACATAAAAATTTAATCATTAGATGTATTCCTGTATTATTAATACAAAATAATAAAGATATTTTTATTGTCAAGCTAAAGAAACATCTTACTTATAGCGTAAATTTTATTGAACATATAATGTATTTTCCAAATTAAATATATCAGTTTAATCAATTTAGATTTTCTAAACGCAAATTTATAATAAAAAAAACATTATATATAATTTTAACATGTTGATTAATAAATTCTAATTTATATAATTTAAAAATTTTAATAATAATTTTATTTAATTTAAGCGAGAAGAATATCTTTAAAAATTATAAGATGTTCTTGTAATGACTGGCGTGTTTGACAAAATTAAAATTAAGGGAGAGAGATAGAGAGAGAGAGAGAGAGAGAGAGAGAGAGAGAGAGAGAAAAAGAGAGAAAAAATATATAATTATTAATAAATTAATAAATTATACTATTTAGGATATGATGCCGCATAGCGGATTACATCATTACATCTCACACGCGACTGATCAAACTTCACGAACCGGAAGATTTGGCTTCTCTGCTCTAGATGAGATGCGTCAAAGTTTTTGTCGCTCATTTTGCACATCTGCAGATACCATGCCGTATCTCATAAATCTCTTGTGTGCTGCAAAATGTCCGGAATTATATTTACCGCATCATACCACAACAACACCGATGTCAACTTCAGTCACTATGCCAACTGCAGTCAACATGTCAACTTCAGTCACTATGCCAACTGCAGTCAACATGTCAACTTCAGTCACTATGCCAACTGCAGTCAACATGTCAACTTCAGTCACTATGCCAACTGCAGTCACCATGTCAACTACAGTCGTCATGCCAACTACAGCCAACATGTCAACTCCGACCGGATAAAATATGAGCCCAGAATTACAGACCAGACAAAATCCGAAACCCCAGTTTCGCAGACCGGACAAGTTCATAAATCAAGAATCTCCGGCCGGACAAAATCGGATGGGTTAAATTTATGTAATTTTCTTTACACGGTCCAAAAGCTTTCACTTGTCTCTATGTGACATCTTCGATTCTGTCTCTATGGATAAAGATACAGAATCGAAACTATCAGACAGAAACAAGTAAAAGATTTTAGACCGTATAAAGCAAATCACATAGATTTAAAAAATTTGATGATATACAAATATAAAAAAAATTCGATAACATGAATACAATGATACTAACAACAACTAGTAATGTAAGATTGCTAAATATGCAAATAAATGCAATATAAATATGAAATTATTTTATTTTAAAAGATATAGTGTGTTAAAATTATTGTATGTCATCTGTATTCAATGTATTATATTATCTCGAATAAAAACAACTTAAATATGAAAAAAATTGCTGTTATATATCTCATTTTAATAATTTTCTTATCTGATTTTAATATAATTTTCCGATTATCCAATTTTAACAAGATCAGCTTGTTAACTAAAAGAATTAACAAGTACCGTAACTAAAATCTAAATAACAAAAAAGAAATAGTATAACAATTCAATAGATTTTATAAGTCTGTTTGTACTTTATATAAATATCATAATATTCTGTAAATGTTGTATATGTTAAGAAAGATTTCTTCCCTACTGTAATCACTGTTATAGAACGTTGATAAAAACGATGCTGATATTGCCAGCATTCTCTCTCTCTCTCTCTCTCTCTCTCTCTCTCTCTCTCTCTCTCTCTCTCTCTCTCTCTCTCTCTCTCTCTCTCTCTCTCTCTTTCTCTCATTTTTAATTGTAAGTTTGCTTGTCATTGATAACATATATCCCCAAGTTTAATAAAAATAATATATGTATATTATCTTTTAAAATATTTATGAAAGAATATTCAACTTAAATGAAAAGTTTTAATTAAGAGCTACATGAAATAAATAATTATATACAAAATTTAACCACTAAAACTAACAAGCATTTTATTTTTTTGCCTACACACACACACACACACACACACACACACAAATCTTTTAGTTTTTCTATTTTTTAATTCCCGCATTTCGGTTTCCAGAAATGTAATAAAAATTTTTTCAAATATTATAAGACGTCTTTAATACATTATAATATTTATTTCAATATATATCAATTATATATATTTAAAAATCGCTTTCGTGGATTTAATGGAAAATTATCATAATATTTACCTACATAATAGATCTTATCATATAAATTATATATGTAAGGTAAACAATTGTTCTCTTTTATAGATGCAATTTTCACGCATATGAATTTACATAAACTATTTATAAATTAAAAATTATTTAACCTTTTCATATATACATAATGGACACGCCGACATCAGAAAAGGAAGAGCAAAACCCATCAATGTAGAAAATAAGACCTTGCTCTCGTTGTGAAAGTAATGTCGGGTACTCTATTACGAGAAGCTTACGTCCTCTCACTTTCTGCGTGCACACACAATGAGCTGTTGGCGAATTACAATAAATGAGATTTAACACAAAGGTAAATTATAAAGACAAATCATAAAAGCCTGCCAAAAGCCCTAATGTTAGTCGTGGTCGTGATTAATGCGCAATATTGTCTCATTCTCATGCCAAAAGATGCAATTCGAAAATTCCTCTTCGTTATCAGTTAACAGTAAAAATCATTCAAAGTACTTTATTTAATAATTTATAATTTTATTCTAATTTAGGTTTTTAAAATTTAATTTGTTTGTATCGGTTAAATGATTTAATAAATACTCTACAAAAATATATTTTCTGATAATAATTTTTAATATTTTTTAATTCATAATTATATATTAAAATTTGTTGCTTTAGAAAATAAATGTTTATTTAAATAACACGTGTATATATTGTTTTATATATTTCTTAAACAATATTATTAAATTTAAAATGCAGTTAAATGTGATTTATTATAATTATTATAAATGCCAAGATGTTTTAAACTTTATAATTAATCAGTCTTATTGTTAGTACAAAATGTGACTCAGAAACGAGCTCTTAACATGTGGAGCAACAAGCGTACCAGGATATAATAATGTAGGATGCAGACCAGTCTCGACTAGTGTGAATCACGACGGTCGGCATGTGAAAGAATACGAATACTGAGATACAATAGACGACGGCAATGTTCTCCTGATGTGGAGCAGGATATCGTCAGAGGAATAAGATACTGCCAGAAGATACGATTATCGTATATATTAGTAACAGTTGCCAACCTATATGTGCTTGACGACAGGTTTCTAAATCTATCATGGCTTATTGTACTTCATAATCGATGGTAATCTTATTGTTAGTTTCGTGTCAAACCGTGATGATAGAAAAGATCTTTTCTCACGTTCTTTTTAGTAATATTTGCAAATTTTCTACAGACATAAAGTTATATAATACATGTAATGCCTACAATATCGTAAATAAAAATATAAAAAAATACGTTAATTATTACGTGGTTTCTTTTTACTACGAGTTACATTTCTTAATAACTTCCCGTTTTTCGAACGTCATAATCAAACATTTTTAGAATTGAAGCAGTCTCTTATTTCAAGATTTAATTTCAAGTTGTTAGCAACAAGTTTTACCAGTTAGTATCTAAGTGTTTGTTTCAAACGTTATGCTATTTAATTTAACTTCCTATTCTTGATAATCGATGCTTTTGTATGAATTTGGTCCGCGGCAACTTTAATTGTCGACAACGTTTAAGTAAAAAAATTCGTAGAAGATGTATACATTACAGATTGTAGCAAGATTTATAGCTCGTACGATTTAGTTTAGTCAATTACAGCTCAACTATTCAGGTTGGATGAAAACCAGGTCGGAATACGCAAGAGCATGTGGACCAAATATCTCGTTTGCCTTATCTGGTTACCGCTCGTTTTCCGTCTAGCATCTCATAATCACCGATCACTCTCTTGCCACAGCTCGCAACATGTTTTGGAGATTTACTTGAGACAAGAGGTCCACTTAGATTCTTATCGATCAACAAGCGGATAAATATGTTCTGTTTCCTCTTATCCGGCGGAGAATGTGCGAGAGAAAGCTTCAATGGAGGAAACGCATGTGAAAGTGTTCGCGGTACAATCTGAAGGTATTGACTGACTCTGCAAGATTTCGTGAATGTATTATACAATGCGAATTAAATGGTCGAGGTGCGCATAAAATTGCCGTCGTATCGCCCGATAGATAAAAGGAAATTCTGAATAATTTCGTTATGTTAATTAATCGTACTTAATATAAAATAATCGTAAATTAAGAAATTCAAACTCTAATAACTAGCGCTTAAAATCGTTATTGCAGTAGTAGTAGTATAATAACTTCAGTTTTTCTCAGAAGCGTAAAATTTTAAAATTAAAAATAAAAACTGAAAATGTCTTAAAGATGTATTATCAGAATCTTTAAACAGACTATTATAAAAAATATATATAATTTAACAAAATATTTATATATTTCCTTTAAATAAATCTTCTTACTATTATAAACTCATCTGTATTTAACTTTTATTGTTTTAACTTATAATGATACAAATTCACTCAATGTAATATCGTGCCATGCTATTATCAAAAACCACATTTTCAGCGAATTGAAATGTGATTGTCCAGAAATTAATATCATTAATCCATATATTTAGAACTATTAATAATAATTGCAGCATATTTCAACTGTGAAACTAAGAGAAGAAAGAGGAAAGAAGAATCGGTTCACTCCGGTCTGAACTAGATTAATTCGCGTGTCTATACGACCCCCACACGCACAGCTCTATTCACCTGCACCTATGGGTGTTATGGAAATCACGATTCTCTCGCAGAAGCGGGATCGCGCGCATAGGTAACATCGAGATGCAAGATTGCGCAGAGCGCGTGCGACGATGTACGGAGCGAAAGTCGATTCTTGCACGCGAGTCAGAATACTGTTCTCGACGCGGCTCGATCAGGGTCGGTCGGTCGACATGCTTGTCGATCGGAAAAAGACTATGATCGGATTAGATCACGCGGAATTAATGAGAACGGACACACCGCGAAACGAGCCGTTCTCCGTAATAACGAAGAACGCGACTGTGGGATTACGAATGCGTGTGCAACGCTCGATCGTGAAATTCGTCGAGAAACATCGTCGATGTCTCACCGTTTAAGCCACGTTGCGGAGATAGGTAGATTGATATAATCTACAAGTTCTCCCTTTCTTTTGTGCGATGCAACTACATACGATTAATTATGCTACGTAATTCATTGATTACATAATAACCAGCTGTGATCCATTTTTAGTCTTAAAAAGGAGACAAACATTTCACGTTCCCTCTATGTTGAGTAATGCAATTACAGTTTATATGCGCGATATTATACCTTAATCGCAAACACGCGATCAAGATAATTACATATCTTCGCTCCCATGAAACCGATCCTCCAAATTCTATTTTCATAATATTCGATACTTTATGTAATCATAATAAGATAACGCGCATCTAATATGCAAATAAAATCTCACGCAATTTTTTAATTTGTCGGGAAAGTGAACATATTGCAAGGAGGCTCATATATATGTGTCAGCCATATGTTGATTTGAATTCACAAGCCGATATCAGAGGGTGCCATACATTTCTTCCTATATCTTAGTTCCCATAGCTGCCGCGAGAGAAACGTTGGGAAATAATTGATATATATATATATAATAGCGGTTGTAAGACGAGCGTATCAGATTAGATCGTGTAGAATTAACGGGAGCGGCATAACTCGCCGTTCGCCTGCGACGAACGAAAAAGAAAACAATAAGAAGATGCGTGAAACGTTTCACTCAGCTTCTCGCCGTTGTCCATAACTGCCCTGCTTAACTTCCTTCCATCGCGAGTAACTCGACTAATTGTTATTTTATACCTATTTAGAAACGGTGCATTTCTATCCGATAGACCTGCGTTTAGCGTACCAATCTGAGACTTCTGGTTTCTAGTTAATCCCCCAGCTTTGATTTGATTTCCTTTCATCGCACGGAATGCCAAGAAACATTCCGTAGAGTGGAATTCGCAACTCATACATATAATATTACGTAACACACGGTGTCGTGTGACTGTCTAATAATACGTATGCCCTCCGGGTCACACTCGTAAACATATGTTACATAAAATCGATTTCATGGATGAGTCCGTGAGAATTAAAACGATTCATATAGTCCGCAACTGTTTAGGCGAAATTTACATATAAATTAATCAGATAGTGCGCGGGGTAAAAAGAATAATTAAGTATCCGCAAATTTTTGGATTATTGGTTATAAATCGAACGTTAACTTTGTATGGATACAAAAGAAGACTGCATTTATCGAGAGTAAAATCAGTGAAAGTAAAATTTAATTTTCTGATTTTTACGGACGTAATGATAGATCGTAATAGTACAATAGATATTATACTGCTATATAGTCTTTTTATATCATATGAGCTCATAGAGGAGCCTTAACTCCGCGTGGTCGCCTTTTTCTTTCATCGTGCCTTCCTTTGCGTTTCACCGTAAAGCGTTTCACTTTTCCGCGTCTGCATACTTTCGTTTATCTGTGGCTTTTGTTCCTATTTGCATACGTTAGAATAAGTTATTGCTCTCGTATATACCTATGCAAGAGAGTAGACGCTGTAGGCGGCATTCCACTTCTCCAAGCATCGTTGCATTATGCTCTCCGCCTTGCGTGAGATTTACATAACTGTAATAAATGCACCGCTGTCTGTAGGAAGAGTTAATGTATTTAATTATCTAACATCGCGGCTGCGTTTGAGAGCGCGTAACTGAGATGGACATTGCCGCAATGTTTCTTATCGGAGAAGCGTGCGAGTGGTATATAATTGCATTGAATTTGCATCGTTATATCTCATTTTCCGGCAACAATTAAGCATCGTAAATCCAAGCAATATAATAAATTAAAAAGCTTGATTCGGTAGATAAACCGGTCTTCTTTTATAAAAAAAATGACTTATCAACTTTAGAAAGTTAAATAACTGTTTTAATATAAAAATATAAAATTAAGAATATTATTAAAAAAAAAAATAATAACTGTACACTTAGATATCATTAAAAAAGAGAAATTATTAATAATATTACAGAACAGAATAAAAGAGTTTTTTAAATAATGAATTTTTTATTAAATATATTTCAATATTTTTTGGTAGTATTACTATAAGGTTTGCCACCAAAGAGACTGAAAGAATTAAGATCTTACATTAACTTGCAACTGGTTTTCATATGTGAAACCATACGTTTTCATACGTGTAACATATTGCTGGCATATTTAATACTAACATCTTTATGAAGCAGAGGGATGTAAGAAATGACGATAATAAGACGTTAAATTATCTTTGCGGCTGGATCCTCGCTTCGTTATGCTTCCATTCCTTTCGTGACCGTAGAAAATTATAATAAGGAAATCTTTCTTTTTATTTCTGTAATTGTTACTTCCTTTAAAGTTATTTCACTGAGGCGAAGGTTACGCATTTTATGAAAAGAAATTATAATTATAATTGTACAAAAAATAAAAATATTATTTAAACTAAAGTATCCTCTCTAAATAATATTAATCACCATAAAATTTTTTCTTGTTCTTATATATGTCAAATTTCTTTCTCAAGATAGGAAATTACTTATGAATAATTATGCAAAACTAAAATAACATTATATGTTTTAATATTTTAGTATATCACGCTGAGTTATCGTTAGCAAAGTTTTATATAGAGCATAATAATAATAATTTTATTTTTTTTAAGTTTCGTAAACTTACGAATACTTATATATATCTAAACATTATGTCATAGATCTTTTACTGTTATCGCAAGAATATAATGTGCGTTAATAACGTGCTAAATAACGTGCGTTTTATAACGGCCATTAAAGCATTCGGTAATAAATTAAAAGCCGCGAAAAGATGAGATGCCGTAAGATCACAGCGCATAACATCGCAAGATTCTAACGATTCTCAATTACGATTGCGTCTGAATTTGCAATGATCCGGCTTTGGAGGAGAAACACGCAGAATCCGGAGTCACGAAAACAAGGCGAGGGATCTCGTGGAAGGGGAGAATTGTTATTCCGCAATCGCGGGGAATGCCAAGAGGTTTTCACCCTCTCCGCACTTACTCCGCCCTCGGATAAGTACGTTGCTTCTTCATGATATCTTGGATCCCCGTGGGCCATTCGGCACGCAAGTGATCGAATTTCGATGTTGTAACAATACGATTTTGCAACAGGTAGGCGTATTTCATATAAAAATAGCGCACGCACATTACATGACAGATTGTCTTTTCATATACGACTGACGTGTTTCAATGAAAGTACTCTACATTAGCATTTTTATCACTGATATAAACCTAAAGTAATTTGTAACTCGCAAATTAGCTTGTAATTCGCGAAAAAAACCATACGTTAAATACGTACCTCCCAGATCCAAAATAAATTTACATTTTTCTAAAAGTTTTTAAAAGTATATTTATATTAACAAAAAATTAAAAAATTTATGATTCAGAAAATATTGGAATATCGCAGATTTATATTTTCTTATTAAATTAAAACAGTTTTGCACAAGATATGCACGAATTACATTATTCAATATTTTGTAACTTCTTCCATTATTTATTCTTGGAAACGTAAAAACTATATTGAAATTATATTTATTTCATATATATATATATGAAAAAGAATGAGGTGTGTGTTGAATTGTATTATTATATTATTACTGTATTATTCTTTTAATTAAATAACCTATTACATACTGGTTTAAAACAGATACAGAACGCTCTCACTGAACGTGATAGCTGTCATTTGGATAGCATAATCGTTGGAGTTAATTTTAGCGGATGAGAGAGCTCCGAGAGAGCAAGCAAATTTCACCGTAAATTAAATCCGTCACTTTTTGTCAAGCGGCATCGTTTTATATTTGCGATAACATCTTAATTGCGCTCCCGCATCTTCTGTAATTGTAGCGCGGTTTAATGACCAATAAGCATGAGAACTTAACACGTGCGAATGCACGTAACGCTTTAGCTTAAAATATTTGCTGACATGTTTGCAATACAACTTTACGGTTACGCTAAAAATGATACCATAAAGTTTTCTTTGATGTATTATGTCATTCAGGGCATGCGTATGTCGTCAGTATTCGTTATAAATTGCGTCCTCTCAATGCCTGCGAATATCTATTTATATATTATTCAATTCAATTGAAGTCATCGTGAGAGAGAGAGAGTTTTGCAAAATGATATATACGCATCTCGGACGCGTGACGCTAGTTTATAAATGAGAAATATATCAACGACGTCAGTTTCTTGACGATTATCAGATCACATCAGATATCGATACTGAGATTAAAATATTTAGCGCCTGTCTTAAAACTTTCTCTTGTATCACGTATTAAAAGTAGAACTCGTATAATCTCTTATATCATATTATTACCTATTACATTCATGTTTACCTGAATTACAGCATTGAATATTCCAGGCGATCATATTGTAATGACCTAAACGCGCTAA
Source organism: Temnothorax americanus (assembly GCF_048541705.1). NCBI lineage: Eukaryota > Metazoa > Arthropoda > Insecta > Hymenoptera > Formicidae > Temnothorax > Temnothorax americanus. The sequence continues at coordinate 3,123,895 of NW_027509442.1, forward strand.
ATGTATGCAAATGCGGTGCTCGCTCGTGCATAAGATTCGTTCAGCTATACACGCACCTATGCGCGCACGAGCGCTATTTATTTGTGTAAGAACGTAGCTCTGTTATAATTAGAATATCCGTAGAGAGACTCGTGCTACGTATATACGAGTTTTTAATCATTTTTTATTAATACTTGAAACTATTAATGCCATCATATTAAAACCAATGTGCTAATTCGTTTTATATTTTATAGTCAAAATGAAAATAAGAAATTCGTGGAAGATGATATTTGAAAGTTTACTCTAAAAAGCACTTATACGGAATACATAATGCGTTTAAAAGATAATATCTATATTTATAAATTCATAATCATTTTTGTTTTTATATAAATTTCTATAATAAACTTATAAGGTGTTTATAAATTATTTTCTATTTAAAAAAAGAGCTTTGAGAAGCTTTATATATGCTTTATGAGAAACCTTATAAAATAGAATAACTTATTATAAAAATAGTTCTATAAAAGTGTATAAGAAGTAAACAACAAAGTATGTGTATTTTTTATCATCGGTTTTTCTTGTTTCTAGATAAACTTTTCTATTCAAGTTAATGAAGTGGTAAATTGACAAATATGTGTGTGTGTCTTTGAAATATAGAGATACGTTTTATTTTATTTTACCCCAACGACGAATGCAATAATATTTGAAAATCAAATTTCGATTAGCCTCAAGTGTGTGATATTTTGATATCGCTTTCAACAATCTGCCACTTCGATCATTGTGCACACTTGCGTTATATCATTGTCCCGGATTCAAGTGTTCTCACCGCCAAACATATTACCGTTCACGCAAACGTACGCAACGATAATGCGGACACCGGTCAAACCTGTTTAAAAAAAAATCTCAGGGGAGAATTTCCGGCGCCGCCTTGACTGGTACCAAGGATATATACATTTCGCCAGTAAGTTGGCCCCCTGTCGAAAGACGAATTACACGTGATTAAGTTCGACGGGCTTGGGAAAAAGATGACGCGATACACGATGGCCAAGCATGATATCTTGTAATGGGCTTAAGTAAAAATAAATATCCTCAAGCATAAACGAAAATATTGGAAAAATATTTTAAAATAATTTCTCTCATCGAGGAATAATTTGCTTCCATAAATCTCTCATTTTTTTATGGCAATATTTTTTTACGATAATAGTTATTACGATCGAGCAATAATTAAATTACTATAAAGTATCATGAAAATGTAATTTGACGTTATGTCACAAATAATGGCTACAAATATTTAATCTTCTTTTTTATATTTCGTAGTTAATTTGAAACTTATATATACAGAATCAAAATATTATACGTTTAAATATTTAGTCAAAGAACCAAATGCAGAGCAAAATATTTTTTTCTTCTTAAGAACCTCGTACAAATTGATGCGGTGCCTATTCGTTTTAACTAAACTCTCCAGATTGAAGACTTGTACTTTTCAAATAAACACTTTATATAATGCTTTGTTAGTTTATATTCGGTTATATACGTTTGCACTTTTTTATCTCCATAAAAATAACGAACTTCGTGCGTGCAGAAGACCATGCACATATATACATATAGTGAAACTTTCGACTCCCTCGTTTCGAATCAATTGATCAAATCAGCGAAATATGGCCTCAAGCGACAATAACATTATACTCAATGATGGATGATTTATCATTCGATCGTTTTCTGTGACGTGAACATCGTTTAAGGTAGTGCCATTTGTAACAGCCCTCTTTGTTGCACAAATTTTCTGCTTCGTTCTATTAGGCATTGTACGTTTGTATAAATAATCATTTCATTTCTCCCATCGCTTCATATAGTGAGTTTTTGCGAACGGATACGCTCAGATAATTATTGTAACAGAGTATAGTCAATGATCCGGATTCGAAATGTGGCGCAGATACTACAGTCCAATGGAACAATATCTCAATAATGAAAGGAAATTTTTTTTCATATCTTTCTATTCATTTACGATATCCTATTCGTATCGGTCGAGAAATCAATTCTTCAAGAAAGCACATTACCTAATAAATATCCAATATGTTGCATGTTTTTGTGTAAGCACATTCACATAAACATTTTTATTCCTGCTCCTTAATCGTTTGATTTAATTCTATAGATATCCAAAGAAATAGTTCCCTAATTGTTATAAATTGCAAAAATTTGTAGTGATTAATACTCTCATACATGTATGATTTTCTTCATCTATTATGATACTAGCAAGCACACACTTGATAATAGCAAGCACTTTTAAATTAAAGGTTTGATTAAATATATATATTCTTGTCATTTATGTTTCCGAAAATATGTAAAAAAATAAATATTTGTTACATGAAAAACCGCGAAGGAGTGGCCCGCAAAGAAACGTTCAATCAGGACCTGTTGCGTCATTGCATTAAAGCATTACAAGCTCAAACTGCTTTTTCGATGACATGAAGCAATGCAGCTTCAATGACGAAGACGTGAAGGTGCGATAACCCATTACGAAATGATGAGTGACGTCGGGTTCAACGAAGGCAAACCGCGTCTCATTCATGTGTCATCAGTATCAGTAACGATACCTTATTACCCACGTACGAAACCGTAAAAATGTCGGCCAGAAAATTGCCAATACCAGCCAGAAGAACGCCTGGCGTTCGTGCCGGGTATCTAAAGTTGCTGTAACACGACAGTGAAGTTGCATCGTGTGTTCGAAGCAATTTCGTTTCGCCTGTGAGGAATCACGAGTGGCGCTCCGCGATCAATGTAGAAATAAGCGCGATTATGTGCAACGAGATAGTAATAAAACATCCTATCCGTGATGTGTTACTTCGCACGATCTTCGAAGATTATTGTAATACCGATTTAACGTAATCGCATATCCGTTGTTCCCTCGCGAAACTGCGCGATATATATTTACATAGGCAAGCGTCGGTCTGGAAACAATATTAAACTATTATAATCGAGATTTATATTTGTATATGCGGGCATCACAAATTTAGCGAAAATTCAAAAATAAATCCGCCATTAAAAGTTTGCCTAGTTTGAAAAAAAAAGATTATATTTTTCATAATAGTTTTTCCTAATATTTATTATTAATTAATTTATATTAATTGTGTGAATTCGCGTACCAATAAACTCTTTTCTTACGAGCTTGGAGATATTTGAACTCGTGCAAAATAATGCGTGACACGAAATCTAAAATGTTAACTTTACAGTGATAGTTCTTCCCGCAATGACCTCGTGATATCTGAAACCGTTTGCCTGATGCTTTCCAACGGAACGGAGAAAGTATTTTCTTTTTGATTGCCCTCAGAGAAGATGGCAGTGACATTTCAAGCAAATTCAAGTGATACTACCGCAAATATTTTCTCCCTAAAGTTCTTACTATATGCAAGAAAAAAAAAATATATATAAGAAAACATATACATTATTATTTACGAAAACTATCGAAAGAATTTGTTTATCTGCCAACAAACTAAGTACGTCGCTTACCCGTTGATCTATTTCTTGAGAAATCTTCTTAGGAAAATATATCTCAATATTACATATAAGAGGTGTACATCACAATATATAATAATATAATTTAAAATATATACTTCTTATGTAATTAAATATATATATTATATACTTATACCAATTTTATTCATTACTCGTTAATTTTACTAACATTTTTTCCATTCGCTTTTTTTTAATGTAAAAATCCCTTAGATTGCGAAAATAAATAATTGTTTATATATGGTTTTTAATATAAATCAGAACACGGCGATTCATTACCGGCAAATTTTACTCTGCTACATTGTATACAGCTTCATATTATGTTTCACGAATTTCGAAATCAAAGAGATCGAAATCCAATATGACATCTGCAACGAAGAAAAGGCGAGGCCACCCGAAAACACCTCGTCACCCTGTGATCATGCAAATTCTCGCGCACGTCGGGTGTTTAATAAAGTGTAGCTTTCTGTCATTTAAAATTACCGACCACGCACGCACAACAACTCAATCGAAAATGCATACGTCAAGTGCTTGAATTTCTTTGATAATTATGATGATGCGGTCTCAATTTGTTTTCATTGTAATCATCAAAAAGGATAATACAGTAAGGAGGATAAGCTTCACTCTCAATTCAAAGATATGGGAAACAGAGCCATTGTAGAAGATGTGATACATTTTGAAGTCACTGATGTAACATGCGCGGATCGCACTAAATATCCCAATACATTTTTACTTAAATACTTCGTTGTAATTTGTAATATTTGGAATAACCAGATCACACGTAAAATAAAGTAAAGCATCGAATAAAATAAAAAAGACATTTGGTTTTGCGTTAAAATTAAGCAATTATTTTAATTTCAATTTGTACATTTGTATTTCGCTTTTCTTTAAATCGTGCACAGAAATCGAACTATATATACGTCTCTCGGATGTTGCGATCAAAATAGAATTTTTATATAATATATTTCTAAATAAATATGCGGGTTATATATTCTTGCGGAAGATATAGGCGACTTGCAATAAATTCATTTTCTTGTATCCTTGAACTGTGCGATTTTGTCACAGGCCTTTTTTACTCTATTTTCCACGGTTATTCGAGCACGGCCGGCGCGTTCGCCGGAGAATCTGACATTTTCGCCAGACCTCGGTGTATATCGACAAAAATGCCCAACGCGACCGCGACGTTACGTAAAAACAAGTCTGTCGAACTAAAGGCGGCACGTCAAACTTTACGTCTCGTTCCACATCCATACATTATTCGCGCGCGCGAGAGGAGTCAACGTACCGCGTAAATTCTCTCTCTCAAAAGGTGTCCGATCGGTCGCGGCTCTCGCTTATTAGCCGCGGGAACACAACGGTTGCGTCAACCGTTTAATTGTTCTCTTCATCCCGTTAAAGGAGCGTATAAATCTGCTTGTGGCGCGCTTGTAAAATTTCGTCGCGTGAGCGCAAACATGCATATTCATATTAGGTATATATGTCCGTTTTTCTATCTACGGCCTCTCAACCTAGCGGTTAGAACGTGGCAATTACGGATTAGTTTTTTCCACAGCGATCCGGATAATCACACGCGAAGTACATATTTATTTGAACGGCTTGAATTGAATAATCGTGAAACTGGCACGCGACGTCTATTTATACGTGTAGGATAATAGGAAAATTATCATGTGCGAAAGACAGGAAATTATAAAAAATCAGAAGAGAGAGATTTCATGAGACTTACGACAGTCCTTCTTTCAATTAAAGATGTTGACAGAGAGAATTGAGTAATAATATTGAAAATTAAAAACTTTTGGTACGTAGAGTTGCAATTGCAATTAGATTAAGCAGTTTTAACTTTTTTTCAGAGCATCGTTTTCTAAGAGATATTCACTGCGGGATATATTCGATCGAGCTCTTGTTTATTAGGGCTTATTTATTGGCATTTATTTGCGCGTATATGTGCAATCGACAGGACACTAGTTAACGTTCTGGTTGAATTATTTATTCGCGAGGTCGCAGAAACGAGATATTAAACGATCGGGAAAGGAAAACTGGAGCTACCCGCTCAATTTTCTCATGCACCATTAAGACAATTCAATTCTTATCGATTCAAGACTCAATTATATACGATTGGGCCCTTGTACACTGTACAATTTATCGTGGAAGCTTAATTGACCAGTTTTGCACTACGGTATGGGATGTCCATTTTAAAATGGATCTTTTCACTTCGCTTATTATGCTATTACTAAACCAAGTGAACGACAGGAGAATAAATTTAATCGTAATTTATCGCAATCCGGAAACGCAGTTATTTTTTTTTAACTTGTTCGCAGTTTCAAATAGAAGACGGATTTCGTAATACACGCTAGAAAATATCATAAATTGATCATCTCATGTATTAATTTTATTATTTTTTTTCACAATGAAGGATATACTTATAGCCGCATACATATACGAAGTCTCTTCATTATGAAGATAGATATGTCGCCCCGAGCGATACGTTCTAAACATCTCTCTTTCGTAAGTACTATCGTCCCGGAATGTGCTCCATATACTATGGCAAAACTTTCAGATTGAAAAGGAAAGTGAAAGGCTGATAAAAAACAGATCGATTATATTTTGAATTTATAGGCATTTTGTAAAATGTAACATAAAGAAATAATAATAAATGATAAATTTTCCGAATAATTTTACGTGCGTTATTTATATTATTTAATGTTAAATTCAAGTACTCCTCAATTTTAAATGTCCTACAATTTCTGTTTTGCTATATGCTATAATATGACTTGCTAATCTAAATAATTCAGAGAAAGATAGCAAAACAATTAAACAATTATATATAGTCGCTTAAAAACATCATAAAACATTGTTTTTAATATAAAAATAAACAAAGTCATATTTTAATAATAATACTAGACATCACAGACGCGCGCTTCGCGCGCGCTATTTAGCTTTAATATTACACACAACTGTCAAAATATGCTATGACAGCCGCTCACGAAGTTAGCGCAGCAGCAGAATCAATCAGCATCGCGGAAAAGAGCCAACAAAGCAATTCGAGACTTTCGAGAAGACTTCGAGAGATGCGAGTATCGTTTTAACATGCCTTTTTTTAGAAAGGATTTTTGATTATGAGCAATTGTTTGTATACTTGTAATCAACATTTCTAAATAAATATATTTTGTAGCATCTGATTGATTAGATTCTTCTTTCAATATTCATCGGCAATGAAAACGCAAAGCGTACAATTAAACAACTGCGAATGACGTAAATTCGTCTGCCATCTCATTTATTGCAATATCACGATTTCTTGCGGTATTTTAATTCTCTCCATCACAGTCCGAAAAAAGTCGATTAACCATCGCAGAACAAAGCTGATTTCACGGCCAGGCGAAATACACAATGCGCTTTCTCAACCGTATTGCGTTATTATACCGTGCTGGCCACAAGCTGACAACCGAACATTATTAACCAAATGATCACGTCTGAAATTATCAAAAGAAATGAAGCAGTATGGAAGCTAATTATCACGTGATGCCATGTAAACGAAATCTCGCAAATTACCGATCTTTTGCTCAGGCTCCTGACACGTATACATAAATCAATTATGCAATCAATTATAGTATAGTAAAAGATTATATCTAGTATGACTTTCATAATTTATATAATAAGACTGCGGATAACTTGCATAACAAGTGTAAAGTCTGGTTGAACGTCAAGATTATATATTGCGTATCTTCGTTTATAATTTTACTACTGTAAAAGGAATATATTACCAGAGAATTTTCAATAATGAAAAGGACAGACTAACTAAGATCGAAACCAACAGACCCGGATGATCGGACTGTAATGTCTCCTTTGTCAGGCAAAAGAGAAGCTGGGAGGCCAGTGGGTGGTTGCCAACAATGCAAGTTAATGATGAGACATCTCTTACCAAGTAGAACAAACGAACTTCTGACAACGAACAAGAAAACGCTAAGGATCGAGATCATGATTTTAACAAGCTATCTAGCCCATTTATATAGGACTCATTTATATAATTTGAAGTTAACTGAACAAAGAAAATGCCTGTTATGCGGGGAGGAAAAAGACAGCGTACATATTTCATGTCGCTGTTCAACACTAGCTTGCAAAAGATATAAATCCCCGGACCAAATATTTCTTGAACTCAGAGAACTGAGGGTGAATAGACTGTTAAGCCAGGCGTGAATGACAGTAGCCTATGACCTCAAGAAACCAGCGGGTGTTACAAGAAAACAAATCTAATCTATGTGACGTTAGGGGCTGTTACAAGCCCCACCGTCATTTTATTTAAAGGCACTTAATGTGCCACAAAGAATGCTGCAATCCGCATTCATGTAAGCTGAAGTGTTTCGAACTACTTCGCCCGAAAGTTACGCAAGCTGATTTGTATGCAAATGAAGTAAAGGATGATAGCAACGGACGAACTATAATTCGCACGTTTAAGCCCGAAGAGAACTATATTGTCGAATACTTCAAAAACAGGATAATAATCTCGTAACATTTTTTTTTTCGAATAATGGAGTTTATGAGGCTTATTTTTCGCAAGCTCGCGCGCTACCCCACAATTAGCGATTCTCTGCAAGATCTTCGAGCGACGTCGTATATGTAGCTGGAACGATCCTGCGTCCACGGCGTCGTCGGTTCTCCTCGAAAGTGTAATCGAAAGGTAACGAAGAAAGAAATCATTCATTGTCGGACACAGCGAGCGGGACTTTCGGCGGCGCGTATTTCGGAGACCGGCGGGACACAATCGATGTCTCGAATCGAGGGCAGCAGCCGTTGCGGCTCGTTTAGAGAAAGGAAAGTAAGACATGGACGGGAGCTACACCTCCTCCGCCACCTCCTTCTTCATCACGTCCGCCGCTAACTCCTCGTGGTTCCTTCTCGCTCACCTGGCGGGTACATAACGTAAGATAAAATAACTTTCCTCCACCTCTCTCGTCTCCTCTCAACTCTCCCTCCCCGGCTTCTTCTCCCTTCTCGTTTCCTTTCTACGAGTCAGCACCGCGCTTTTAGGGAGCTTTCCACCACCCGGACGGTGCACACTCTGCGCTTTCATAAAGAACTATGCGGCAGGAAGGCAGGACACGATCGCGAGTACCACATTAAGGTAGTCGATCAGTGCGAGTCGTTCTAAAAGCAACCACCCAGGAGCAAGATCGCGCCGGTGGTGATCGACCGCAAGCTGGATTATATCCGGCAAGTAGAGAAGTGGCTGGTCGTTGCACGAACACGATTCGACAGACGGTCGAAGAGCAGGCACGTGCGGTGGTGATTACTTTGATCTCTCGAACGCGCGCAAAGGCATTCGTCGACGGAAACATTGCCGGTATCGTTCTTCGACTGCTCGTCGTTTGATTTCCATTCTCCAACATCGCGTGTCGCGTGTGTCGAAAGAGTGCATCGGGGATCGTGCAAATTGACAATTACCACCCTCGACGACAACCTTGTCGTCGCTCGATCCTCGATCGCCGTGATTCATTAACAACGTGGAGCGCGTGGTGGAAGAATGCACAACGGGTGAGTGCGACGAAATCACGAATCGAGGAATTTTGCGGAGGAATTCTAAGCGATCGACGCGTATCACGCGCGCCAAGAAGTTGTTGTCAAGATAGGACAGAAAATATTTTTATGTACATTTTTCGTGATTTCACAATAGGAAAAAGATTGCAGATGACAATTTATCGGTTCTTAGTAATAACAAGTTATAATTAAAATTAATTAGAATCTGAAAAGACCATCCATTTGTCGAATATTTCAGCACACATTTGATATTGTTAATAAAAATTGATTTGTGTTAAAAATTGTAGGCACAGATAGCGGATCTCGTATTGCGAGAAAGCAGAAAGGAAAGATCAATTTACTTTTTAAAGTTTTACTATCTACGTTTGGTCATAAATGACACGAGAGGGGGGTACACAATATACTGTTATACTTCATATAAAACGCAACACATAATATATTAGTTTCCTGTATCGAATGAAAATTATAAAATACCTTTCACGTGTATATCTACATTTAATTTCACATGTGTATAATAATCACATGTGTTTTACTTTACTGTTTTTGAAACAAGTGGGTCAAGGATATGAAAGTTACACTGTCGAAGTTAAGCGTGACTAATTTTTCTCAATTTTTTCTTTTGTATTTACATGCTATAAACCGATACTGTTAGACAATACTAAAATATACATACTTTTAATCCCAATAGAAATGAGCTTTTCTTCAACTCTATTTTAGATAGAGATCAAAAGTTAAAAGAATATTAAATGTCTCACATATTTTTATATGTGTATATATAATAAATTTTTTAATTATCTCAAGATTGTATCTTTACTCTTACCAAAATTAAAACGTTCGCGGCGCTTGCATAAATTGATAGATCATTGCTATCGTTGCTTATCAGATTTCCCAATCTCTCGCGAACTTCTTGAACGTGAGAAAGAAAAGTTTGAGGCTTCTTGAGAAAGACGAATAGCTCGGAAAAATAGTTGCGAGTAATTATGAGAACCGGAGCGTACAAATGGGGGCGATGTCTTGTAGGAAATGCACGTGACTCTTTTCGTGTCTATACATCATCAACGCGCGGGCACAGTGCCGGGTGCAAGTGCTGCGAAAGGTGAAAGGAGAATCCCGCGCAAGACGCACCGAGAAAGCAATCGGTGCTTTATTTCGGTCCATTTCGATTAATCCGGGAGATTTTGTTTCAGAAGTCATGATTTTACACGATTTATTCTTTAAAGAAAACGCGTTGTCACGCTCGAGATGACAAATGAGCGATCAGATGGAGCTTAGCGCGCGACGAAATATAAAGATCTGCAGACAAATGCCCCCCGTAATCTAGACTCGTCCTTCTGCAAGCATCGCGTTACTTTTACCCACTTTCGAATCCTTTCACCGAGCTAGTAAATCATTCGAGTTTTTAATTGTCAAATAGGATACGCGTTTATACGTATGTAAGGATTTGCAAACTCTTGAGAAACGGTCGATCACTGTCCGCCTACTTAATGGCAATTATTGTATCTAACCGTGATACAAGCCGCGGCAACGATGACGTAGTCGGCGCAACGATGATAGTCGATTTGCGCATAACGAAAGCTTTCATTATAATCTTCCGATACGCTGTTTGGGATAATTCCCACTTTGTTAACTTAGCCAATAACGCACCGTTGGATTCTTTAGTAATCAACACGCTATTGCTTATCATCATCAGAAATTTCATATTCATTCTTGCATTGTATCATGAACATACAAAATTCATATCTTATGCAATTTATAAATATTCAATCAAGCAAATATTCAATGCAAGAATAAATATTCAATCATTTCTACAATAATTTAATTTAAATTCATTTGTAATATGTTTATACTCAGATAATTACAGTCTTATATTCCAACTAACGATTGGAAACTGGAATATTGCTATGTATATAGAATAGAAGTAATAATGCCATGGCTTCATAATATTCATAAACTGATTTAAAAGTATATTAAGTTCAACAGTCGTGATGTATATAATTTTCTCAGGTCCATGTGAGACATATATAGGTTAAATTTAATTGCAATCCGTTTGTCATAAAAGAAATCATTAATATGTCTTTGTTTGTAAAATAAAAGTCATTTGCAATGTAAATGCTACATGCAATGTAATAAAACGTAATAAAATGTGTTGCATATAGTTCATTTTTTAAACATATATATGATATAGATGTAACATCTTTAGATGAACACCTCTATTCTATCAACGAGTAAAGAATATTACGCAACAACAGGGAACAATTCTCTTGCGATATTTTGTGGCTAATTTTTTAACGAATTTTCACTTTTCGTACGCTTCCTGACCACTGTTTCGCACGCTCTCCGATTGAATTTCACGCGATTACGTACGCGGAATATCAATCTGATGTCATGTAATTCATCCGGGTAAGATTGACGTTTCCGCAAGAAGACAATCAACAATAAATTGACATGCTACTTAGTTAATGAACCATGATCCATTCAATGATCACGAAAAACAAATTTCTCCAATCTTCTGATATATTTCACAAGATATTTATTTAATACCGTGAAAAGAGCAAATCGTTAATTTGCATTAAATATATCTTTTTATAAAATATAAACGTGGCTACGTAAAGCACTCATGCATTTTTTCTCTTCTTTTTTTTTTAGAAAATAATCATCAGAATGACAAATATGTGTATTATGCGTAAATTAAGACTTTAGAATTAAATATTAACTCTATATTCAATTAAAACAGAAATTGGAATAATATATATATTATGTTTTAAAACATTGTGAGAGCAAATAGACAGATAAACACAGGAACTATCTTCATTCGTATAAATTATAAATCATTATAAATTATAGCAAACATGGAAAATGATTTCTACTATAAATGCAAGCTACATTAAATAAAGAACGCATGTCGACAAATTATCAGTCAATTACAAGTCACCAAAGTGCAAGTAATTTCCATTAAAGGCGATTGATTAATCGTTATAGTCTAAGGTTACCGAATATGTAAGAACCGGTTTATCGGGTTGCGTTGCATCCGTGAGTCGCATGCGAGATGCTCGAAATGATCAGAAAACTAAGAAAACAGAAGAGAATCCAAATAGCTTTAAATCGATCGAGTCTTATCTAATCATTATGTGAAACGACGAGAGGTACTTTCATCGTCGGCAAACTATAACACAAGGCGAGTGCGAATACCTGTCAGCCATTTCCAACGTAGCAATTTGTACGGCAACGTAATGTAATTTCATGACAAGCGTTAGTGAATGAAGCATGGATGTACGGCAATAATTAATCTTAAAATAGATGTTTTGCTAAAGAGTTCAAGGTGGTGGAAGCCCTATGCCAACTATGCCTATTCCATATACATTCGTTCCTTTTGACGTAATTTCGTTATTACGTTAAAATATAATTTCCGTAGATAATACGTCTTAGGCTCGGTAGCATCAACGTCGCATAACATTTAACCGCAGCTTAACTCACTCTTCATCTCTTTCCAATTGTCCCCTTAGAGACGAAGCTACGGTTAAATGTTATGCGACGTTGGTGAAACCGGGTCTTAGGGGAAAGCAAACGTAGATAATCAACAAGTAACACATTTAAGGTTTGAATTTAAATATGTATTATAAAAAACTCATTGAACAATAAAATTAGCGGGGAAAAAATTTTCCCTCCTTATTATGAAATTCAAAAGTAAGATCCGTCATATCAGCCAGTAAGAATACGGCACGCACGAAATGTATTCGTTGCCGCACAATTTTGCATGTATGTCAATTGCACGTTTACATATGCAAATGTGTCGCGAAACGTGAGAATACAAAATGTAAGACTGGCTTTCCACGGATGGACTGGAGGCGTTCGCGACACGTCTCTTATGCTAAAAGAATGGACAGCGCCGCGATTACGGAAGAACTTCGACTTTTGTATATCTCGGTTTCTCCGCTCCGCTCGAGAATGCACTGAATGCATTATGCTTTAAACGCACACGGTTGTAACAGATATGATCAAGCTATTAAGCAAAAAAATGTTCACAGAATAATTTTGCCGAAAAAGATGCAATTTTGCACTGTTGTTATTTATAACTTTCACTGAGCTGACAATTTTGTAGAAATCTTTTCAATACACTGTCCCTATGTCTGACAAAGAGCCACTAAAAAGTTCACGTCCAATTTTATTATTTTGTTACGTTATTATGTTTAAATTTGTATTAAAATATATACATTTATATATTTAATAATATACATTTTTATATCGAATTTTGAAATATATTTCTATACAACTAGTTGAAATGTTTTCATAAAATGGAAAGTTAAAACAATATTTTTAATAGCGCATAACGTATTATACAGCTGCTACGTGTTGAAAACATACCCCATTGTGTTAGATATATTTTACAATATCATATTCTCTTTATCAATTCCACCCTGGCTCAAGGCAATCCAGTCGGCTAAACTCAAATAGTTGCGTTAATCTGGTATTCAATAATCCTTCCAGTGGATATCGAAGCGAATGCTCTAATTACTGGCTCGGTATAATACTGATATTCAGATTATTATTATTATATAAGCACAAAATTTAAAAATGTGATTATATATATTGGCAAGAATGGCAAAGATAATATCTTATCAAAAATATTTTTACTAGTATTCGTTTTTTTATCCATGTTTCTGATTTGTCTAACAATAAAGAAGTATAATATAAGCTTTCATCGTCCAGTACTATACATTTTTTTATTTTTTTAAAATATATATGAAAAATATATATACGTAACTGCGTGTATATATACACTATATGTAATAGATTCCGCGTATATAACATGAACATTTACTCCGCAGGAGACATGCGGAAACTGTCGGAGCTAAAGACGTGATTAATCGATTCAATTAACGTTTTGAATTTAATGACACAATATATACGACAACGTTTGCTAACTTTACGTTAGTTGCTCATATTCATTATCATAAAACTTTTATGATAAAGCGTTATGCGGAATGGAAAAGGGAACATTTTGGATTAATTAAAAAGTATTTTTTGTTACTTAATATATAATAATTTTTCGTTCAGGAATAAATCTCCAATCAATCAGATTTGTAATAATCCATGCAAATCTTGCGCGACCGTGATTTAAGGCAAGCAGCCGAGCAGCCTTTTATATTCACATGCGTCATGATACTCTTTGAGAGAGATAATCGTTTATGCTGGAATGTTGCAGATTCGCGATAATGCGGACGCGATCCGCGATAATCGGATTGCTGCTGCTGTTGGTAACGGCGCACTGTAACGGACTACAGTATCAGCCTCTCGACTCTTATGCAAACGGAGAGGAGTGCGCCTTGATCCTGGACGCCCGTGGAAGAACCAGCGTTTACGACTACACCTATAATTTACTTCGCGGATCGTTGTAAGTGCCTACATTAAGACCGAAATACGGGTCCGCGCGACGATAGCGATCTTAATTTAGCGAAAGCCAACGCGAACCCAAGAACTGAAGTTGTTCCTTTCAAATGACTGATACAAACTTGCGCAAGTAAAATCATTGCCTGTGAATTTTCTCATCCCAAGTATAGACTAATTTTTATGTTAATAGCCACATCGACGGAATATCTTATAGATATTAGTTTTGCTTCTCACGCAAAGAATTAATTTGGGTTTCTTAATTAATTATTTTAATTAAATTATGTATCAGATAATATACAAGAAATACGACGTAATATTTTATATAATTAACAAAATTAGTAATGTATTTATGAATTTTTTATCGGGATTGAGCATGAATACAAAATAAGAAAATATTCTTGCACACATTAGTACTCGTAATAGATCTACGTTGTTAGATTTTGTGCACTTTTTGGATTTCAAAGTCCTTATACTATCTGCAATAAAGATAGAAAAGATGGGAGTATTATATCGATAATATATCAAGTTTCTTTAACATTTTCTTTTAACTTTAAACACACTGTGTAAATAATTGAAAATTATTATCATAGATTATTCTATAAAATTACGATTACTTAAATTATTTCAATTAATGTTATCTCAGCGAAAAAAATTATTTTTATGCAATTACTCAAAACTTAATACTCAAAAATTAATTTTCATCAAATTATACTGAACTTATGCTAATCCTTTAAAAATCTCCTGTTTTCTTTAGGGTATTTAATGTTTGTCGTTAACAAGAAATGTAATTGAAGATAGTTGTATCAAGTCATCTGTAGCGAGTATTTACAATCATAAATTTTCTATCAGTATAAGCTTAATTATTACCCAAGATTATCCGCGATTATTGGTCACCAATTATCGCTCAAGCAAAATGCTGTCTTTTATCACGCTGCCGATTATGAGAGCATAAAAGCAGATAAAAATTATGTTTTATCAGATAGAACGTCTATTGTATAGGACAAATTGTAATGTCTAGGAAATGCACGATTATAAATCGCATTTGATAACTGCATGGAAGTGCAATACGTTTACATAACAAAGTGAGTCCTCGGCATTCTAGAAAATTAGAGAAAGCGGGAACTTTGGCCGCGCGGCCAGGACTTTCACTATCATCCTGTTCCCGCAGGATCAGCGGATTTTAATGCGACCTTACCGGTTCCACTGTGTGACCGCGCGTACATTCTACTGCGAAAAATGTATTCGACGTCGACTGTTCCGCATGTCTACGTAAGATAATTCTATACAGATTATATTGCTTTAGCGACGATCGTAAAATTCGAACGTTTTCTATCGAGCTTTTAAAAGCGACTATTGCCGGCCGGTATCGGCATTTACGGTATTGAGCCGTAAACGCGTCATGCAACGAGAGTGACCGTTACGTATCGCATTGCTGTTTCATTCATCGCCTCGTGTAGAGAATCGTATTTACCGTACGGAGAGCCGCGGTAATAATCCCCGCGTTCAGGCGCGTAACCATGCTGAAACCCGTGATTAACTGCCGTTCTTCACGTCAAGCAACCGACGAGATGGTGGCGTTTATCGTTCGAGTGCCTTCGTAAAGTGTCCTTAAGAATCGAATTCAGCTGGGCGGCCGAGATGTTGGAGAAACGCGATTACGAAGGCGGTTGCGGTTGCAAATTGTTTATAGGATAGGAAATTGAAGAAAGAGGAGGAGTTTTTGAATGGCATTCGGGGGCCGAAACTGAGGTCGAGTTAACTCGTCTCATTGCACGCTCTCGTTAATGTACGACAAAAGAACATACCGCTGCTGCAGGGCCGCGCAGGTATACTATATGGTAAAAAAGCTGCGCAACGACAATTAACATAACGATAACGATACTGCATGACGATCGAGTTACAGAATCGCGCCACTGCGGTCCTATTCTGTAACTCTTAACGTTGCACAGCTTTTTTACTATATATAATATCTGCGCAACGCAAATACAACGATAAAGAAACTGTCATTAAGAATTACAGAATTAGCCCTCTGGTCTCTTACCGCTGGTAATTAATCGTAAGTAATTGCGATTTTTGAAAAAGAGTTACGAGATCTGTCTGAAATGTGTCAGTACTTATATTCCAAATCACAAACTGCGGCACGGACTTATAAGCTAGTATGCACGGGAATCTTAC
This sequence comes from Temnothorax americanus, assembly GCF_048541705.1. Taxonomy (NCBI): domain Eukaryota; kingdom Metazoa; phylum Arthropoda; class Insecta; order Hymenoptera; family Formicidae; genus Temnothorax; species Temnothorax americanus. The sequence continues at coordinate 3,140,473 of NW_027509442.1, forward strand.
CGCTGCTAATTGAGCCTTTTGAGGCGCGCCGCTAATGAAATATATACAAGGCGACCGCGTTGCGATAATATCGCTTTAAATGCTTGGATTGCCGAAGATTATGGTAGCCGAAACGGCCTCGCTTGAGCGCTAGGAGAGAAACTAATTGGAATTACGCCGAGTATATATTATCGCCGTCCTTAATTCCACGCGGAATATTATCGACAACCACGATTGCTTCAACAATACAACGACACGTATCGCGTTATCTCGTCATAATTGCGTCGTTAAAAACTTAACCCTCAGGGTACGGACTATAAAAAAGTTACGTTCCGTACGGACATGGGTTAGCCTAACCCGGCGACTTTGATTGACTGTATATCGGGCTGTAATTTGTCAATTGAAACAATTTTTTTTGGATCGAAATTTTTCTCAAAAATACAATGGCGTTGATAGATTTATTACATTATTAAGAATATAATTCTTTGTCTCTTTGGTAATTTCTTGTAGCTTAAAAGGACTTTAAAAAACTTTTACAGATTTATTGTTCTCTTAAATCACTTGTGGCAAAATTGACATTAATAATCTCATGTGTAACAAATGTAAATCTCCCGCATCTTTATTTACGTAGTTCGCATAAGTGCAGTTTATATAGTGCTAAACGCTTCTTATTAAGGCTATTGTTTTTTTTTGTTAACAAAAAAATTGAAACCAATTAAATAAAATTTTCATTATTATTTGTTTCTTTGAACAATTAATTCTAATTTTAATCAGTCAAAATACTTAAAGTAATGTGCTATACGATTTTAATAGAAAAAAATAGCTCAATTTTAATTTATCGTAATAAAAATTTAATAAAAACCTCATACAACTCGTAGTAACCGTCACGTAATTTATCACGATCTAAAGCTCATTTTACACAATTTATTTGTTTCGAATTTCAGAATGAAATTCTATTAATAATTTGACATATATGCGTATTTCGACATATTCTGATCTTTTAAATGTTTTCTATATTGCACGGCACATAAAATTATATATACATTAAAATTCAATTCTGAGTTTTGACACAAATATTTGTCTATATTTAGCGAGCTTAATAGCCAGACAGTTATCCAGTAATCGAGAGTAAACATAGTCAGGCGAGTCGCGTGATCCGCACCGACCGTTTAGGTAGCCGGCGTGGCGTCGTAACGCCGCCCGGTTAGCGATGTCACGCAGCTACTACTTTAAGGTGGAAACACTCGTGGAATGTCAAGCAGGTGCCCGGGGACACGACATAACGAGACGTCGAGTACGCAATTACACCGCGTCCCGCGAAACGACACGGCCGATCTGGAGGTCGAAATAGCGCGTGCTGTCGGCTGCGAAAGTGCGATTATTGACAATGTTTCGAAAGGATCATTCGCGAAGTGAGAAAACAGGAACAGATACAATGTGCGAAAATAATGCCTCGCCGATCGATATCCGTCGAAACAGAGACGGCATACGAAGCACGAAATGATCGTAGCGGTATAATGAGGCAAGCTATTTTCGAGCACTGGTGGATACTTGGCGTGCCGCGACCGCGGCGCGTAATTATTAAATGTGGCATATTAAAGTACGAATGCCGTGAGCTGAAATGTAATTTATGTGTATCAGAAAAAAAGGCTCTCGGGCTGGCGCAATCCACATTTATCACCGGGCGACGGGGAACGGGGCTGTGTAGCCGTCGCTCCGACCAGTTATGGTAAGTGCGTCGATGCACGACACCATTATAGAATGCTCTCGTTATTATTACGTCGCGGTTGCGGCGCACGAACGTTCGACTGCAATTAGACGCGAGAAGCTGCCTCTCTTGCGCCTTCTCGATTTTGCGCCTCAAGTACTTGACAATTAGTGATTCGTACTGCTCGGATCAGATTTTTAGATAGACAGCTACTCCAGTAAACTCGAGCGGTTTCACGAGAGTCAGTGTCTTAATATTAAATAAGTTGAGATCCTGTTATGCTAAATATTATGTTCGGTGAACGTTAACGTAAACGTTAATTATACATCGATTTCGAAAATACCGAGTTCACAAAAAATGTACGTATAGATAATAAATAAAAAAAAGATAATATTCTTAAAATATCAAAGCAACATATTTATCTTGCGATCGTTTAATGCAAGCTTAATTTCTTTATATTTAATGTCTCATCTCTCTCTCTCTCAAGATACACGTAAAATTCCAAGATAAGATTTATGTTAACTTTAAAGAATAAGCGAATAAGCAAAAATTGATGAAAAAATAAACAAATAATAGGTGATGGTTTTAATCTGCGAATATATATTACTTAGGCGATTGACACGGTCGAAATAAAGAAAAAAGAATTAAAAGCGGAAGCTGCGTAGACAAAAGTCCAATGTCGACGTAGAGAAACGCGCAGAATTGCTGGCTCAACCTTCGACGCAGCCACGGGCAGCGCGTCAATGCCAGTGTATTTCACGGCGGAAACAGGATATGAAAGTCAATTCTCTCGCATTCATTATAGGAGAGCACGTCTAAGACAGTTTCGGATTACCTTGATACGTACGCGTGATCTGCACAAGCGAATTCATGCACGTCTCACGCACGGCTCTCTCGAGTCGGCTTCTCATGAAAGTATATAGGCTGCAACGTTGGGTAATTAAGACGATGGGGTACAGAGGGAGAGAGGGGGGACTGTAAATAATATCCGCACTCGAAGATCGAGCATATGTCAACTTTCATCCTCATTTTTTCGTTATCCGTAGCCCTACCGCAGGTGGGACCGAAACCTGCATCACGTACGACGCCGTAAATCATGCTTACGTCGAGGCGAGGAAGCGCATTAGTGAGTATATTAAATTTCATTGCGGCAATTAATTGCGCGATGTCCATATAACTTATCGTCGACAATGATCAATACGATGCCGAGTGCGTCGTTCGCGAAATGCGTAACGACGGTCATATAAAACCCATAACGGACGATTCGTCGAGTATACGCGCGTAATCGCTATTTATTTTGTCGCGCGGCTTTCTCGCGGCGTTCCGTCGCTCACACGTAATCGTCCGTAGATGTCGCGAGCCCAAAGTCGGAGATGTGGCGTCCGGAGGACCTGGCGACGGTCGGCGAGCTGCTTCTCGACATCACCACGAATCTCGCGCAAACGTAAGTTCTCCCTGTCACAAGCCCGCGTGCGATCTTTCTCTTTCTTCCCGAACGAACTTTCCCCCCTTGGGATCCGCGATCGCGTTTCCTCGATTTTACTTTCTAATCATCGGCGCCCAGATACGGACTGACCTACGAGGAGATCCAGAGGAGTCTGCCGTTGATCGACACTTCGAAGACGCTGATCCGCGAGGTTTGTCCCGCATTTCTCAGCAACGTACAATGCAGAGCGGGCAAATATCGACGGTACGATGGCCTCTGCACGAATTTGCAGAATCCAACTTGGGGAGCCACTCTGTCGCCTTTCGCAAGGTAACCGTGATTTTCCCGCTTCTCGGATATTTCTGTTTTTCAGTACGAAATACGCTACGCGAGTACTTATTTTTTACTCTTTGCAGATTGATGAGCCCTCAATTCGCGGACGGCCTGTCGGCGCCAAGGATATCCATAACGGGTCACGATCTACCGCTGTCCCGAGTCGTGTCACGCACTATGCACCCGGACGAAGGTTACCACGATCACGCCGGCACAGTTATGGTGATCGCGTGGGGACAATTCATGGACCACGATTATACTTTGACCGCCACGCCTCTAGGTATATTACATTCTAGAGCGTGATTTTCGACGTGACATTCATATAATAAATACTTCCGCCGCAGTGTTTTTAACGTCCGCAAGACGATCTTTTTATTTCAATTAATAATAAGATTTTCCCGAAATTGATCTCATTAACTAGATACAAATATATTTAACTATTTAATAAATAAATAAGCGTCTATATAATTGTTTAATATTTTACCCGTAAAATACGTGTAAATCAATAAAAACTGAATAAAAAACTATTAATTTATCTCACTCAACGATAGGAAAACAAATACGAGATTACATATAATTCTCCGAAAAAATAAATGAATGATTAACTATGAAAAAGGCTTATTCAATTACGAATTTGCTACGGGCAATATTTTCTGTTTTTCTTTCAACAAAACACATCCTGTCTAAATTAATAAATAGAGAGAAATGATTCTTAAATTAACAAAGATCACTGCAATATATGAGCATGATAGCTACCTGCGATGTATAAAACATTTTAGATTCGAGAAAGCAACAATCAAAAAACTACAAATGGTTTTTCTGACGGCTCATATGCCGTAATGACCGAAGCCCGCGCTGATTCAATCGTGCAACTAGAATAGAAATTAGAAAGCGAGCCTTTCAATAATCGCCGGCGAACAGATTGCTCAAGTTGCGTCGAAGCAACTGTACCGAGATATTTGATACATGCGCATCGTAGGTCGCTCTTAAGCCCTTCCACGTTGAACGTATTTGCCGTATATATCGAAAGGAGGGTAACTATACGAGAGAAAGCGCGAACGATCACTGCCCGGATAAACTGATCACGCGCGTACATACGTCCGTGACGTTTTCGAGCGGGCGCCGCTCTTCGGCTCGGGATCACTCGCCACTGATGTGTCGACCAGAATTGACAAGCCCATTGGCAAACTTGTGATCGCGCCACTCCAAAATAACTCCACGTCAATTATCGAATTGTTCTCGGAAGAAAGAATAATTTAGAATGTGCAATACGGCTGTACGCTCAACGGGCAATCCGACACGTACGCGTATTCCTGTAGGACAGGATAATTAATCGACGACGCGCGTCAATATACCTCGTCCAACACGAGTGAGATTGCGACAGTCGGGAAAAAACAGTCGACGTGTTCGTTTAATGTTCCATTCAATCGCGAATGCTGATGTTCCCCGGCACGTCCACCGTACGCAGACTATGGATTACGCGATGCGGTAGATATAGGATAATAAGAACGGTATCGCGCTTTCTGCTATCATTACGTATCTGTTCTGTTATCATCGTGTGTTTGCAGACCCTCTGAACCGAAACGATCCGGAAGAATGCTGTGGCCGGCCGCCACACCTGAAGAATCCCTATTGCAACGAGATCCTCATACCGGAGGACGACTATTTCTACAGGTTATTCAACGTGCAATGCATGGACTTCGTTCGCGCTTTTCCCGCCGTCCGACCTGATTGCCGCCTCGGTTCCCGAGTGCCTTTCAATCTTCTTACGGGCGTACTGGATGGTAATACGGTTTACGGCATCACGGAAACTTTTGCTAGGTAAACAATGCTTTTAAAACTCCGAATAATATATGAAATAATTATTCTCAAATACTTATATAATGACTTATCGCATTATCAATGAGTTTCAAGGTCAGTTTTGTCTCAATAGGAAACATATTCACCAAAAATTACAAATTTTTAATTAAAATGTGTTTAAAGAGGAAATAATAGAAGTAATAGAATGAACGTTCATTATACGAGGTGTACGCGTTCAAAAGGGAAAAAATGAATCTACTGTACCTATTTATTTATTTTATCACGGTGTAAAGTAATACAGCATAGACAGTCATCGGTTATTCTCTAGGGGTAGATAAGTTGGTTTTCACCTTTTATGGATCCCTGATGCACGTGCATTTGGCGAAACGGATTTCGTTCCGCCTACAAATATGTGCCTCTGTTACGTCACCGAGAACAATAAATCAGCACTGAGTTGTTCTGCATTTTCCAACACACGGGCACGTGCCTTCGTGTTCTTCGCACTTTCTACCATGTTCGCGTGAATGCGATTTACGACCCCCGATTACTCAATCCTTTGCCTTCGTGACATCACACGATATATGTGTCTTTTACGTCTATAAATATTATATACATCTGTCTATCTAGTTTCTCTAAAAAGTACTTGCACTAATATGTCAAATAATTCCGGAAATTTTTAGAAATATTAAGAGTCAGAGTCTAACAGTTATGTGATATAGCAGTGTATATGGAATAATTATTTAATTATAATTGAAGCACTGAAAACTGCTAAAGTATTTAAATACTAAAAGACTAATTAAGACAGGCTATTCACATTGACATTATCGTTTGTACGTGGTATTCTCAAAATTCTAATACATATATCTTTATTTCGCTCTTTAGGAAACTCCGAACGGGCTATGGCGGATTACTGCGAATGAATCCAGTCTTTGCAGAATATGGCCTTAAGGAACTATTGCCGCTAAAGTTGGATATACCGGACGAAGGATGTACTCGGCCAAACCGATCAATGTACTGCTTCGAAGCAGGTAATTTATATTTTTATGCAGAAAAAGATATGCAAAGAATTTTATACCTAACAATAATGAATATTCTTTCAACTAATTTCAATATTAAAAAGTTAGACTTAAAAAACGTTACTTTAATTCAAAATAATTGCGGATTTATTTAATATAGAATATTAAAATACTTGAAAATTTTAGTCAATCAAAACACGTAAAATGTAAGGAATTGAAATAAATGCTAATAAAGACTTAAAATATTTTTAAAAATATTTAATATTTTAACAAAATGTAATTTATGATTCGATTGTTAAAATTTTATCACAAAATTATTTATCTTGTTATGCTTGCTCCAAACTTGTCAGAATCTATGACAAACAAAAGTTTTGGCCGATTTTTTAAAAGATCCCTTTTAAAATCCTATGATATCCATATAATCTCAGTATTTTTTCCATATCACAAATTATTAAATTATTGCATTGTTGCGTTCTTGCATGTATATCATAGATAACATATCATAGATAGTAGTCGTGACAAATCAATCGCTTCGCTATTGCTTGAGAGGAGCGAACTTTCGCAAAGTGGTAAACGTATAGCTTTTAAACGCGATACAGAGCGCGGGCTATTAGCTCCACTGTATCCATTTGAATTTGCAATGAGTATACGATACACGAGTCAGCCTGAGTCGAACGCAGTCGTACTAATGTAACTATTCTAATTTCTGACGATTTTTCTGCGTTCGACGGTACAAGAACAATAGAGCGGTAAGTCACGCTCGTTATACTGCCTTCTCGCGGCGCCGTTTACCAACAATAAGTGCCTATCGCTCTCTCTCCGAAATGGCCGCGATCGACCGCCCCGATCGATTTCGCTTAGCACTCACGTCTCATTCACCCACCCAGGAGTCATTTTCCCACGTCAATTCGTCGATCATCCGCAAAACCTTCCAGCGATATGCACGGTGAATCCAGTCGATGATTTCGTGAGACAAAACAATTCGATCGCGCGGCGATAATTGTGTGCACTTATCGCGCGCACCGATTCCATTATACATAAATCATCCGAGATACTTGGACCCGGAGCTATGCCGTGCTAAACCATAAATCTCCTATACGCGTCAATCGTGCGAGCATTCGGCGGCAGCATCACCCATACCCTGTACTTGCGTTAATCGCATGTTACGGAAAAATCAATTGCTGCCCGAAATTGGCTATTATTATTTAACTTTTTTTTTTTAATTTTGGATGGTATGGTAATCGACTATGCTTGCTTTTGCTATCACCGGTATAGGCACCGATCGATATTGGTATCGCATGATTATCAGCATGCCAATCGATACGATACGGGTGAGAAAGGGAATGGTTGCGACGCAAGGACGTCGACTTTTATTAAGTCATAGAAATATTTTAAAAAAATCGCACGTGCTGCAATACTTGTTATTTGTCTGGATAAAGGTTTATGCTTAGGTAATCGGCAAAAATTTTTTACCTTTGTTTAAAAATCCGTATGTCAGCTCATTAAATTAAATTACGTTTATCACGCACACGAGATAGATCAGATAGATAAATATGAAAATTTCTTGATTCTTCCTTTGATATTAATACAAGAATGCGACGATACGCTTCGACGGCGCGAAGGTATTATACTCCTTATCATTAAATCATCTGAACTAATTAGAGTTACTCGATATAATAGCTAATAAATTAATAAAATAGTACGCCATGTCTAACGAAAATCATAATTCATGTGTTCTCAGTATGAATTGTCATTATAATGCGAAATGTATTATGCAACAGAACTTAAGAGACTATAACAAATCAAATCAAGGCCAATGCAAGCCTATAAATGCAGATGTTCGTACGATAATGCGATTATATTCTTTATAAACTTCCAGTACTTTCCAATTGAATTTCTTCTAATATTTTGAATATTGGGTTGGGATATATTATAAGAAGAATTCTCTTTTTGTATTCAGACTATTTCTAATATTCTAAAAGGATGATTAGTCTCGTAATTGAGGATGACAGAGAGTCATTAAGAAGCTTCGTCTAGTTTACATTGACGCATCGCAGTCTTTAAATTTTATAATACATGATTCAATAAATTATGATGTGTTGAATCTTTATACTCAAAGTCTAATACTTTAATAAATCTCTTAAGCTAATTAAGCATCTTGGAAATTTTAGAATTATCGGATTCTTTATGTAAAAATATCGATATTTGCCATCCACAATCGCGAGAACTAATCATCCTTTTAGAATCTTAGGCCAGAATTGATATTGTATCGGTCACCTCTGTTACTTATAGGTGAGATTCGTGTAAACGAACAGTTGGTACTTACCTGCATGCACACTTTACTGGCGCGAGAGCATAACCGGCTTGCCAAAGTGTTAGCTGTCGTGAATCCGCACTGGGACGATGAGATTCTCTTCCAGGAAGCTAGGCGCATCGTCATCGCGGAAATTCAACACGTCACTTATAACGAGTTCCTCCCGATATTACTCGGCAAAGATGTCATGGAGAAATTCGGACTTCTCCTCGAGAAGGAAGTGAGTTGAACTGACGACACTGAAATAAATTGAAACGAAATGCATGAATATTTACGCGTAAATTACACGTAGAGACATATATAATTTGTCACTGTATATATATATATAAATGAAGATAACTTTAAAGGGGAACGTTAATAAGCAAGTAATTTGTTTTTCAAATGCACAGATAAAAATGTCTAATAACCGTATGTTGTCGTAATAACTGAGATTTAACGATATATATTTTCCGTATATTTTTAACTGTGTTGGACAGCCTTTGATAAACGCTAATAACCACGTTGACGTTAAAATATCAATTTTCCGTAGAAATACTGGAATGGATACGATCCAAGCATAAATCCAGGCGTAATAGACGCTTTCGCCGCTGCTGCCTTTAGGTTCGGTCATTCGCTATTGCCCACGGCTGTAGAACGATGGAGCAAAGCTCACAAATTTATTGGTAAGCGACAATATATAATAATTGCACAACAAGATTACATTGCATAAACAAATCATATCGGAAGATATCGTTTGTCTCAAATATAAATTCTCTAATAATTTTGAAATCTTTTTTCTTAGGCTAAATTAAAATTGCTCCTATATATTAAGAGAAAATAGATAAATTTTAAATTCTAAATAAATAACAAAATTTTATTATTTTAAATAGACTAAAATTTTTGTTTCGAAACTTGATTAAAAAAATGTAATATTATAAATAATGAGATGATTTTTTAATCAATTTTTCGTTAGAGTGCCTGACTTTTGTTCTTCCCTTCAAATCTAATTGCAAATTATTTTTGTTTATCTTTATAGCTTCAAAGAGACTCTCAGATTTGATAAGACGCCCTTATGATTTATATCGGGCCGGTGTATTTGACGAATATTTCATGGGCTTGATGAACCAAGTCGCTCAGGCTATGGACGATTCTATAACGCAAGAAGTAAAACAATGATTAACACAAATAGGATATATACAACTATGCTGTACTACATGGTTTGTTCTTTACAGGTGACGAATCATCTCTTCAAAAAAGCGGGAGCGAAATTCGGAATGGATTTGGTATCCTTTAACATGCAACGCGGCCGCGAGTTTGGTATTCCAAGTTATATGGAATTCAGGTGAGTTATCGCTAAACTGTGCTCGTACTAACAAGCTTGTTTAACTAACTGCAGTTAAAGCGATAACTGTGTTCCGTAATAATCTTCTGTATAGCAAGTATACAGCAAATCTAGATAAATGGAACGGAACAGAGGAACAAATAGAAGTAAAATTGCAATGAATGATGATAAAACCAACGGAGAATTTAGTCGTCGAGACAACTAATTTTCTCCAGCAATCAAAAAATTAAAATACATGTGCCAGAATATACTTTTAATAAAGTATATATGTATATATTATTAAATAATTATAATTTCGTAATTTTATAATTTTAGAAAGTACTGCGGCCTTCCCGAAGCGAACACCTTCGAAGAATTGTTCGGTTCCATGCCAAATGAAACCGTCAGGCGATATAGCACTATTTTCGAGTGAGTATATTACACGTCTGTGAAAGTCGGTAGCGGAACCTTCGGAGTACCGAAAGACCAATCGGTCAAGTTTCTCATTATTCAGTTGTATCTCATTATTCAGTCGATGGACCAATCGTGCTAAAAAATAACGTATTCAAAAATAACGACTTTATCTTAGTCGCGCTCCTTTTCAGACATCCCGCGGACGTCGATTTATGGTCGGGCGGTGTATCCGAAAGACCGCTTCCGGGTAGCATGCTCGGGCCAACCTTCGCCTGTCTGATTGCCACGCAGTTCAGTCATTCGCGCCGCGGAGACAGATTCTGGTACGAGCTGCCGAACCAGCCGTCGTCCTTCACTCTCGGTAAGAGACCCTTTCGAATTATCTTTCCGGTGGGGAGCAGCGCGAGTCAAGGACTCGCGACAACCATTCGACATGTATAAACGAGAAGCGGTATACCTTCTAAAATTGGTTTTACTTTCACTTTTCTAGAACAATTAAACGAGATTCGAAAAACGAAGCTCGCCAGATTGATCTGCGACAATACCGATCTTATCGATACGGTACAAATCTATCCGATGGTTCTTCCAGATCACGAAATGTAAGTGAATACGATTTATAAATGATAAATAACAATTTGTTGGTTAAAATATAAAAAAAATTAAAAAATGCAACCAAAATTAACGACAAACATTCTAATTTATGAGTGTAGCCAAAGAAAAATTATATTTATAGCCACAATATCGTAACTTTACACTTCATTTATTGTAAAGAAATTGTAAAGAAAAGAGCCTATAAAAATATGTATTATTACCTACTATATATATTAATATATTCTATATCTAATATTACGTATTTATTTTTTATCCATTATATTAAACAACTAATTTTGTCTATGTATATAATATGTATCTGCAATTGTGTCATAACAGAAATCCTCGAGTCCCATGTCGCAGCGGTATTCTACCCGGCATCGACTTGTCGAAATGGGCCGAATTCCCGGCGACGAGTCACGCCGCGCAATACGTGAGTAATCTAGCAGACCCGTATGGGCAGTTGGGGAAATAAAAGGAGAATCTGTTTCACCAATCTAGATATAAACAGAGTGCCCTTAGGCGAACACCACCACGTAAACCAACCGAGCCACGAGCCAAGAAGCCCAACCCTTAGGCACTATATAACACACGACCACCCCGTAGGCACGCACGTGTTGAAGTAGAGCAAACAGACGCGATAAGTCATGCTTAAGTCGAACGAACTGATTAAATCGTAGTGCGACAGAGTTGGCCAGTGACAGTCATACTCGAATCGACATTTCGAGCTGTTCATAATATCGATTCATAAACTACGATCCCGATTTATTTGACACTTTTTGATAATAACTCATAGACGTGTTGTTGCAATCATTACCGTTGCAATCATTACGATAGTAAACTCCAATTTGGATCGTAGAATACTGATAGCTCGATTATAATCGAAGATAACACAAGCGACATCGACCCTGAACCCTTGGCAAAGTTACAGGACACTTTTAGCTTTCACATTAATCCTTATCAACAGAATGTACATATAGCTTCTCCTATAGTAAGAATGCAACGTGCATTATCTTTCATGTACACTTTCATACAAAAGGCAACAAAAATTTCATACATAACAACAGACTCACTATTCAAAATATAGATAATAGAATGCTATTTATACGTCAAGTTTCAGTTTTGATCTTCTCTCGTATACGAAAGTTATTTGTGACTGTGTAATATTACAGTTTGAATGCCGCGTATGATTGCACAGATTTCATATAATTGGATTTTCTCTCATGTATAAGCTTCAGAATTTTCCATTATTATTTTATTTTATTTTAGTATTATTTAACAAATACATGTATAGCGATTAATATGCTGAAGTGTCTGCAAACTGCACTTCAACTCGCAGATAATTTTATTCGATCTAAATGTATCGTATTTAAATGTTTATTGTAAAATTTTTTCGTATGTTGTTTTACGTTTCATTTATATTGCATTTAGTATTTTATTATTCAAACTTTGAGTAATATATAGCGACTTCTTTTTTATATATTTTTTTAAATAAATTTAATGTAATTTCCTTCCACCATTACAATTATTTTATTTTCGATAATATTACGTCGAATTTATAAGAACTTTACAATATTAAAACTACACTCGGTAACAGTACACTCTTTGTACATAGCAAATTACGATCAAAAGTCGAATCACTCCATGCACGTAACCATCTATCGCCATCTCTTCAGCATCGCGGACACTTATAACACTTAGCTTAATATCTAGTCCTTCCAATACATATTCTTCGTGAAGTTAATATCCCTTGATTTCTCGATCGAAGCACATTGAAAATAGTCTACTTCATATTCTGGTGCCTTTCAAAGTACATTAAAAATATATATATTGTTAAACATAAAAATTTTTTTTATCTATTTAATGCGAAGCACGATCATTTGACTATGTACTCGATTACAGTTGCGAATGGTGTATTTTTGTAAGTTGGAATTTCTATAAATGTTCTTGTCCAGAGAATACTGCTCGCTATTATACACAAAATTATGTAAGTGCCATCTTTTTAAATATAACACTTCGAACAATAAAATTTTTTATTATCGTTCTGTTTTATACATTTCGCGTGTTCTTTCATGCCACATCCATTAAACCACCCATTAAAAATGAAATCAAGATTATACTCAGACATCATTCGCTAGAAATGCAAACCCCGATGTAGGCGTGAAAACGTTCAGCATTTTGCCTACAATTTTATATTATCCGCGTTTTTAAATATATTCTTTTTCTACGCTATATAGCACAACTTGGATATAAAATTAAACGATATGTGGAATTCAGTTTTCTTTGTGTTGTGCTTTTCTCTTCTACATCATCTTGCATTCCTAGTCTACATTCACCCCCCCCCCTAGTATCTGGTACTAATAACAGGTATAAAGTATATCGTGTGCTCGGACATACACAGCTTTCAGAATCAGACGATCGCGTTTGTTGACGAACGCGCGCAATCGTATATATTATACCGTTCTAACTCCACATTTCCCCGCCGACTGCCATGCACCACATCAGTACCTACAATTGCCTATTGTACTATAGCGATGGGTGGAGGAGCGTCCGGTGAAACCGGCGATGGTGCCGGAGCACTACGACAGGCAGCAAGCTTATCGAATCTTCTTTGAGAATATTAACGGCATTGCTTCCTATCTGGGCTTCACGAGAAAATAAGCGCAGTGCACCGCGGGGGACAAATGCGCCTGATCGTAAAATATCTGCCGCCATATACGTCATTTGCTGCGCTTTGAGGCTGCACTATCTAAAGAAGCGCAACGCAAACGTGGAGATACAGTCGATCGACCGTCCATGTGTACAGCGAGATGTATAACGGGGTATTTGCGTACATGTACCATACTTATGATCGAAGTATCTTTCTTGGATGCTCGATGATTAGACTTGATAATGATAATTCAGATATCTCTGTCTACACTGTTCACAATGGAGTACAATAGGGAGTACCCTTTCATGAAGTATGAAAATTCAAGTAACGTTTTGCTGGATCTATCGCAGTAACAATGACTGAGCTTATTATCGATGATCAAACTTGATGTTATTATTTTTCTATTATTGCTTTAGACACTTATTAGTAGTAGCTTTAACGTATATAATTTATGTACTGAAAGTCTCTTAAGAATGACAATTTCCTTTTCAAACGCGTTAACGCAATGTTACCAAGTATGAGAGCACATGTACGTTTGCTTAATTGAAATGGAATAAAATCTTATTTATTTGTCAATAGTATACTGACAATCCTACAGTGAGATATAACAAATACATTAATGAAAAATGTATGATATACAGTTTTGTATGATGATCGATTATCGCTTCAAGCATTATTGTAATAAGCAAAATGTAAATATATAAATATTCACGCGCAGTGGCTCGGAAATTATCTCTTGCTTTTATTCGAATCTACGAGCGAAATGTATATTTTCTGCGCCACTGTAATGATGTAGTTACCATTTGTATTGTACTTTGTACATAATTACAATCAACAAATAAAGTCAATTTCATAAGAATGCCATTTAATAAACCTTCATTTATTTTTCTGTATTACTGAGCAGAAATTGCACGTGAGTTGGTAGAGAGAGTTGCTGGTTCATAAAAATATCACACGTTTAAAGATCTATTAAATTTAGGATCATTGTATAATACGTATGATGGCACGATTTATTACACGGTAGTATAAAATGCACGGGTACAGCTTAATGCTGCGAGAATTACATGCAAGATACGGAACCGTGATATTCATTTGCTCCTCACCGCTTTCACAAAATATTAATGTAAGTACATATACCTATCAAGTATTTTTCTAAACGCATTTTCGACAATGTGCGATCCGATATACGTATAAAAAATATTTTTGCTACTTATTTAATGTACAATAGTGTATCATTATTGCATGTAAAATATATTATTATATTGGTAAAATACTTGCTTTTTGTAACATTAATGAAATTATTTTGAATAATGTTGATTTGTAATTTGATTTGTAATCTAATGTAATGTTACGATATACAGTATCGCTGATTGTTACTCAATCATTTCCAGGATACCATAATGAAATCGGCGCAAGCTGCATCTGAGATTAAGCCCACATTACAGCAAGTATATAAATTCAATCGTAAATTAAAATCCATGGAAAAAGCTACAGCAACCAGTTCAAAAAAGAAAATGCCTCAGAAAATAGTTCAGCAACAAGAAAAAATTTTAAATAAACAAATTATGTCATTAACAGTCTCTCCTACAAATAATCAAAATAAAAATGTGAATTTGTCTCCTGATATGGAAATCATCAAGATTACAACAGTTGTCGAGGCCATTCGACAGAAACGGCAGAACAGCGCGCAAATGCTGGAAACAGTAAAAAATATTCAGAAAATGATTGGCAAGAAGCGTTCAAAACGTTCGTCTTACAAATCGGGAAATAATTCGACTGTAACTAAAGATTCGCGGCATCCTCAACGGGGAAAAACTTTTGTTTCAAGTAAAAAATCTCGTTATCTGAAACCCAATCATAGAAAACGACAAATGAGGACTCCTCTAACGAGAAAACGACTGCAAAGTAAAAATACGGTTGATCTTAAAACAGCGAACAATGTAGCGATTCCAAGTACTGTATTTTACAAACGTATTTGGGAATACATTAACGGTACCCGTCCTCATTCCGATATTACCAGCGGTTACAATTCCTTAGAGAATAATTTTGAAAAGGATAATTCAACCTGCACTGATAAAGACCGAATTACAGCCTCGCAGTCGCAGAAAGATAAATTACAAGTGACAAATCCCAATATTAAACCGGAACGAGATTTTTATAAACGCATCTGGGATATAATTAATGCGACTAAGGTGCAGAACGGAAACACAAAGGCTCGTTCTAAACGAAACGCGAGTATCCCGAAAAGTGACGCAGCTTCAACTCCATGCGTCCAAGAAGAAACATTCAATTACGAAGGAGATAAGCAGGTGCAAGCAACGAACGAAAAACCGTCACTTGGTACCATCACGGATACGATAAATTCACCAGAAATATCCGACTCTGGTCCTTATATATCAGGCTTTTGGGCCGTTGCGAATAAAACTCAATGGCAACCTAAGAAAATTCCAGTTGTAAACATAGCAAAATTAAGTAACGATCCGATCGTGCCTTTACTCGTAAATAGCGCTTCCGAAGTGGACGACTTGAATAAATTCCCCGATAAGGTTGAACACGTCACCCATTCGTCTTCGGATAATTCGACGGAATATAGTAACGCTAACGAAACGCGTCATTCATCGCAGGAAGTCATCACCGAGCCAGGACCGCCGTATTCATCTGAAGAAGATTTCGCTATCTCGTCACTCTCGCCGACCAAGAGTGCTGTCGACATAGACTCGCAAGAAAAGGATCAAGCGAAACACGCGGAAAATTATTCGACAGGCACGACTCCGAAATATGATCCTTCAAACATACCCTATGTAGAGGTACCAGATTATTCCGACCAAAAGGAAAACAGCTTAGACAAAAGTAATCAGAGCGCAACTGCAGCGAGATACAAAGAATACGACGATAGCGATTACAATTATAGCCCAGAACAGCTCCACGGCGCTGATGATTTCTCTTCAAAGTCTCCAAGTGCTGAGATTAAAGTGGAACATGCTGAAAGTAACGAGCCGGACACCTCATTGAACGCAAACAACTCGCATTCAAGTTGTACAAAAAGTAAAGATTCTGCCGAATGCGTCGACAATTACGATGTCGAAGACACCAAGTTGCGCAATAATACCAAGAATGTTACAAACGACGATATTCACCGTTCCGCAGAAGATTCCGCGGAATCCGCGTTGTCCGAGGAGAATGAAAACTCGGATTTCGTTGACTTTGACATAAATGAATATAAAAAACCAATTAATTGGAGCGAGTTCTTTAAAAACGACCCTATATTGGAAAGCATACGCGCTACCTCTAGCAAGGAATACGACCATAAGGAAAATCTCGATCGCCCCGAGGAGTCCGAAGAGGCCGAGACCTACGCCACAGATCCAAAAGCAAAATCGCACAATTATTTCGCGAAGAACGAAGATTCCCACGATGATCACGGAATCGCTTTGGACAACAGAAACAAGACGAAAGAGGAGACTGACTTTTACGCGAAGAAGGAAGCGAAAGAGAGCGAGACAATCGATAAAGATCACTATCCTTATAACGATAAAGATTTCTTTAAGCATATTTTTGGAAAGAGCAATGATAAAGAATCGGAATATAATCATAAAGAAGATCCTAATCGCACCGAGGAGTCCGAAGAGGTCGAAACGTATACGGATTCAAAAGAACATAAGGAAAATCCCAATCGCACTAAGGAATCTGAAGAAGTCGAGACGTATGCCACGGATCCAAAAGAACAATTGCAAGATTACATCGTCAAGAATAAAGATTACCACGATAATCATAGAATCGCTTCCGACGATAGAGCTGAGACGAACGACAGAGAAGAGGACGCTAATTTTAATGCGAAGGGAAAAACGAAAGAGAGCGAAGAAATCGATAAAGAATATCCTTACGACGACAAAGACTTCTTTATGCATATTTTCGAAAAGAACAACGATGGAGAATCGTCCGAAACAGTCGACACGGAAAACAAATTCTTGTCTCATCATTTTACGGAGGATGTTTTGCGCCAGTTGCGAGATAATTCGACGGCCGAAGAAGATAGACAAAAAGAAGAATCGAGAAACAGAGAAGATGTTCGTAAAACGTTGTCGAGTATCTTAGACAAGACGGATCGTTTTTCCAGATTAGACGATAATCTCAACAAAATGATTGAGAAAGGTGAAGCAGTACCGATCAAATATAATAACTTTTGGAGTTTGGAATACGAATCGCCTCGTAAAAAAAATGAGGACAACGAAGAAGAGACAGAAGACTCGCAAGAAGAAGCTTAAGACATAAATTAAGTTTTATGTGTTAAACTTACATCCTTGTTTTTACATATTTGTGTCGCTCAGAATTAAATAGAATAAATAATTAATTATAATAATGTTATTATAATTGGATTAATTGTTATATGATAGTATTTGTTTTATTGTTATAATAGTATTGTTGCAATGCACATTTGTTGTTAGAGAAAAATTACCACTTAGAAATTAAATATAGATAATATATTATATAACAATGCTTTTAATTTGTATTTGTATTTTATTTGATTTATGTATGTTAAATAAATGAGTTCAAATATAAAAATAAGTATTATAGAACAAGTATATCTAAAAAAATAATGGAAAATAAAAAAATTTTTAATTTAAAAATTAATCAGAAAAGACAAAGTAAAATACAAAAATAATTATAGTATATACATGCAATACTTCAAACAAACAAAAGCTTTTATGATGTCTCTTTTATTATTCACGGTATATTTTTAAATAAAACATTTGTTAATAAAAATACTGTAAATAAACTGCTTTTATGTTTAACTAATTACAATAAAAATATTTTATAATCAACAGTAAAGTTTATATAGGTTCCTAAGAAAAGATAAAATTTCTAACAAAACTTTTGAGTAGTTGTTTTAACTCATGTTGCTTAAATTATAAACATATTTATAACATTATATTTTCTCTTAAAGCAAATATCTATATCGCATTCAACAGTATTTTTAATTGCAAGAGCCACTCGTAATATATATATATAGTTCGTCCATAAAAGCGCATAGGACATTGCCGTACGCTGAGTGCAGGAAATTGAAGAGATCGAATTAAAGGAAGATAAGCAGCGGGGGTTTCCCTAGCGCGAGGGTTGAATCCGGCGTTTGCGGATATATAAGACCGGCGAAGTGCGTTCAGTGTCATTCGTCGGTCTTTAACAATTCCAACAACTTCACCTTCTCAAGTTGCCGTATCGATCAGGTAAAGGTTTGAGAATCATATTCCCAAGTGTCTTTAAAAATTCGTCTCTTCTTTTTCGCGCGGGTGATGAGAAAACGCTTCTCGTCGAAGTCCGTCAATCCGTTCGTCACGCGCTAAGGAGAGTCACCGCGTCGTCCGGTCAATTAGTTGCCCCGATCGATCAACATTATTGTTCGTGCAACGTGCGTTAACGTCGATATCGGACGCCGTCCGCGCGATCCTTGGTCTTGAATCCTTAAGTGCTTCCTGGTGGGAAAGAGAGGGAGACAGAGAGCGAAAGAGAAAGAGATCAAGAGAGAGGGAGACTGACGACATCACGGAAAGCCAAGATACCTTCCATCCATATTTATTATGTTTATGCGTTCACAATGTGGCCGTTAAGGCGAATGCGGAAGCGCGACGAAGAGATTCCGGTTATAAATGACCGTATATATTAAAAAGTGATGGCGACGACGCGCGCTGCTCTCTCGAGGCACGAGGCACGAAGAAAAAGCTGGCGAGAAACCTTCGGTATAGCGTCCCGACGACGCATCGCGGCGGACAGGCACGTCTATACATTGTTTTTCGTCGTGCGATCAAAGGAGTAATTGCGCCATAACACCCAATCAACGTCGCACCCGGGTTTTCACATGCCGATGACATGCGGCCTCACGGGAGCCTCGCGGCCTCAAGTAAGACGTATCGCGCACCGCGTATGCCGCGTATGGTATGTGAACACGCGTGTTTAATAGATTTCTTACTTTTTTCTTATTGATAAAAGAGATAGAGAGAGAGAGAGAAATTAATATCCGAGTTATCCCTGAAAGTTTATTCGATTGCGGATGTCGTTTCCCCTTCTGTCCTTCCTCCCGAGCGTGCACTAATTGCGAACCGGAAATGCAAAACAGCGTGCGAGACGAACGAAGGATCATTTTTTCGCGCTTTCGTACTCTTCGGAGTATTTGTTCCTGTAGTAAAATGCAAATGAGCAGTCGGAGTTGTTATACGGATAAAAAATTCTCCGATTACCGCGCCACACCCAATCCTTCCGCCTTCCGCCGAAAGCTCGGTTGACGAACTCTTCTTGTCTTGATCTTTGCAGGCCTAAAAGGCCCAGTTTCACAAGCGTCGGTTAACTTTTAACTTTAGATTCACTCTTCGTCTCTTTCTAAGAGGGACGTTAGAAGGAAACGAAGAGTGAGTTAATCTAAGGTTAAAAGTTAGCCGACACTTGTGAAACTGGGCCTAAGGAGGCTTAATCAGATTGCACCATATCGAAAAGAGCAAATAAAAAAGAAATAGATAGATTCTTTGTTCCCCTTTAGGGTTGCAAGGTAAACAAAAAAGAAATATCTATGTCGAGCATTAATAAGAGCGATTCATTAACATTTGATATATATTTACTTTATCATATCTCTTGGAAACGGCAGACATTGTACGCGTAATCCAGTAATGCATAGCCTAAATAATTAAAGGTCTATGATTTAGATCTATGATTTAGATCGCAAGATTATTAATATTCAGCTAACGTGTGTAAGAACGGCTCGAATAGAATTCATAATGTAGTTTTAATATCACATTGTACAAGTGTTGTAAGACATCACTTATATTTAGACTTACTTTCTCTTTCATCGATTCTACACAACACCTGATACTTTTTACATCTGTACAAGTTTTCATGTTTTCATATAATATAAGCGACGATTTTATACAATTCTTGTCACAGAACCACTGGCATTAAATAGATCTCTCATTAAGTCTGCGTTCGATAATTTACTTATATAGCAATCTGGACTTCCTCTCATTTACTAATTTATTACTTATTATTTTAATATTAACAACAACCGAAATATTCCGTACCGGGAAGATTTACTTCCACCTCAATCAGCATAAAATAACAAAAACTTTAATCGATTATTGGCAAAAGATTTATTCGTGGATTGAAGGGAAACCAGAGTGCCTTAATCGATTATTCCTCGAATAATCGAGAATTTTACTCGCTTTTATTATTGCCAATATCTCGATCATTGCTGGACGTACGTATAATATGTTCGAGTGTTAATCCTTCCGCAGTTAACGAATTAATGCTTACATTTATTTCAGTCATGTCAAAATTGTCAAACCGAATCATCGTACCGCTTGTCATGATTTTCGCCGTACTCTGCTTTACGGCATCTACGACTGACGCCGAGCGAAATATCGGTAAGTAAATCTCTACGTTATACGATTGATCAATTATATTAAGAATCGTTGCCGAGATGTCATGGATATCCCCTTTAGTCTGTACAAACCGGCTTTGTACAGGTGCTTGCATACGAAACTGCGCGCAATGCACTAAGATGTTCGGCACGTATTTCATGGGACAGAAGTGCGTCGACTTCTGCGTGAAATATAAAGGAAAGCTCATTCCGGACTGCGAGGACGAGTACTCCATTCGTCCTTTCCTTCAAGAGGCCGAGAACGATTATTAATCCTCAGAATCTATAGAAACTCTTTGACTCTTTCCAATTCACATTTTCACTTACGCGTTATAATATTAAGCCGTGCAAATTGTATACCATATAGGAAAATGCAAATTTTGCGTAAATTATTTTTGCCGTACGCTAGAATATAACTATTATAGTAATGTGTGCGCAGATTTATAATCTTTGTCACAAAAGCTGTAAAAGCTTGTGCTACCGTGATCGAAAGTGTGACAATATAAATTTTAAAACGAATTATTTCGATTTTTCAAGATTGCAAGTTACCTACTAAATTGATAATGATAAACGGAGAAATTATATAAAGATATCAAGTAGCTAATTTTTAATATTAAATTTATTAATCACAAAAAATTAAATGCTGCTAAAATCTAAGCTTTCAATTTTATAAATCTTTTATTATTGCAAAATACCTGATTTTTTCTAAAATTTTTTCCGATTTTTCTCTTTTTAGCCATTGTTGTATTAACGTAATTAATTGAATTACTATTTATAATAAAACCATCAGAGCACTTGAAACAAAATGATTCTTAAGTCTCGATTTACAAAAAATTATGTTATTATATAACTATTAGAGATCGGATCGCGGTGCCGTTTTCCCTATTCCAAGCGCGTGCTATAGCAGTCGTGAGAAGGAGTACCCTCTACACCGGTCTAGCGGTGTAACGTAGCAAATATATTTATTTATTTATGTAATTATTCTCACGCGCGCGCGCGCGGCGCTCGGCCGCTAGCACACCCTTGGAGTGGAGAAAATGGCACCGCAATCCGGTCTCTAATTATAACTGGGAAATTCAATATAGTCTTGCATATTGTATTGTTTAAAAATGTAATAAGTTAACTTGAAAATCTGAACTATATATTCAAGGTATATGCTTGAATATATTTTTGTTAATATGTTTATAGTAAATTCTTGGTTGAACTGGTGCACATTAAAGGCCAATGTGCAATAAAATTATTTAATTAGAAGCATAAGCACTTTGTCTGACAAAATATACAACTAATTTTATCAAATAATGTACGTCAGTGTCCAAAGTCAGATATTAAAAATATTTACATAGATGCCACATTACACACAGATGTATTTCTCTTCACACATCAGATTTTAAGTTAGTACGTAAATACATCGTTAAGTGATATACTGTCTGAAGAAAATATTCAGTTATTTGGACAAGAAAAGTTGACAATTGCTTGAAAAATTGTGCGCAAAATTAGAGATTAAATCAGATAATTTAGTAAAATCAGATAATCGAAAAACCTCGATATATAGATCATCAGTAATATCGCAATAGCATATATATGTGTATATCAGCCTAGATTTAGCCATATTTAATGTAAATTAATTCTTAACCATCCACAGGTAAAATATCGTATAACTATACCCAGGTGCGGTCATCGTGACCGGTTAACTTTTTATTAATAGATTCTTTTCATTAATATAATTATAAATAATTAACAAAATTGTAAGCAACTACACATCCGATCGCAGGCTCGGTCCGTGCGAAAAAAATAATTGCTTGAACAACTCAATAAACAAATTGCTCGCAATATATAACAACAAATTGACAATAAATTTGCTCGGATATCGCAATAGACCCGGCATTATTTGTATCCGCATTAAACTCGTGTTTTGCCGATAGAGCCTGTCGACACAATCTAACAGCAGATTGTCGAAAACGGCGGAGCAGAATCTATCATTCCGTAAAATTTGAATAAAATATATATCATTTAAATGGTTACGAAACGGGGGGGGGGGCAGACTTTGCACAGTTTCCGCAATCAATCTGTCATTATATTCTGTTAGTGCAGATTCTGTTATATTTCTGCTGACGTTCTATATCGACAAAATTTGCAGCAAACACTTTCAAAATTTATTCCCGATCGGCTATCTGAAAAGTTACACCGTTAAATTCGTAGTGCCAACAATTATATTTAATTTGTTTGTCAGTTTTAACCATTCTAGATCACCACAACACTCCTACTCAATATATCGTTAATTTAACTGAATCAATGGAGTTGTAATAATCCTGTTTTGTGTTGAAACAATAAATTTCAACGCACAATGCTAATTAAAAATAACAAAATATTATTTAACTCTAACTAAGGTATTAATTTAAATTTTATCCTTTAATATTTAACAGTGTAGGGAGAGGTAGAAAGGGGATGAGATTCCACGGGGGAAGTATGAACGAAATATCTTAAAATGACAAAGTAGTGATGGAGTTACTATGACCGCACCTGGATGGTTAAGAATTAATTAGAATTATCACGAGATATAAGGCCTAGTTTGTTTTAGCTCAACTTCTTGCACGGTTCGTCTTTCCTCTTTTTCTTTTCACGTTGGAGAGAAAAGGAGAAAAGATGAACTGTGCAAGAAGTTCAGCTAACGAGCAGGCCCAGAATTTAACTGACACTTGACAGAAATATAAAAAATAAGCAAGAAAAACTATGTATGATTTGATTGTCACAAGTTACTTTCGCAGAGACACAAAGATTTTAGCAATTTATATAAATTTCTCTCTCTCGGACGCACAGCACCGTATAAGAATTTATCTTTCGCACAGCGCGCTTATTAAACCTAACCAAACGCAAAACTCTTTTACCGGCCATACTCCACTAGGACCGTCGCAACGTGCAACGCAACGGTTGCTGCAACTAGCGAGTACGTCTTATTCCGGAACGAACAATATTGTGTCAAAATTGCAGCAACCGTTGCGTTGCACGTCGCGCACGGTCACGGTCCACAGTGAGTGCCCGGCATTTTATGCAACTGTGCGACTCGAGACTCGAGACTCGAGAGCAGTATCTTCGATACAAGATACAACGATGATCGGGAGCGCAAAAAATATCAACGCAGCTGATTATAGGACCATACCTGAGTGGCGACAATCGTGTCTGACTGCTTTCATCATTTCGGCGAGCGAACGACGGCGTGAGGTAAACGAGGATTTCGATCTACTCCGGAGTCCGGAGTGCCAGAAGTCTGACAGAGGCGTCGGCGTCGCCGCGTCGTCGACGAGGTCGAGATCGAGGCGATCCTAATACGCGACACTTGACGCCATTTCGGCGAACGTCCGACACTTTGACGAGAAACACTCGCGATAACTTTCCGCGCGCGAGATTCCTTTCGGACGACAACGATCTTCTTTTCGGGGGAACGCGATCGCGGGAAACACGGATCATCGCAGAAGGATTTGAACGGCGCCTCCGCCATCGGCCGCGCCGTGGCGTTTCTCGCGCACCGCACGACGCACGACCACGACCACGACGCACACGTTTGTGATTCGAGATCTATCGATGAGGAATTGCGACGTTGCGATTCTCGAAAATATCGATACGCGAAGGCTGCGCTGGCAACCGTTCCTTTCGACGCTTCTTGAGCGTTTTCTCTCCGTTGCACGTCGAACATCGAACAAAGATGGATGCTTTCGGCGCTGAAAGCGTCGAAAGAAATGCAATATCTGTAAAATCGGAAACGATCGAAATCAGTCGCAAGAAGCGAAATTAGCGTAACTAATTGAAAAAAAAAATAAATAAATAAATAAAATACATACATACCTCGCGGCACTTTTAGTTGCGCTTCGCAGAAAGCAGAAAGTAAAGCGAGATACCCCCGAAGGACTTCCGTGTTGATCTCCGCGAGCGCGGTAGCAGTACTAGCACTGATACCGAAATCACGGTGACTGTACGCGCGCGTTTGAACGCGTTGTGACGAACGTTCGATATTTTGTGAGAAATAATCGCGACAACTTTCTGCGCGTGTAATTTGTTCAAACGATCGAATAACGTTAGAGATCACAGAGCGATTCTTGGTGTTCGAGCGCGACTCCGCGACCGCCGTGACGCGTCTGCGTTCCACAATTGAGAACGATCTGAAATCTGCCGTGAAGAAACGTTTCGAAATTTTGACGCTGTAGCCGATCGATGTAGCGTTTACTTCGCGCAGTAGTTTTTAAAAATTGAAATAACATTTAAATATTTTGCCATGCGTTAGAAATGATAGAAGTAATGAATTAATTTTACTAATTTGTTTATATAATGTATCCTCGAGAGATATTGAAAATAATATTAATATGTAAAACGCACGAAAGAAATAGATTATTTTAAACTTCTATTCATATCGATGTGGTGCTTAAATACACGATAGTTATTTAATAATATATCAAAATATTTTAATATGTTAGAAATAATCGAAGTAACGAATTAATTACACTAATTAATTTATTTTTTAAATATTAGATATGATATTTTAATATGTCGAAATGCGCGACAGAGAGAGAGAGAGAGAGAGAGAGAGAGAGAGAGAGAACAGAAAATTTGAAATTTTTATACATTATTATCTCGATTATTATTTATATTAATTCAAGTTTGTCTTTTTAATTTTTCAACTCACATGTTAAAAAATTACTTAGATTTTGGAATTATCTATGAGACGATGGTATAACGTAGAGAAAATGAATATAAAAACAAGAAATATACATAAATGAGTCATTCTAGTCATTCAAGTCAACAAAACTAAACTCACATTTAATAACTGTAATAAATTTTGTAATAATTTACTACTCCGTTGTACGTACATTGCGGAAGTAAAGGTATAATAAACGATAAGAAAAACATGATTATTGATTATATTTCAAGAATTTATAAGTAAGAAAAGTAATGATATTTCTGGAACATCATATTGTATCAATCTGTCATCAACATTGTGCACCTGCACGTACAAAAATTGTGATCGTAATGTATGTGGCAGGGACGTATTATAAAATTATTACACACACACAATAGAAAAAAATATTTTAAATATATATAATTAGATAAAGATAAGAAGGCTTTGCGAGCATGTTTAATTGAAAGCACATAAATAAATATGTATACTTGTGCGTGTATCTCAATAAAGGTGTACTTCTTTCATTGCAAATCCACGAATACTTTATTTCCAAAATATTCATTATTGTGGTGTAGGTGGAGTCACGTAACATTCCGGGATTGTCGATAGGATTTGCTTAGATTCCAGCTGTTGCACCTGGTAAAGATACAACAATGACAAAGTTAAAATATAGATAAATTCTCGACCTCTTATCTTTCAAATAACAAACTGCTCAAAATTCTTACGCGTTGTCGCAGTGTCTTCTCGTTTATGGCGGCCCGTGTCAACAACTGTTTTACTTTATCTAGAAGCTCGGATTTGTGAATTAACTGTTGCTTCAAGATTCGAAAATCTCCATTGTCATCTTCCTTCTGAGCTTTTTCTAACATAGCTACCCTTTGTTCAGATAACCGTAGATCTGCCTCCAAATTTACCACACGTTTCTGAGATTCCTCATATTGTCTTTGGAATAAAGTGTCTCCTTCAATAATATTTGTTTTTCCCTATATTTAATAATGTATAATATATAAAAGAAGATACATATCACATAAAACATATAATATCGAAGGGATTATGTAATTTACTTGATTGACTAGGAAATGACTTTTCTTGGAATTAAATTTTAATCTTTTATTTTCTGCCTGAAGTTTCTCGATAATTCGTTTCAATGTAAATATTGTTTTCTCCATTTCGAAGGTAGATTTCTTATTGCTTGGTTCTGGCAGTTCTTTTTCCGAAGATCTAGGAGTGGAATCGGAAGATTTTTCTGCTTTTAATAATTTTATATATCTGTAACAATAATAATACGATGATATATTAATTGTTTATCACCAAGATCTACTCTCGTGGCGTATGAAAATATATGACAAACATACTTTTCCAAATGTTCGACTTTTTCTCGCAATCCTGGAGTATCCGAATTTGCTCTTTCTAATTCAAGTCGCAACTCAAAGTTTTCACTTTCTAACTTAAGATTCATCTTTTCGAGAACATCTTTAGTCATTTCTAATTTCTCAAGCTGATTGCTTACACATGTATTACCCTGTAAAATAGCATGGCATTAAATAAAGCATGTTAAAAATCATACATTTATTGTAAAAATAATATATAATGCTAACCTGAGAAACTGCCTTCAAAGCTGCATTATGCCGTTTTAATTCCGCTATTTCTAACATCAAATGTTCATTGCTTTCTTTTTCTAAGCGGTCAGTTAATTCCCTAACACGTTCTCTCAATATTCGACATTCTTTCTCGAGTTGTTCCTCTACGTTAGACTGGATATTTGAAATGGGTCTTCCTGATGAAGTACCAGATACGGTATCGCTCTCGAATTTAAGCTTACTTCTCAAATGCCATTTTTCTCGTTCCATACATGAAACGACAGATCGGAGCTTTTCATAATTTGTAAGCAATTTTTCATATTCGTCAGTCTTTTCTTTAAGCTTTCCTTTTAATTTTTCTGCCGTCTGTTGCCATTTTTTCTGTTTCTCCCACAACGAAAGTTCTTCTGCGGTCTATTAAAAGAGAAATGTATTAAGCACTGTAATATAAAATAGCAGTATTTTGTCATCTACCTTAACCCTTTTAGCTTCTTGTGCCAAATATTCACGATCTAATTGAGCTTTTGTTTTATGCAACTCTTCTTCTAAGGATGTCACTTTGCGCTCAAGCTGCGTTTCACGTTGCGATGTCTTCTTTTCCTGAGTTTTTATCGCCATGTATCTGCAATGTGCCATGTATCAAGTATGATGGATCGTTATTGTAAAAAGTAAAATAACCAATACAAATGTTTGCTTAAAAATTGATATATAATTTTATAATTTACCTGCGACTAAGTTGCTGCTTCAGATCAGTTATTTCGTACTTATACATTTTCTCTTTCTCCATTAAAGACTGAAGCTGTCGACGTAAAACATCCATTTGATTTTGTTGTTGCATTTGATCGCGGTGACTGTGCGTGGTTTCGTGCGTTTTCATATCGCCTCGACTATGAACTGTCATTTGATGAGATCGGTTTGCAGATTCTATTAATTCAACTTCATTCTGCGCAATAAAAGTATAATAAATTAAATAATTATATAATCCAGTAAGTTAACCAAATTTAGCCGGTGAATTGACCAAATTATGACGCGCCTGTAATTGTTGACAAGCGAGAGTTAACTCGTGTATTTTGTCATCTTTGTCTTGTAGCTCCTTCATCAAGGAAATATTTCCTTTTGTGAGTAACATGCGATTCTCAGATAATTGTTGTCTAAGTACGTCAGCCTCGGACTGCCACTTGTTTAATTCACCACGATAGCTCTCCAATTCATTTTTATGTTGTTGCTCTAATCTATAAAACCGTAAATTATCTCTAATGTGTCGTAAAATATATGTAAGTTTATTACTTCATCAATCTTTTACTCTGCAACATCTCGTTTATATATCGCACTAAGAATTTAAGTAAATTTAATTGAGTTTTAAAAAAGCAAGATTTTACATGGCTGTCAAACAAACCTTTCTCTCATACGATCCATATACTTCAGTCTCTCTTCTGCTAATCGATGCCAACGTTCGCTCAGTTCTTTGCTGATATTTAATTCTGCTTCAAATGTGGATACCTTCTCATGCAGCCTCGCAATTTCTTCTTCTTGCGCGGCACTACTTCTCGCTGTAGTTTCATCAAACGCCAATGTTTTTTCAAAAGCTTTTTTTATAATTACAGCCGGATCTTCACTTTTTCGGATTTTACCTTGCATAGCTAATATATGATCGTGCAAACTTTTAATCTCATCCTGAAACTGACTCGCTGCCCGACTATGTTCGTCTCTGTCTTCCTTCAATAAATTTTGATATCTTAAGATAGTTTCTTCTTTTTGATTAATTAATTTCTGTAAACTGTTTATCGTCGATTTCAAAACCAACTTGTCAGCACAATCAGTACTTGCAATTCGTGGCTGGGTCATTAATTCGTCGAATACATTTTGCTTTTGAGTAAGGTGCGAATCCTTTTCCTCAATCGCTTTATTTAAATTGTCAACTTTTGTTTGATACTGCAAATTTCTTTCCTCGATCGCTTTGTTCAGAGTATCCACTTTTGCTTCGTATTGCGAATCTTTTTCCGTTATTGCTTTATTTAGAGCATCCACTTTCGCTTTATACTCGGCCAATTGCGATTCACACTTAACAAGCATCGCGGAGCGTTCTGATGCGAGTTTCAATGCTTCATCCAGCTGCTCGTTAAGAATCGCTGAGCTGGCGCTTTCTTCTGTATTATTTCCCACTTCTCGAAATGTCTTCTCTGTAGTTTTCTCTGTAGTTTCACTTGGTTTAATAGGTTTTTGAATATCTTTAGAAACTACGGTTTCCTTGTCAATTTCCTTAGTAGTATCCTCTACTTTTTGATTTAAGCAACAGATGTAGGGATCCGTTTGAACACTGACTACTTGAGTTTCCATCGTTACTTGAATGGATTTTGTCTCAAAATTTGGTGCACTAATTCGAGCATGATGTTCTTGCTGTGGGTACCAAGCTCTCTGAATATTTAACATATCCTGTTCCATGCTGTTTATTACTGACTCGTATTCGTTGAATTTGCTATTAGCAATTTGGAGTTCATGTTCTAAATGAGCTATTCTTCTTTTGTATTTGAAGTCCTAATTAAGAGAATATTTGTTAAGAAAAAAACAAAAGAGAGTGTCGATCTACAGGTATATATATAATTATAATTATAATTATCAAGCAAAATATAAATTTTGTGATTAAGACAGATTACAAAATACTAGAAATAGTAATTGGAAAAAGCATTTTAAATGTGTGCGAATTAGTACAATAAAATCATGCTATTTTACCAAACTTCATTAAAATTTTTATACATTATTATGACATGGAGAGACTTACACTTAGAGTTTGCTGTGAAGTTTCGGCATAATGTTCCATTATGTTTTGAACGCTATCAGCGCCAATTTGTTGCTCCAACATATCTTTTAGACGTTCCACAATTTCAAGGCGAGCAGATAAACATTGCTGTTCATATTTAATATCTTCATGACATTTTTTTGTCTTATGCATTTCTGTGTCGATATTTTGACGATCTACTTTTAATTTTGCAGCCAATGTAACTACTTTTTCTAAAGCACTTATGGAAGTTGATCCCGCGTATTGGCATTGTAAAAAATATATAATATCTACATAATACCTGTAATACACGTACACCATGATATATTCTTTTATATGCAAAATAATATCTAAATATAATTTTTTATTTTACCCGCAACGATTGTCACATTGTTTCCGATAATCTTGTACATAACCACGCATTTCCTCGTATTTCTTGCTTGAGTTATCAAGCTCTTGTCGCACGCAAGACAACTCATTCTGCAATCGCGCTTTCTGTGCAGATAATTCCATCTCTGATATCTTCTTACTCGTTAGCTCAAAATCAAGTAGCGAGATCGTAGCCTTGTCCTCACTTACAGCTTGCAAATCCAATATTTGATGCCTAAGACTATCCAATTCCAGGGTTTGTAGTGAATTCAGCGAATATTGCAATCGAGCCTCCTCTTCAGAAATTTGTAGCAATTTTTTCAAACTTTCATTCTCTACAAGAAGTTGTGTTTTTTCATTTTGCAATTCCTGTATACGGTTATCATCTATTTGTACAGTTTCCTGCAGCGCTATCTTTTTAGACAATGTCTTGTGCACCTCAATCAATCTCTCTTGCAATTCAGAATTAGAAATAGAAAGTTGTTTAACGTTATCTTCGTATTTTGTTAATTGTGTTTGTGATATTTCGAGTAATCTAGCCATCTGATCAGCTCGCTGTCTTTCAATCAACTCCTTGGCTTCTATCTCTTTCAATCTTTGTTGTGAACTATCGCCCCCGTAATCATCTGCTTTCCGCAAATCTTCAATGAGTTGATTTTTCTCCTGTCTTATTGCCTCTATTTCGGTTTTCAAAGAGGTTATTTCATTGGAATTAGGAGATACTATTACAGTTTCTAACAAAGCACGATGACGTATACTCAGTTCCTCATATTTATCTTTTAATTCATTATGTACTATTACACTCACAGAATTACATAAATTACTCTGCAAGAGTGAAATTTCTGATAACAACGTTTTACTATATTTGTTTGCCTCTGTAAGCATTTTATTAAAATCGCTTTCTTTTTTAATTATCCCTTTTTGATATTCATATAATCTATTAGTTTCTTTGTCAAGCAATTGTTGAAGACTAGCATTTTTTCTGTTCATAACTATTATTTCGTTAGCAATATTCGCATATTCTCTTGTTTTTGCCGCAAAAGCTTTCTGAACTACGTCGTCTCCATCTTCTAAAATCTGCCAATTTTTCTTATAAATTTCTAGTTGCTTTTTAAGACCATCTGTCTCATCTTTCAAGTCATTATTTTCTTGAACCAGCAAATCTTTCTGCTTTTCCCATTCTTCTATTTCATTTTTATATGCCATTTGCAAAGCTTTCATTTCTGCAAGATACATTGTTATCACTTCCTCTTCGCCATGTTTCTCGTACAATTTTTCGAAATCTATATCTTTATTCGCTGCTAGATCTCGTAAAATATTATCCTTCCTTTGCAATTCTTTTCTGTAAATCACATAGTAACAATTTACAAATTATAACAAAGATTCTAACAAAATCTATAAACTATTTCATTGTTATAATAAAAAATAGTAATACTACTTTGAGAGAGATGATAAATTCGAAAAATACCTCAGCGATTTAAGTTGTGACCTTAATTCAGCATTACTACCCTGTATAACATTAAGATGTTCCTGCAATCTCATAGCTGGATGGTACCAACCAGCTAAATGCCTAACATCTAAAGCTTCCAATAATCGTTCCAATGTACTGGACTGTATTTCCACTTCACTCTTACCTAAAACAAGAAATGTGCATAGATATCAGCTTCTTTTCTTAAAGCAATTATTAAAAGCACAAGATCAGCAATGTTCTGTATATATATCTACTCGAAATAAGTAGAAAATGTAAAAAATTCAGCAAATTTATCAGAGAATTCTATTAACATATTAAGTATTGTATTAAACAAAAGATAAAAAAGAACTAGGTAGAAGAAAATATCATGGTGTCAGAAGCGGAAATGTGTGCAATACTAAAGTACCGTTAAAGTTAGCGAAAATTCACCATCTTGATTGCGTATACTGTCCATGATTTCATGCATGCCCGTTCTAAGTGCCTCATTCTCTTCTATAAGTATCTGAATATTTTGATTAACTTCAGAAATATCAGTTTTGGAATATAATTGTATATTTTCCGACTCGATTAATTTAGTCGAATGTAAAAATTGATTACTAGAATCATCTAAGTTCTCTGAAATATCTAATACCTTCTCAGACTTGCTCAATTTATATTTTAACATTCTTATCTACGAAAAGTAAAAATTTGTAATAAAAATTGGTCTAGTATCTTAAAATATATATCATATATAAAGACACGTATATTTTGTATGTTTCGTAAATTCTATAAAACTAATTTTTCAATTTAATCATCTTACATCTGATTTTAATTCTAAATTTTCCGCTACAAGATTTTTATTCTGTCGAACAAGCTCTTCCAGTTTCTTTGATTCCTCTTTACGCTTTGCTACAACACTTTTAATCGATATTGATTCATCTTCTGGAATCCCTAATTTTTCTCTGTTGTAATATGTAAAAATAACGTTATATCTGTTTCCTTCAAACATAAGAGATGTAAATTAATTAATACTTTTAAAAATTTTACCTAAGGGTTAAGATCTCCATTTCTTGATACGAATTTAACATCTCCAATTTATTAATAACATTGGTTAAATCTTCAATATGTTCATTCTTGTGATCAATTTTAATTTTTAATTCTTTAATTTCGTTCAACGCTCTAGCTAAAGCCTGATTTCCATCTTGATATTTTTTTAATGTAGATAATACCTCGCATAACTACATAAAAAATATATATAAATTTATTATTCCATATACCATTTATAACAAATAAGTGCAAAGAGTATTCTAGAATTATTGCCATTTTTATTATATACTTGTTGATATCATTTTTAATTAAATTTCCTTTTACAAAAAGATAAAAATAAAAACTCACATACCGATGTTTCGTAATTCCAGACAATAGACAATAAATAAATTTTCTGTTCGTCAAGTTTCTAGAATATAAATGCATAACTTGATTCGTGAGAGAGAATAATTATAAAATATTTAATACCAAAAATAAAAGTTTTAAGGTAGTAATAAAATTTTCATATATTTCGAATTGTTTAAGAAAAAATTAGTTCTATATTAAGCAAGAGACTTATATAGCTTGAAATGAATGGCAATAACTCTGCAGAATAGCATAAATTAATAAAAAAAAATATAATTACTGACTTTGCTGCTCTGTGATTTGGCATCATCTTGTGACTGCGACAACGCGTTTTCCAAATTAGAGATCTTTTCATTTGCAATTTGTATCTTTTTTAACAAACTTTTCTGTTCTTTTCGTTTATCGCTTCTTACAAACCTATAAAATAAAGTAATAACTTTGTAAATAAAAAATAAAAAACATTACAAATATAAATAAATAATATCGCTTACTCGTGTGCGTCTCCTTTTAATTTTTCCATAAGTGCAGCACTCTCATTTATTTCAACAACCGCTTCAGAAAGTTTAGTTTGCAATTCAGCTATAATCGCATCTCGACGAGCTATTTCGTCATTTAGATGAATAATCTGTGTTTTATTTTCTTCCTTGACTGACGTAATCGATTGCATTAAAGAATGCGACAAGCTTTCCTTCAAACGTGTTATCTCCATATCTTTCTCATCTAATACGCCCTTATAACATAAATAACACAAATTCCTGTACACGCACCTTATCTAAAAGCATTTTCTAAAATTCTACAAAGATTATATCAGATTTATTTAATACCTTCCATTCAGATATTCTAGCATCAATAGCTACGCCAAATTCATCCAACATTTTATCTCTGTCTATTTGTTGTGCTGTTATTTCTTCAATTTGTGTAACCAAAGCTATATTTTCTTGCTCCAATTTCAATATCTTTTCTGTAATGGCATAATATTTATGCATTTATCCAAACGTCAAATTTATTACATATAAAAAATATATATATTATACATATATAGGTACCTTTGTATTCCACAGCTTTTACTTGGGCTGAACAAAGTTCTTCTGTCATTTCGTTCATTTTTTCTGTCGCATCCTCCATCTCATCTCTCAATGTCGTTAGCTGTTCCTTAAGAATTTCATTCTCCTTATCCAAATTCTGAAAAATAAAGAGCAATAACAATGAGACTTTACTATATAATTTGTACTATTTATATTTTTATTATATACACTTACCTCTAGTTCAGCCATAAGTGTCTTAACTTTTTCACTTTTGCCGTGTACGTCTGAATAGCCCCTTAAATTTGTATCCTTTACGTAAAATTAAATTATTGCATAAAACGCAATACTCTTGATGATATATTACAGATAAAAAAAAAACTTACTCTAGCAAAACTATCATTTTCTTGTCTTACTGCATCACGATCTGTCAAAATAATCATCATGTAAATACTTTTTATTTGAGAAGTAATTTTAAACACATATATAAATATACAAACTTGACAACATCCTACCTTCGATCTTTCGTTTGGAAGCTATCGTTTCTTTCAACTCGCCACACTCAAGAAGCAAAGCCTCAACCTAACATTAATAGATTTATTTTATAAAAGTTTATTTCCGCAAGCAAGCTCTTTTTCTAACGAAAACAAATATTGGGGTAAGTATTACCACACAATATTTATGACGCAGTATACTAGTATATATTAGTCATTTAATATGAATACATAATAAAATATATATAATTTCCCTACTTGATTATCTTTATAAGTCAACATTTCTTGCGACAATCTCACGAGCGTCCGCAGACCGTGTACGTCGGCGATCTCGTCCACGTCGCATCGGACCACCGTAGGGAAAAGATCCTCGATTTCTTCGTCCGTTAAAGACGAAGCGTTTACGGATAATATCCGATCCCAGTCGGTGCGAACCATTTTTTTTTTTTTTCGCGATAACAATAACGCGCCCAATGAATCATGCAACCCTCATCTGCGTATGATAGCTCCACTGAACTCCACTTTACGTCCACGTCCACGACGCCGGACGCTCCCTTTTCTTATGCTCCCTTTGACCACCTTTGACGTTCGCTACGGTTTACAAACATCACCGACGAGAACCACACTCAAACGCAAACATAACATTAGTCTTGGCCCTTGGCCAGAGCAGAGAGAAACGAGAAACCTGAGAGAGGCCATCCCGGCCTTTTTCGTGTGTTGTGTGTTGCATTTTCCGACGCGCCGCCTGAGAAAGTGCAACTCAACTACGTCGTTTCGCTCGGTAACCGCACATGGTTTGCGTCCGTGCTAATGGTTCGTGTCCGAACTAGTCAGCTGGAGGGGGATCATGGTGTATTACCATGTATTACACCATGGCATCACCCTCGTTTAGAATACCTCCGTCAATCTCTTTGCTTAACAACATGCTATGCTAATACTTTTGTCGATTTCGCCTAACCTCTTAATAGAATATGTACTTTTAACAATTTTAAAATCCAGCTTTTTCTCTAATTATAAACCGACATTAAAATACACATTTTGTTGAATTATATTGTTCTTTTTATTAATTATATTCGTTTTAATTTTATATAATTTCCGCGATAAAACACAAGCAAAGTAAAGATAATCCATAACGCACATTTTTCTCGAAATATAGTATCTTACAATACAAAATAACATTATAACGCAAATAACTTGTTAGCTAATTTATTTGATTAATTAATACAACTTTTGCAAGTGTATTCTAAAATCGTTTATCGTTTAATTCTTAGAAAATAATGCCGTGCATTAAAGTACATATATACATACATATGTATGTACATGTATATTGTATTAAATTAATTTTTATTTCAAGATTTGATTAAAATTTCGTCCGGTAACGAGAAATACTGCGCAACTTAACAAGTCCAATCATAAAGTTGTCTAAACGGTGTCCAATGGTGAGAGGTTCGGCAAAACGCAGCCATTGGCTATCGTATCGCTTTTTGCCGCAGTTAGGCGCGACGATCGCTAACTTCCTCGTCTGGCTCGTCTACGTGTCCCGTTTAGTTCGTGTACGCATTTACGCGAATGTCGTGAATCGCTTTTGCATACATATATGTACGACATACATATGTACAACAAATCGTGTATACATATATAGGCATGGTGGAAGCTCGGAGAAATTCTCGTGTTTATTAATAATTTCTCTCGGCGTTGTATGAAATAGAGCCAGAAACGATTTAGAATTAGAGCAATTAGAGATCGTTGATGAAGTAGCTCTGTCTGTTTGATTTGACTGCTAACTCCCGATTGCAACTTGGAGATTAATCGCGACGGCTCTTCGCAAAATGTACGAAAAACCGTCAGAGCTCTGTTCTTGAGAAAGAGAAGCCCGGTTTCTCGACTAACTTGATTATTGAACATACAGGGCAAAATTCGCCGCGTACTTCAACTATTAAAATGGCTGCATCCTTGTCAGGTGAGTCGTGAAGTTCCAGCAATCTTTCAAATCTTGAAAAAACTATCAATTTAAAATATTTTGAAAATCACGTAAACACGTAAATAACTTGAGATGCCATACTTTACTCGCTCCAAATACTTCAGCAATTTAAAATTTATATGCGTAACTTATATACTTGATACATTTGTAAATTGTGTTTGTCTCTGAAACGTTTCTCTTTTACATATATGTAATCCATACCATAATTTTGTAGCTTATTGGGTGAAGTTCTTCAAGGGGGCTGGATTTTCGCAAGATGTGGCCACTAGACATGCAGTTGTATTCACGAATAATCATATCAAACCGGATATGTTGCCAGATTTGGATAAACCTAGTCTAAAAGAAATGGGCATCGCGTTAATGGGCGATATGATTGCTATTTTGAGATACGCCAAGAAAGTAGTGGAGGAAACGACGTGCGAAAGGTTTTTAGTCGATTCGGAAGACACCCTCCCGACTCCGAAAGTTTCTACGAAACCTGTCGTGAAGAAAGTGGTCAAAGAAATTGGAAATAAGACTGTGGTTTTGACGGCGTCTAAAACTGATCCTACGAAGAAGATAGTTAAACCTTTATCTACAGCGAAGAAGATTGTGACCGTAAGGAAACCAATTTCTACTCCGGTCGCTACTAGTACCGTTAATCAAAAACAGATAGCTCTCAAAAGAAAATTGGTATCGGAAGAGGTATATGAAAACGACGAAGATAATTGGAATAACTTGGAAAAGAAAATAAAGGTGACAAATGGCAATGAAGACAATACTGTTGAATATACTGCTGCGACGCCAAAGGTAACGACAGTAAGAACTCAGATACTGAAGAAACCTGTTGAAAAACGAACAGTATTTGATAGATTAGGTGATAGTTCAGTTACGAGCACAACCAATTTAGCTGACACGACGCCTACTTTCAATATTACCGGAGTTGGTAAGGATGTGTTTAAGAGATCGACTAGTGTTTTTAAACGTCTCGGCGATATAGACGACAAGAAGGATCACGCAACTACCACAGGGATACTTAAGAATGGGTCGGGCACTACTGGTACACCAGGCATATTGAAAAACCGAACGTTGCCTAGCATACGCACGTCAATCGTAACGACGAAGAGAGTCGTGCCCAAGACCACCGGCACTATGCATGCCGATCACGAAGTCAGCAAGAAGATTACTTTGAATAGTACAAACCGCATACTGAAGCTGAAAAAGGAAGTGGTACCTCCTAGTAATGTTAAACCGAGCATCAAAAGTATTACGAAACCTGCTGTTACATCTGGCAAATTAGGTTTGTACATATTTCATTAATCTATAGGTATAGTTGTATACGGAGGAACAGTTTTTCTTGATTTCTTGATTTTATTATTGCAGCTTCAGAACGACTTATCTCGATACCAGCCAAAGCACGCCTGGGCACAACCAGTACTCCTGCCATCAAACAAGTGACTTTCGGTAAAGTGGTAACAGTGACGCGCGTCAAGAAAGCAGATGTTTTCAGTCGCTTGGGTATTTAAATTAGGCTTTCTTGTATCCTCCCCTGCTATCAATCGCAAACGAAACTGTTACTTGTATAAAGTTAGATAGATTCTTCAAGTCGGCTGCAGTGACATTGGTTAATATTAATTTAACTTTATGATTCAAGTTTTTTTTATTACGAATGGAACATATTACTAACTAAAGTCGCTTGCAAGGCTATTTCAAGAATGTTGCGAATGACATGTACGATGTAAATATAATAAGAATTAATAATGACTTACGATTAGAATCGCAATTTAGTAACGCTCATAAAAAATGCAAATTGCATAATTTAGCCTAAGATGTAAGATGTTTTTTTCTTGAAGAATTTCTATAAGATTATACAACTTTTTTCTTTCTTTGTTTTTCCTTTTAAGAGGGTTTACCAGACGATTGAATTTCGCATAAAGATTGAGCAATTGCGATCATGTCCTATAAAGCATAATTATATTTTAAACTTGGAACTGTGTGTGTGTGTGTGTGTGTGTGTGTGTGTGTATACGAGCCTTTTCGACTTCAAGGGAAAAAAAGAAAGTTTCATGCAATATCATTTTTTTCCTATATATGTGTATATTACTTTCTAGATTTTTATATCCCCGGGATATACAAATACAATAAAATATCCCCGACATACACAAATACAAATATATACGCGAGCAATTAGATTTGCTTTATTTTAAAATTGGACTTGTTGTATTTTTAGCTGTATTTCCTATAGCTTTCAATACCTTCTTATTATTCATCTGATAAACATTAATTTGTTTCATAACGCATAAATGCGAACATTGTGAAATAGGATAATCTGCCGAAAGTGTCCTGTAATATTTTATTAGTGATAGACGTCTGTCTGTATTTAAATAATTGAGAAGTACGGTTTGTGTGATAATAACAGGAACAGATTGATACGAATATACATGTGTTTTATATAATTCGACTATTGCCATATAATATATAATATTATTAATTTGTCGCTATTCTATATTTTTTGATAAGTAAAAGATCAAAAAGTTTATTTTTATAAAATTTCTTGAGACGAATCTATATCGGCTAACAAGAACGAACGCGTACAAATATTTACGACAAACTTGAATGAAAGCTTGTTCTTTGATGTATCGACAAGAGATGGAATATATTCGTCAATGTACATTTAGGTTTCTTCATTGCCATTGAATTTTCAACTATCAGAATCACAATATTTAATACGATTTAATAATATCCAAGAGGAATTAGGATGATTTCCATAAATATTTACATGGAAGACAATCTTCACAATCTTCTTTATACACTGAGGAAAAAAAGTTGTTAACTTGACTAAATGCGTTCAACTGATGATCATTTTTTAAATTAGAATGTTTAAGTATTTAAGTCAAATTACGTCATGTTAGATTTGATATGTCATATTTAATTTAAATACTTGAATTGTTCAATTAAAAAATAGTAATCAGCTGAGCGCATTTAATCAAAAGTTAACAACTTTTTTTCTCAGTGTAAGAGACTTAATATTAGTGATTAGTATATTTCTATAATTTATATATATAATTTCTATTATTTTTTCATATTTATCTGTATAAACAATTTTGATAAAAAACCCTCAGCAGCCTCAGGTACATTCACGAAAATATCTTTCTACTTCTAAGGCATTCAACTTTAATGGGCAATTGCTTTCACATCAAATAACTTTTATTTCCATTATATTTTTGAAATGTGTTTCTTATTTATAGTGGAATAATATTTTTCCACATCTAAATATATGAAAATAATACTGAAAAATAATTCCGAGTCCACCTAAAAAACGATTTTCTTGCTGAACTACTTATCTAGTGGACATTTGACTCATTCATATTCATACTGATGACTCCATCTCGATCATTCGTCGAATCAAGTTTGTTCGTAGTTCATTCGTGTTCGTTCGCGTTCGTTCACTTGACTATATGGACCTATCCTTCATCAGTACTTCATTGGTAGATGAATAATCGGTTTTATTTCTTATTGGTACGCAAAAAATACGGCCAACACTGACGAGATACTAAAAATTGCCAGTCCTGAGTAAATTTCGTGATTATCGTGGAAATAACTGAAGAGTTATACAAATATTATCGAGTGCTCAATTCGATATCGTTCGACATAAATATATATCTGAACGATTAGCCAATACTGCGGTAAAGTATAATCGACCATTATCGTAAAGTACTGAATAATGTCGATACTCCAATTACTCCCGGACCTATAGGGCTCGCTTGATAATCAGAGGATTGGCCTGATCTCTTTCAAGCAAAAACGAGCACGAACAAGCGCGAATGAAAAACTACGAACGAACTCGACTTACTCGACGAGGGCGAACGACGTACGAACGAGCCCAAGCCCCAAATGAACATCGACAAATACGTCTAATGCAACTCGACAATTATATTGTGCTCCTTACGGGACGGAAATACAAATAATAATAATAATAATCTGACAATGTGATATCAAATCTCATCATAAACCATGCTACTTTGTTCTCTACTTTGTCCTAGCAGGGACAGAAATACACGAGAGACGGGAGAGAAACAATCGTTCGTGATCGTTCATGCTCGACCTGTCTGTGGACGGGTTAATACTTTAATACATTTTCTCAGCCGAAGTATTCATACACAGAATTGAAGCCTCGTCGAAGTCAAATCTCTTTTGTAAACTATATATTAAATAAAGATATATATAATATATATTGTGAAGAGAGAGAGAGAGAGAGAGAGAGAGAGAGAGAGAGAGAGAGAGAGAGAGAGAGAGAGAGAGAGTTAGTGAAATAATGGAGTGGCCAAACGATAAAGTTTTATTATTTATTAGTGAAATAGAAAGTCTGCCGATTCTATGGGATTCCTCAGATCCGTATTATAAAATTAGTAGGAAAAAAAATGAAACGTGGGAAAATCTCGCTAATAAATTCCTTACAACAGTATTGGACGTTAAAAAGAAATGGCTTTCGTTACAGGCATGTAAACAAATTATATTTATTTGTTATATTCTAATAGTGTATTAAAATAAAAAAATAATTATAATTTGTAGAATTATTATTATACATAATTATCTCGTGTTCAATAATTTCATATTCAACATAATTAGTATGTATAATTAATGATAATAAATGTCTTTTTTTTTTTAGGCGTCGTATAGAAGAGAGAGAATTAAAGTGATTGATTCTACAAAGGGAAGCGAAAAGAAGGTATCGTCAAAATGGTTTGCGTATCGTGCAATGATGTTCTTGGGAGATCATTATAGACCAAGAGGTGCAAGAAATACTTCTGAGGTAAAACAAATGCGCATTTATAGATTATAGTTTACAAATTTAAATAACTTTATTTTAATATTTAATATAATGTAAGTAAAATCACATTAAATTGATAAGATTTAACACATTCTATTTGTTTAATTTTTTATGATTTATTATTGTATGTAAAACAACACATATATAATTTTTATTTAATATTGTCTTTCTTGCCATATATCTACGCCAACTGGATATGTGCGAAAGTAATTCTAAGAAAAGTAGTTATTTACTTTATCACGATATTCGTTCAATGAAGCAATACATCTTCTCTTTTTAGAGTAGATCAAAAAGAGAAAATAAAAATTCGTAATGTGCGTCAATAAGCTATCGATACAAAACAGCTATTAATACAATATTAAAAATAGATTTTGTAATTAAAGCAAACATTATATTACAGAGGCAATGCAGTCACACTTGTTTTCCATCTATAGAACTCAATACACAAACATGGAAAGTTCCACATTTATAATAATAGTTATTCTAATGGTTTCTTGAAACATTGTATGATTTTGCAACAGAACTTAATATCTAAAATCTAAAATTAATTATATATAAGTAGATTGCTAAACACAATTATAATTTTTGGTAATATAACTTATCAAAATGAGTTATAGGTAATATGTTTTTGGTATTATGATGTTCTATAATTATTTCAGACTTCTGAGGCGTGTCAACGGGAAGAAAATAGTGACCGTAAGGACCACGAAAGCATTAATGAAATAGAAGTAACACGACCGAAAGTAGAAGCTACATTACAACACGAATCAGAGAGAAGCTTACGATTGCGTGATATCCCGTTACGAAAAAAACATTTGAAAGTATTTCATTCTCCAGAATTAAGTAGTCCGAGGAAAAAAAAGATTAACGAAGATAACAAGCCAAGTGAAATGTATATTTTAAAGGCTACTATCGCAGAGAAAGAATCTCAACGAGATGAAAATGAGACTTATGGTGAATACGTGGCGCTGACTTTGAGGAAATTAGATAATTATTCACGTATAATGGCTAAACGTTACATCAATGAGATTCTTATAGAAGCGGAATTAGGAAAATACAAAGATTCGATTCCTCAAAGATCCCCTACACCTACGACTAATTATTCTGCTGTTTCACCATCGCTTTCTGTATATTCCTACCAATCTGGAGGTTCCAATAACGTGATTTCTTCCGAACCGAATCTATGATTACCCGTTGAATTCAATAGTATTACAAAATTACTTAATATCATTTCAATTATTTTTATTTTCTGCGAGTTTACATATTTGGCTTTTTCATATTTTCATAACTACTTTTATAATTAATTTCTTAAAAATTGTTAAATCTTGTTAATATTAACTAATATAAACTATGTTTACCTTGAAATATAAAATTATTGTAAAAAGAAATGAAATTTTTTCATTAAGGA
Organism: Temnothorax americanus; assembly: GCF_048541705.1. Taxonomy (NCBI): domain Eukaryota; kingdom Metazoa; phylum Arthropoda; class Insecta; order Hymenoptera; family Formicidae; genus Temnothorax; species Temnothorax americanus. Next base: position 3,183,357 of record NW_027509442.1, read on the forward strand.
AGCTAGATAGCTACATCCGAAGAACTTGTACAAGATATTCACACGGAAATAATTTCCGAGATGAGAGAGAGAGAGAGAGAGAGAGAGAGAGAGAGAGAGAGAGAGAGAGAGAGAGAGAGAGAGATTGGTTCCGAAATCTTAAATAAATAGAACTTACCTAGGAATCTTTATTTAGGTTTTATAGTTATATACACTAAGCCTTTCTTCAGCAGGAATTGCCTTTCTAGTGTCTTGCTTGCATATTTTTAAAAAATCAAGTTACGTGTAACAATTTTTTCAAGCTCTTAATAAATACAAAGTTATTTGTGTAAAAAAAAACTTTTAAAGATCTCTCCTATAATATGGAAGTAGATATAAAAAATTGCGTCAACTGCAAGAAAATATAAAATTATGCACAACACTTAACTCAAATGTTTCACATTAAGGTTTCAACAGCCAATGAATAAAGTCATTATATTTTACGCTTAAATATATAAATATTAAAAATATATAATATATATAAATGTGGAATTTACAAAATGTATATTTTCAGAAGAATTTATAAATACATATATTATACATACATATATACGTATGTGAGAAGACTATATGTATCAAATAAAGTGATGGCTTGATTATTCAAAAGCAGGATAAATTTAATGCAAAAAATCTTGTCGCTGCAATATTTTTCATGTTTTGTACTATATAATATTTTAATTTATAGTTATTAGCAACGCCAGAATATCAAATTAAAGTATCAGCGCTAGACGATTAGTCAACATTAATTTTCCGATTTATTATTACGTTCTGTGCACTGGCAAACCGCTAACGTTTTGCTGATATTTTACTTATTGAATATACATATATAGCACACCTATGGGCACATTTATTCTTGTTTAATTCTTAAAGCTGCGCTTCTATTATCATCCGTGGTTAACCACCGTGGAAAAACATAGTTTCGTAGAAATATATATTTGACGTTATTACGTATGCTTGTTTATGAATAAGCATCTACGTAACATAATAAATGATAAATTTTATATTTAATATCGTAGGCTAGTTGTGTTCGGTTATATGCTTATATCGAATGGTCGATAACGTCTGCACTCTTCTTATCCCCGAGTTCACTTGATAGTTGATCACGAAAATTTATCCGGGGCTAGCCGTCTTTAATAGTACCTCGTCGGTGTCTCGACTCACCGGACTCACATTATTTACACTCGTTTTTGTTCATCGCAGATACCTATATACGTACGTAGTTACGATTCATCCTCGCTATAGTTGGTCGACAGCCAGCTTTTTTAATTGACCCTCTTTTAACAATACCTCGTAAGTGTATGTGCCTATATATATATATATATATACATATACATATATATATATCGTTGATTGTTCAAAAAAGGAAAAGAACGATGCGTGGACGCCCCGAATATACGTGCCAATAACGTATCTATCTAAACCAAGCATTCGCAAATAGTTTCCTTATAGAAATCTGTGAAACTGATATTTTTTGGTAGAGAACGTGTGCGACAAGATCTGTCTCTTTGACTTTGAGTAATATATAAAAGCATCCTCCTTTTCAATTAATTGTTTTGTTGATATAGTCGTAGGTTGTAGTCGTAGATATAATATAATCCGAAAGAGCGTCACGAAAGGAATAATTAACGATCGAAACGGAATGGCGTTGAAAGAGGGAACGGTTATAATTTAAAGTCGAAAGATAGCCTTCGCAGCGGTTGCATGTTTATCCTAAAAATCATTACACGTGAAATTTTTTAAGTGCAAGAGCGTAAACGTAAGCACCTATAGGCTTTTGATACAACTTCTAGACGGTATGTGTGTAATAATATGTTTGTTTCATCAGATAATTAATGTAATGAGCATAGATATAGATCTGTTTTATTTGCACTCCATATTATTTTCTGCATTTGAAACAATATTAAGATGGATATGTTTATTCGGACGTTGAGAAAAGAGAGAGCGACGAGTCTGCGAGTGCAGAAAGTGCTGGTAAAATGAACGAACCGTATACGTATATACCGTGTACATCATGCTTTTGTATTTTGTACATACGCAGCAGTCTTTATTATGCACCAGGAGCGTAATAGTAGGACCGGCACCCGCATTCGCATTCGAATTCGAATTCTTTATCGTAGATATAATACACCATATAGATAATAACATATATTTCATAAGATTTCCATCCCTGCATATGCTGAGACGGGATATTATGATTTATGATTAGATATACGTGAGTTCATTATTATTTTTTTCCATTCTGTAAGGAATACAGGGATATATCACGACATATCAGATTAAGTTGGATTTATTTTTGCGTTCTTGGATACTCGGTGTCTCCGATATCACAGTGCTACACACGCACACAATATCTTTTTCTTTTCAAATTATAATAATATGTGTGTGAGATACATCGAGAATCCGTGTCCTTGTTTGTCAGGAGCGACTGCTTTATATTCGTCAACAACAATAAGCTATATATGTATATCTATATAGGTATATCCACATCCACCTTCAAGAATCAGTTATCCCAGATTATAAGATTTTCCAACGCATGCGCATCCTCGATATACGCACGTGTGCAGTCGATTGCATATTGCATGACTTGTTAAAACCAACCAACTTATGCAAAGTAGGACATATTTCTTGGGATTCTTGGGAAAAGTTTTTATCACGTCTTTTGTTACCACGTTGCTATTAAAGTGTAGCTTTATATCAACAAGCACTTATTCTGAAAATTAATATATTTTTTTTTTTTAATTATTTAAAACAAAGCTTTTTCCATACTGTCACTTATATTTATTAACTTTTGTATTATGTAATTATATGTTATTCAGTTGATAGAAATCTTTGTAAATCACATATTTGAACGAACCCAGGATGATATTTACCCAGATATCCGAATTCGTCCTTGCAAAATACCTATCTACCACAAATTTTATATCGAAATGCCAGCAAAAGTATGACGGAGTCTGCTAATAGAATATATATGATGATCGCAACGGGGGGAAAGCGAGTAGATATATTTTGCCATATATTTTGTGGCCAGATTTAATTTAACGATAATATTTATTAAATTTCATGGCATGATAGATCTTGCTCGATTTCTGCTGGCAATCTGCTGGCTATGTACTGTAAACTATATTAACTTATCGAGCTCTTATTTAATTAGCATTTTGCATATAAGATCTTTAGTCAGATTTTATATATGTGGTGAATCGTCTCAAGTACGATTTTGAGCTGTATGATCATTAGACTGGATCGAATTTTAAGATCATCCAAGATCAACTAAAATTAGACTTAAATGACCTTAAATATAAAATCGGGTTATGTGAATGAGTGTTACAATTGAATGTGTGAAGTTAGTTACTTAAATACCAACATTGAAATACTGAATCAACCGTTTAAATTCGAAACGTTCAAGTTTACATCTACTTTATAAAGATATAAATAAGTAAATATATACGTTACCAATTATTTATATTATATTTATGTCTATATCTCATATGCAATCTTACTTTAAAAATGCAATAATTTAATCATTGCTCGCATCTTACTTTCAAAAACTTTCTTTTGTAAATATCAAAATAATATTTATCGAAAGATTAAGAAAATTATTGCAACCTCGAAAATGAATGAAATGAAAAGTGATGAACTTTCTTGGTTAAATTAGTATGCAATTAACAATTACGAGCGATCGTTGTTTACAGAACGCCAAATAAGCCGCGGCAGTAGGAAATCGATGCGAACCTGATGATTGCATTTTTTATTCTGAGATTTATATTCAAAAATTTTCACATTCGAAATGTCTTGCATACACAATTCGTCGATCTAGTGACTTTTTCTCGGGCTGAGGGTCCGCGCGGGGTCGAGTTCGGTCGAGCGTTTTAGCGTTCGTGGACGTGGTCGCCCCGACGATACCCCGGCCCCGGGCTACGTACGCCACTGTACCGCGCTGCTGAGCTGAGCATGCGTGGAAAAATCCTACGATTTGGGATCACTGCACTGCCCTTCATTCGCTCATTTGCGCTTTGCGCACGGTGATTCGTATAGGTGTTGCTCTTCCTATCAGGGCTCGCCACATTTATTTCGACCGCAACAATCGCCAGCCCTTCGCCAAAGATCCATTAATGGTCCCGCCGTGTATTTCGCACGACGGCCCGGCGGTGTAAATAAAGTATGGAGACGCACGAGAGCCGAGCGCAGGAGAGACCGCAGGATGGAGGTAAAAATTTCGTAACTTTATATACTCGTCCGTTTTAAATTTCGCGTGTTACGCAAAAAATTTTTGCTGTCACGCGACCGAAATTCATCGGCTCTCTCGATGTCGGAGTTGCACGTGATTATCGAGTTATCCCGCGCGTTTTTTTTTTCTTTTTTTCTTTTTTTACACGGTCAGCTTGAGCGCTATCGCTTTCCCATAAAGGTATAAGAGTAGATTACAGACAACATGGTAGTTGAACGCGTTTTCAAATAAAACTTTTGGGAAGTGAATTACGTACGCTGGTACGGGAGAAAATTCACGTCTTCCGGCAATTAACTATCAAAGAGCACGCGTTGCGTTGTTTTCGCATAGTCTTTTTGACGTGTTTTTCTTATCTTTGCAAACGTACTTCTATTCTCACTATCTGTTCAATATTAACAATTCGGAAAATGGCGTTTTGCGCATCAGTAATAGCAGATAAAAATGTAAGGGTAAAACAAATTATTTATTCGATAAATTAAATATTTTGCGTTCAAAATAATTTATACATATTAATATAATACGAATTTAATGAGAAAGAATAATTAATATAAGTGTAATTTTTTTTTAATAAAAAAGTGATGAAAAGTTTTTAATTAAAATATTCTTGAAAAATATTTTATTTCATTATAATATTTTTTTCATCTACATTGTTATTGATAAATAATATCAGTTTCTTTTTGTAGAATATATATTATATCAAATATATTATTAAGTTTTTGTCACAATGATATTTGAGAGAGAGTCAGATAAAGTAAAATCACAGTTTGTTTTTAGTATATATATCAAATTCAGATTGAATAATATATCATATCATTTATATTTTAGAATATGTATTTGTTTGGCAAGACTATCTCGACGCCACGAAGAGCGTGGAAGTTCCACAGATCGTGTTCCCTCATGTGGAGTTGACGTTGCAGAACAGTATTGAGATAGGCATGTCATTAGAAGTACCGGTGCAAAAAAGTAACGATGAGAACGAAGTGTCGTATTGGGTAGCCTCTATTGTCATGGCTTGCGGACCCTTATTGCGATTGCGTTACTTTGGCGGGGACGATAGATCTTTAGAATTTTGGTTCAATCTAACGAAAGAAGCTGGCCACGAACTTGGTTGGAGTGCGAAAAATAATAAAAATTTAAAACCACCTGACGTTATACTTGAGAGATCACCAGACTGCGTAGACAAGCTGCACGAATTTCTGACAACGGCACGTACGCTCCCAGCTGAGATGTTGACAGGGGTAAGATACTAATATCTCTAGAATTTTACATATTACGATCAATATTCTAACACAACGCTCGCCTTGCAGGATGGCCTAAGTATGGCAGATAGGATAAAACAGGGTATGAAGGTTGAGATAAGCGATGTGTTGCATCCTTACAAGTTATGGGTAGCTACGGTAAGAACAGAATTAGACGTTATAGAATTAAAAATCTATAAGCAAAAGAATAAAAATAAGCAAAGTGTTTACTTTTGTTTATTAATGCTTTAATAATTAAGGATATTTGTACGTAATCGTGTGATGCGTCTTGAAAATATTTGAGATGATTCTTTTTTTCCAGATAATGGAGAACGTCGGAGGACGTCTTTTATTGAGATACGATACTCCAGATTCTACTCGCGAAGACTTCTGGATATTTTGTACATCCGAGCGTTTACATTCGTATGGATTCACGTCTAAATCAAATTTAAATTCGATTTCCACTTGGTTTTTGGAACCACCTAGTTCAATAGTCGATTTGCATAAATATGAAGACTGGAAAGAGTTGTTAGAATCTAAACCGAAAGATTATGAGTTAGGGGAAGAATTATTTAATAATAATGTAGATCATCCAAAGCATAGTTTCGAAGTTGGAATGAAATTGGAAGCTTTGAATCCAGCAGATAGGATGAAAATTTGTCCTGCTACTGTAACGAAAGTATTTGACGATATATATTTTCTTGTGAACATTGATGTACGCGCTAAATGCTCGGATGAATCAGATAATACGCTTGCCTCTAATAATTCAGAAAATAATACGTGGCTGTGCACTGCAGAACATCCATATATATTTCCAGTTGGATGGGCGCAAAAAAACAATATTATGTAAGTGTCAAATAAATGTAACGAATATGTCTCGATCTAAAAATAATTTATTTTATCATAATTCTTTAAAGATATACCGTTTCATATAATCGTGTAGAATATATATTTTTTCACAAATATTGTATATTTTTATACATATTTCTTTGATCTTAACATTATTTTTCCTGTTAAAATCTCGATCTGAATACCGCAGGATTACCCATCCGCAAGGTTGGACTTCAAAGACGGAAAATTTTGATTGGAATGAATATTTGGAAGCATTCCATGCTAGCGCAGCGCCCGAGAACTTATTTAACGAACGTGCGAGTGCCAGTGAGGCAGGCTTTGAATGTGGCATGCGATTGGAAGCTGTCGATCCAGAACACGAACGTGTAATATGCGCCGCCCGCATTAACAAAATCGTTGACAATCTGTTATGGATAAAGTTAGATAACTACGAGTATTTTCGGCCAGATCACATAGTCGACATGAATTCCTTGCAAATATTTCCTGTCGGATGGTGTGAGTCTAATCACTATCCGTTAAAACCTCCGCACGACTATATAGAAATTTGTAAGAAATTAGAAACGTCTGTGAAGGAGGAGAAGAAAACTAATGTTTTGGACATACCGATATCTGAACCACGCTCTTCTCTTTGGTGTCCAAAGATATATTTTAATTACCGGTGCTTCACAGGCCCCATGATATCGAAGGGTAAATTAGCGACTCTTCCAAAGTCGGTAGGACCTGGACCAGTTATATTGGTCATGCGGGAAGTTTTGTCAATGATAGTGTCCGTTGGATACAGAAGTGCTAGAATTTTAAAGGTTTTGCAATGCGATACCAAACCGGATCCTGGGTTTCACTTAGAAGTCTTGAAGGCAAAGCATAAAAATAACACATATCGCGCGAGCGTGGCCATCGTTACATCGGGAGACATGGTAGCAGACTTTTGCAGAAGTATTTGTAAAAAATTAATGGTATGCCCGAATTTATTTGGGCCGTTGCATATATCGGAAAACGAATGTCCAGATGAATGTTATAAAACGTCAAAAACGAAATACAGTAAGCAACTGAATATCTTAAAGAAATTATATATCGCACAATATGCAAATTTGTCGTGTTCATAATATTATATAATTAATGTATAAAAAATGCACGCGCACGCATACACGCACCATTGACATTTTCAATTTTCAATTTTCAGCAGCCACGGTTGGAACTGGAAAACGAGGAAAACCGAAAGGATATACAAGTATCATGGTGCAAAAACCGAAACCGTGGGGCAGAAGGCGCAAAAGACGACGTGGCAGATGGGCAAACAAGCATAAAGAGGTTCACGAAGAATACGATCGGGAAGATGAAATGCCATTTATATCGTTAGATTTGGCGAAGCATATTTCAGAGAGCCAAGCTGAAGAGACATTCGATGGAAGACAACCGCTCTCAGAGATAGACATCATGATACAGAAAGGTTTGGAGAAATCCGACAAGTCAGATGACTTTAAAACTGAAGTAGCTTCCAGTAATGTTTCGGAAGATTCCGGTAGTTCATTCAACGATAGAAAAGCTAAAGATCGAGAACTGCCCAGTCTCCTGAATTTAAATTCGAAGCAACATTCCACAAGATTCAATCAAGGCACGGGGATCACTAGAGGGACTAAGAGAGATTGGGACACGAGCATAGAATCTGATTGTTCCGAGGCAGATGCCGAATATCTGAAAATGCAAAAGACACAGCGGCGACCGAAGACTCGAAAGCTGGATTCAAATCCGTTATATTGGACCGTAGACGACGTGTTTCGATATCTCAGAAAAACAAACGACTGCAAAGATCTTGCGTATCGCGTCAAAGAAGAGGTGAGTATACGCGTTGATTATATCTCGATTGAAATTTTAATCGCAATTATAACTCTCTCACTCTGGCAATATATTTCTGTTCGTTAGGAGATTGATGGTCTTGCGTTTTTGTTGCTGAATCTTCCCTCCCTTACCCAGCACATGAAACTACGAACGAGTTTAGCCATGAAGCTATGTCGACACGTCGAACAAGTCAAAGTTACATTTTTCCTACGACATATTCACGAAGTGGAGCCCGAGCAATATCAAATTGTTTAATCGACCTGATCAATAAAACCTCTCTTTATTCACAATATACACGTTACATGTAGCTATACCAGAATTGATAAACTTAAAAATAGGATTCAAGGTTCTTTGGTTAAAAAATTTTACGTTTTATAGTCACGGTATATCAAGCTGATCTTTTTTTTTCTTTTATTTTAACTCAGAGGGTTAATGAAAAGTACAAGGATTCAGAATAAAATTTATGATCAATTTGTATGTAAATAAGTTACGTAAGATGTATGTATTCTCTCTCTCTCTCTCTCTCTCTCTCTCTCTCTCTCTCTCTCTCTCTCTCTCTCTCTCTCTCTCTCGTTTCAAAACTGCTGCACGTAATAATAAATCAGGAAACGTGTGTAAGATAATATTTCTCTTCAGTTATACGAACACAATCCCTGGATATTATTTTTAATTAAATCCAGATATATTTGTCGAATTTTCTACATGAATTCTACTTCGCTTTTCGACATATTGGGGAGAAGACCTTTGAATTACGTTACTAAATATAGTTTATTTGTCACCATCTTAAAGCTATATATAAAAAATGTTTGGGTTTTAACGCTAATTATGTTGTACATTTTTCACAGACATAAAAATACATAAGATATTTATTAGATTATAACAAAGACTAGCAATAAGATAACAAATCCGTTCTTTAGCCGAACTTCTTGCAACGCTCATCTTTCCGCTTTTTCTTTCCTACGTGAGGAGGAAAAGAAAAAAGATCTGTACAAGGAATTCAACTGAAAAAGAACATAATTTAATGTCTCGAAAGGGGGAGGGGGGGGGGAATAAATAAGTATCTTCGATGCATACCATACCATTTCTACCAAATGCGTATATGAACTTTAATAATTCGATAGACATGAACAGTGGAGTGTTATCGGTATAATTATCCTCGTCGGTAACGAGTTATCCTTCGGTATAGCAGATAGCGTTACCGACGTGGTGCCCTCCCTACATCTAGTTTTCCTAGACCGGCGAGAGGTGAGAGGTGACAGGATCGAGGATCGAGGACTGGCTGGCGAGTGGCGAGGCCCGAGTGCAGCGCGGCGCGGTGCGTATCGCACACATGCACGTATGTATGTATGTACACAGGTAAGACGTTTACACGCACAATAGCGCGGTACCGTACGGCCAAGCGGGCCAAGTTACGTATCCGAAGTGTCGGTGGTTTTTCGCGGACCGCAGTTTTTTCGACGATGCCCTGGTGATAGCGACGTTCTCGGCACCGTGACCGCGCGACCGGACGCCCAGGATCGGTAAGTCCCGTGATTTTAATCGACGCGATGACGAGCAAGCGGAGCGGACGGGCCCGATCAATGCGATCTCGCGTCGCGGGTGTGCCCGCTTTTCGCCCTACCGTTCCTTCGCGTTTACTCGCCGCAGTCGCCGCCCGTTTTACCGCGCCAGAGCGGCAGACAGTGGCAGAGTCAGGCAAGTTGCCGAGAGTATTGTGAGACTCTCCTGGCGACTGGCGACCGGACCGAGACGCGCCCGCGCGACACGCGAGGATCGTCAATTCGATCGCGCTTCCGCTCGGCGAGGACGGCGACGGCGAGGCGAGTCGGGCGAGACCCGCGAAGGACGACGCACGACGCGAGTGAGATCATCGTGGGGCGACGTCGTCGAACGCGACGGATCGGCTGGGCGAGAGGCGAGAGTGGCGAGTGGCGAGTCAAGCGAATCCCGAATCTCCCTCGGATCCTCCCGACGGTCACGACGGTTCCCGGCGGGCGCGGGCATCGATAGAGCGACGTGACTGTGAGAAAATACGCCGCCTCTCGTCAGCCTCGCGTTCGCCTATCTTTTTTTCTGCCTCTTTCCTTCCTCTCGTTGTCTCGTTCCCAGTTCTCAAGTTCCTATCGGCGCCGGGTGCACGCCCATTTTTTCGCATCACCATTGGCAACCACCGTCCCACAACATCCCGGCGAATTTGAAAATTTCTGATAATTGGGTCAGCTTCGATCACGCCGAGGCTTTTTAAGCGCACGCGCGCGCGCGCGCCTGTGTGTATACATGTGTGCGGGCAATTTTGTGTTTACCGCAACGGCAAAAAAACGCCACGGGGGATTCGCCGGGTTCACGACTCCTTAATTGAAGAAGATCAGACGGTGCCGGTGCGTTCGCCGGATGCGTCGAATTTCTGCGATTATATATTTTTTAACGGAGTCGGGGGAAAATCTGAGTGCTCTGTTGCGTGCTGCGACTTTCAAAGAGTCTTCAATCTTATGTCTTTAACACTGGAACAATTTTGTTAAAATGACGAATTTCAGATTTCTCGTCTTAAATTGCGGAGATTTTATTAATCCTTGCACAGGCCACACTTATTTTTCGCATACGTGTAAGCCCCACTGGGATCTGGAGGACCCCAGCCATTTTTTGCTCATAAGCTTGGGGAAAAAAAAAAAATCAACGTACTGTAATGTTTTTTTTTTTTTCCCCAATCGATCGTAAAACATTCTGAGATGTATGATGGTAATCTCAGAATTGGTCAAAATAAAAATTATTACTAAAAAATACACATAAAAAAATATTAATAACAAAGTGGTTGTCTTTTAAAATCGACCCAACTGGCCAAGTTTACTTATATTAGCACAACGTTTCGGCCCTGGATTTTGATCTTTTTCAGATGACAATGTTACAATACATACAAGCGTTACTTGGTTATGCGGGAAAAAAAAATGAAAAGCTCTCTTCTCTCTCTCTCTTCTGATTATAAAGATAACCTATATAAAATTGTAAAGACATCGCGAGATAAATAAAATTCGTACAAGTTTTTGCGTGTCAAATATCGAGAAACCACGGTATAGACATCGAAGTGATTAAGAAATTTATGTTGAGAAGCACGTCCGTCTCACTCCATGACCCAACCGCAGAGTGATTTAAATCCGTAAACAAAAAAAGTCAGTGAGGTAGTCGAACAATAATGTTAAATATTCTAAATATAAATGATGGTTCCAAAGATAGTTCCAAAATTGGTCCCTGGTCCCTGAGATCCCAGTGTAGCTTTCGGGAGTTAAGATGCTTTTGTTGTTATTTAGGTTGATTTTTGTCCAGATATAAAAGATCTTATTTATACTAACAAGTAACAACACTCTCTTTCTCTCTCTCTACGACATGATGCGGAATTTTGATAACAATTTAGGAAAATCGTATTTTCATTGTCACTTTGCTGTCTAAGTTGTGCAATAAGCACATGTTATGTTAGTGAAAGGTATATTTCTCTTTGGTGACAAGTAATTTTATTGATCTAACGTCTAATTTAAATTTTATTTTAAAATGTGGATAACAGTTTCTAGAACGTAACGGTAATTCGAAAATATTGTTATTGCAAAATATATTTATATACTTACTTATTTCTTATTGATAGAATCAAAACTATGAAAAAAAGGTTTTTGTTAAGATATTAAATATCTTTGGAACTAAATCTATAAAAATAATCTACAAAAATCTTTGCAGCTATGTTTGTTAATTATTTAAGTTAAAGAAATTTAAAATAAATAAAATGTTTTTTCAAATACCTGTCGAATTGACGGATGTGGTAAAATTAAATATACATTCAATGCTGATTGTTCTAGTGTTAACGAACAATGTCTAATGCGATATCCCAATATATACAATGTATGTTGCAATATATAAGAGTAAAATTCAATAATTGTATTTATATATTTATTAGTAAATGTATAGATATAATTACTTAAGATTGATTAGTAAATGTATAGATATATAATTACTTAAGAGTTTGAGAAGACTGAAAAGATTTACTACTAATAAACATTGTTATTAGAAAACTATTATATAATATACGAGGGTCGATACGAATGTAAATGTCTTCTAATTTTTTTTATTTTTAGGAAATTTTATTTCTGGATATTTCTATTTACATGAAATAATGGTCAGTTTTTATTGTGCACACTTATTTTTTTCACATAATTTTCATGTTTTTTTTTTCTATGTACTTTTACCTTTTGTGAGTCAGACGCTGTATACCAGTGCGATACAAATCTTTGCTTTGACTCTCTCTCTCTCTCTCTCTTGACCAACACTTTTTTTCAGTTCTGATTACCACCCATTGAAGGCACTTTGTGGACATTTTCCAGAGCATCTGATTTATAGATGGCAAAAGGGCATAGGAAAAAATGGAGATCATGTATAAAAACAACGGCGTACGCAATAAAGATTGACCATTATTTCATGTAAAAATCATAGTTTCAGAAATAAAATTTTCTAAGGAGGCATTACTTTCGTACCGACCTTTATACATACTTTCTAAAACGCTATAAAAACGTACCAATTGATACAAATGCTTTGCGAATTGCATATCTTGTTGACAAATGGTTTACTAGTTGGACTACAATTTGATGTTTTTTGATTTTTTTTGTTTATTTGAAATAAAGAGACAAAAGTATAAACTATAATATAATCTCCGTGATAATACTGATAATATATCTAAAATAAATGTTCCCAGAAAACTGAAAGAGAAATTTCTCAAAGATATAAAGAAAGATGGATAAATAGTCTTATATTATTTGAAATACAGTTTTTATTTATTGCAACGTGGGGAACTACAATATTCACTTGAATTGTCTGTTCTTTGCGTACGCTCTTGCTGAATTAAAATAGCCAGTGCATATTTTGTTATAGTGAATGTATCAAATGTTTTTCAACACTTGTCTTTTAATATTTTATTTGCTGGTAAAATTAGTATATGTATAAACTGTAAATGTATGATCACCGATTTGCTCTTTTACTGTAATATATAAACCTCCAATTTGCATTTTACGTTTTATGATTTTAAAAACTTTTACTTTTTCTCCCCCAAATATCTCCAACAGGGAATAATAAAGAGCCTGCTTTTTTTGGTAGCACATCCGTCCCTTGCTCGTCCCTCAGAAAAAGCATAATAGAATCGTTTGTCACAGACTAATCACTGTTTAGTATTAGGACGTATTGATTTATTAAGATAAGATAATGATTTTTTTTTTATTGATTTTTGTCCTCAGCGGGCGAAGATCCGTTTCGAGTAAATTCTTTTCATTTCTCGTCTGTTATTCACATTAAACACGACCCGGCATATGAACGCTGCTCGTCAAGTATATCGTAGTAAAGTGCAAAAGGACGGTTTCTCTTCTTTTCTTCTTTACTTTAAAATATTACGTCGCGTCTCTCATGTGACACTCGGAGAAACGATCTGGGTAGCTATTGTGCAAGCGATATGATACAAAAGCTGCTTGTAAATTATTTAATACATTTCTGCTTTTCTCCTCATTTTTTAGGGTGACTTCTATTAACTTATCTGTACTATTTTATTAACGTGGATTATTAAAAATTATAGAGACGATAAATTATTAACAGGTAGAAATTTTGACGTGAGTGATTATGATGGCTTAAACTAATCCGAATTTGGCTTAAGTTAATCGAAGTTGCTCTTATTTCTCATAATTCTGATTAAGAAAAAACCTTTTGATAAAAGAAATATTATTGTTTCAGTTTTCTAAACGCGAAGTGACAATGAGACTCGCCGTGTGTATTGTTTCCACGCTGGTGCTTGGCGCATCAGCTATAAGTGAGTATAAATAATTTGATCGCCCGTAAATACCCTTCAAATTATGGTCGACCATATAACTAAGACTTTTATTCTATTACGCTACGAATTTCAATGAATCTTGCCATTAAAGTTATGATTTTTGATTTTCAATTATAGTACGTGTCCCGGATAATGTAGAAGGTGAAACACACTATTATGGAAACCGTTTTTCATAATCGTGCTTTCTATTACAAGCGACCTTTTATTCACGCAAAACCATATTTTGCCACAGAATATTAATAAATTCTCTACACGGAGTTGCTATGTTTTGGTGTATTCGCACATTTACATCTGTACCCATTTGTACGGGTCCAGACTATACACTCAATATTTGTACATTCACGCAATTACATCTGTGTATAGATTACCTTCGGCTGTTAGAACATGAACACATACATTAACGAAACATTAAACATAAAAACATTTTAAATCGTTTCTATGTGAATATTTTATTATACTTTATATTATTTTACATATGCAATGCAACATAATTCCAACATATACATAATACAACATAACACGATTCCAATATACAAAATGTAGAATATTATTTCTGTTAGATCCCAGATTCGTTACTTTCAAAGTGTCTGTATGTATTTGTACATATATTTTAAAGAACGTTAGATTTGTCCTACCATGTGTCTCTGTTTCCATTCTTTTTATAAATCTTTTTAATGTGGTATATTTATTTCAATTAAGTTGTAGTGAGCTGTGGCTGACCCTTACCATACTTAAGTTAAAAATCATGAAGATTATCTGTCATAGCGGAGTTTCATTACATTGAACATAAATCCATAAATGCCTCTTGTCCTTTTCTTCTTTAGATTATATATTTGTGTGTTTCTTTTCTACTAGTTTATCTCTCTCTTTATTTCAATGGGGCGTAATCGTTTTGGATCTAATACATTTTTCGTTTATTAGTTCAATCACCGCCACGAATATCTAAACAGCCGCCAACGGACGAGCAGCTGTTTCAAGTGGCTCAAACAAAAGTCAACGAGAATGACAAACCATTTCTGATTGAATGCGAAGCCGAGGGAGAGCCAGTTCCAACGTACGTATCTGCATTTTCTTGCTTTTTTTAGAGCTTGTTTATCACATGTAGAATACATTTCTTTAAGTCACTTTATGCGCTGTCTGATGGTATTATTAGATAATGCCTACAAGTGCTATCAAGGAAATAGCTATTATGTAAATATGACTTGTCACACTTGTTAAATTGCTCAAGAACGGAAAATGTACTTTCGGAATATCTCATTCATGAAGTTTCATTGCACTTGTCGGGCTTATTCATTTCGTACAGTGTAAGGTAGCCGGTTGCAACTAGCCGATCTTAATTACAAAGATGATCTCATAGCTTTAATATGTGTGAAATAATCGTCGCTAATACAGATGTCTGACTTATCTAACCGTATGGGCGTTGGCAGGGTTTTTTATAAACTATTATCTAATGTATATAGTTTTTATTTATAAAAAGAAATTTATTTATAAATGAGAGGGAGCAAGGTATAAAGCTTGTATGTTGTATTTAACATGTTCCATCGATGTTAAATCTTAATAATTTATGTGCAAATATATATAATTATTATTATATTTATTATTATTGCGCTAGAAGCATTTGTGATGTATATTACATGTGTCGGAAGAAATTTTGATATTAGATGATTTTATATAGGTATCGTTGGATTAAAAATGGAAAGAACTTTGAGTGGCCGGCGTATGACGACCGCATTTCTCAACAACCTGGCAGAGGAACTTTGGTAATCTCAAGACCGAGAGACGAAGACTTGGGACAGTATCAGTGCTTCGCCGAAAATGAATGGGGCATAGCTACGTCGAATTCGGTGTTCGTTCGAAAGGCCGAATTAAATTCGTTCAAGGACGAAAACCCAATAACTTTAAACGCGAACGAGGGTTCCCCCTTCAAACTTACCTGCCAACCACCCGATGGCTGGCCTAAGCCAAATGTTTATTGGCTGATACAGGATATCGCTGGTGGTATCAAGTCAATCAATAACTCAAGGATGACTCTCGATCCGGAGGGTAATCTCTGGTTCAGCAATGTTACGAGAAACGACGCTTCGGATGACTTTTACTATGCTTGTGCCGCCACATCTGTGTTCAGAAACGAATACAAAGTAGGCAATAAGGTTTTGTTAAACGTAATTTCTACAGGCGCGTCCGCCGGCCAGAACAAATATCCCCCTGAAAGGCAGTACGTCAGCAGGAAAAATGAGGTTGCTCTGCGTGGCAAGAAGGTAGAGCTATACTGCATATTCGGAGGAACGCCTTTACCGCAGATAGTTTGGAGCAAAAATGGCGCGTTGCTCAGACCGAGCGATAGAGTAATTCAAGGAAATTACGGAAAATCTCTCGTCATAAAACACGTCAATTTCGAGGACGGGGGCGAATACACCTGTGAGTCATCGAACGGAGTAGGAACAGCCCAGTCGTATTCCATAAATCTGCAAGTAATGGCCGTACCATATTTCACCGTTGAGCCGGAGTTCGTGAACGCTGCGGAGGACGAGACTGCCGAAATCAAGTGCGAGGCCAGCGGCGTGCCCGTTCCCGAGATCAAGTGGATTTACAACGGTAAACCGATATCTGAAGCGCCACCGAATAACCGGAGAAAAGTCACGGCGAATTCTATTGTCATCGAGAGGCTGGTGAAAAAAGACACGGGAAATTATGGATGTAACGCTACCAACTCGTTGGGATACGTTTACAAAGACGTATATGTGAACGTGTTGGCGCTCTATCCGGATATCACGCAACCGCCCATGAACTTGAGCACGGTCGACGGCAAAACCATCCGGATTACGTGCCGCGTTTTCGGCGCACCCAAGCCCGAGGTCAAGTGGGTCAGGAACGGGCAAGAATTGACCGGCGGTCGTTACAAGATTTTGGATATAGGCGATTTGGAAATCGAGAACGTGATATTCCTGGATGCTGGTACTTACACGTGCTACGCTTCCAATAAATTCGGCGAAGTGAATGCGTCCGCCAGTTTGGTGGTGAAAGAACACACCAAGATAACGGATGAGCCGGAGGACTACGAGGTTGCAGCGGGCTCCACTGCCACATTCAGGTAAAATTTTTCAAAAAAATATTGAAATCTCGATAGAAGTAAAAGTAAATCTGTTATCTCCTGATGTATAATTAGGAGGTTTCGCTTAATTTCTTTTCTGTTTGTTCTAGGTGCAATGCCGTTACTGATCCCAGTCTACCTCTAACCATAGACTGGTTGAGCAATGGTGAACCAATAGACTTTGAGATGGAACCGAGATTCGTACGAAGTACCGACTATTCTCTAATGATCACAAAGACGACCGAACTGGATTCCGGTATCTATACGTGCGTCGCCCGCACTGATCTCGACGAAGCGAGAGCACAAGCGACGCTGATAGTTCAGGATGTACCTAATGCGCCAAGATTAATCGGCATTAAATGCATGTCTAAAGCGGCCTTTGTTCAATGGACACCCATGGGAGATAACAGATCTCCCATTCTGCGCTACACGATCCAATACAACACCACTTTTGCACCAGATACCTGGGAGATAGCCAAAGATTTCGTCCCAGCTACAGACCAGACATACGAAGTGTCTATGTCACCTTGGGCCAATTACACATTCCGCGTTCTTGCATGGAATAAAATAGGTGAGAAAACGCTTGAAAACTAAAAGACTATTTTGAAATGAATAAATTGCAATGATGTATAATTATGTACATATATGTATAATAATAATATATAATTCAGATCTTAATTACACAATTTTCGAGTCAATTTACTATGGCTATTATCTCTTCTTTAGGATAAATATGTTAAACTAATGTATTGATATTATTTTCTAATTCTCAGGCCCTTCTCTACCGTCACCACACAGCGATGTTTGTACCACCGAACAAGACGTTCCTTACAAAAATCCAGACAATATTATGGGCAAGGGTACAACGCCTCAAAATTTGGTTATTTCATGGACAACCATGCCGCAAATAGAGCATAATGCCCCCCACTTTAAATACAGGGTATATTACAAAAGAGATATACCGGGTGAGACATGGGCTACAGCTGATATATATGATTGGAGGAAAAATAATTATCTCGTGGACAATCAACCTACTTATCAAAGATACAAAATTAAGGTCATCGCTTCGAACGCGAAAGGAGAGAGTAAAGCTGCAGCCAATGAAATTATCGGATACTCTGGAGAAGACGGTAATTCACTGATAAAATTGACTTTATTATTATAATTGTTATTGTTATTATATACTAAGATTAATTATTAATACATCGACTATGCTCATAAAACGTTAAATTGCTATTTCAGTACCCTTGCAAGCACCCGGCAATTTTACACTGAATCAAATAAAATCGAGTACAACCGCTCAGCTGTCATGGAGTCCGGTACCCGAGGAGTCGGTAAGGGGCGAATTGCAAGGATATAAGATTCAAACGTGGACGGAGAAGGACGGTGAGAAGGGAATGCGCGAGATGGATATTCGTGGTGGAAATAAAACGCACGCGTTAATCACGAAGTTCGTTCCATATAGTAAAAATTTCGTGAGAATACTCGCTTACAACGGCAGGTAATAACACTTCGATTATATATTGCTATCATATATTTTGCTTCTCATAGCTATCTTGTCTTTAAATAATGTTTATTTTGTGCAGGTACACCGGTCCTGCGTCCGAGACTTTAAGCTTTGACACACCGGAAGGAGTACCAGGGACAGTGCTCAGTTTAGAAGCATTCCCTATGGGATCCAGTGCATTGTTCCTAGTGTGGACGAGACCCGCGGAACCGAATGGTATTTTAACCGGATATAGAATTTATTATCAGGTTGTGAACGGCACAAAGTTGGGAACGTTACTTGAGAGAAAGCCGCATGTTATGGAGCCACAAGCTACGAGTGCCAAATTAGCCGCATTAGCGCCTGATACGATTTACCGCGTTCACATACGTGCCACAACCAGAGTTGGTGAAGGCAATGAGTAAGTGTCGCATGAGCTATATAAGAACGAAGTTAAATATCAGTAACATTTGTAAACATTATTTTATGTCATTTTTGTCATGTATGTTACTTATAGTTTTAATGTATTTTTGTAGCTATTTTATCGAGCAAAAGACTAGAACGTCTCAACGACCCGACATCCCACAATTTACGTGGGAAACTATACCAGTGGAGAATGGATATTCACACGTAAGAGTCATTTGGTTGCCGAATTTGAACGGTAATCCGGGAAGTCATTTTTTCGTCAAGTACAAGATGAAAGGCGAAACGATCTTTTTGAAGACGGATCCCGAGTTTCAGTCGAATACTATTGAGGTATGTTTATGGTAATGATAAATTTATGCACACAAGGCTTCTTGACATCTTCATAACAAGCTCTATTAATCAGAATTTTTTCCGGTCTTGTGTATTAGAGTGACTATCATGTCCAAACTCTGATTAATATTGTATTCATTTATTTTGATTTTATCTATATATTTATCTTTAAATAAGATAAATATAATTATATGATTATTAAAAAATGCTATAAATCACGCAGGTTCGCGGTCTTCAAAGCGGTGAAACCTATGTGATGTCAGTCGTCGCTGTCGACGGAGACTACATAAGCGAGAGTGCTTTCCAAGAAGTAGTGACGAGTAGCGAAGGACCCATTATTCAACCGAAGGAAAATGTTGCGACGGCTGGCTGGTTCATAGGTAAATATTTTTCTTCTTAATTTTTAGACCAATTTTTTCTATGACTGGTATATGTCAAGATTGTGATATTTTCGCTGAAGGAATGATGCTAGCGATCGCTATTCTCCTTTTGGTGCTGATAATCGTTTGCGTGATTAAACGAAATCGAGGCGGAAAGTACGCGGTGCATGAACGAGAACTGGCTGCCGGACGAGGGGATTATCCCGACGAGGGTGGATTCCATGAGTATTCGCAACCGTTGGACACCAAATCGGCCGGCGGACGCGCGTCCTTGGCATCTTCTTCTCATGTGGATGGTAAACATCCTGAATCCGACACCGATTCCATGGCGGAGTATGGCGATGGTGATACAGGTAATAGGTTTAAAATTCTACTTGGAATTGTTAAAAATATATATAATATTAGAATAGTCCTTGTGATATGAAAAAGTAGCATGTAATTAAAGATGTTTGTTGTACGTGTTTTTCGAGTATCAAGTACTATGACAATTGATTAGTCGCGTCTATACATGTCTAACTTTAAATCGGCGGGATTGAGCAAACCCTCTATTTTCATTTTTTCGATCGCTACTCATTCTAACGGCACATGCATAGAATATTGTGCGCTCAATCCATAAAATCAAGAAACAAATGAAAAACCGAATATACCATGCGTATGTATAATTTATGCATCGCAAAGTAGCAAAAAGATAGTAGAAAGAGCAGTGCAAGGGGAGTAAGTTGAATTAGTAGATATCAGTTGAGAATGGAGGAATTAAAAAAAGTTTAGAAGAATTTGACGTTTATAAAATAGGGTATGTATTATTGTGAATTATTGTTGCAACGTAGAAATGCACTAAATTTTAATATTTTCGTAATATTTTTAATCTTAGAGAGCAAAATGAAATTTACGAATCTCATATGTCACAGCTGAGTTTACTTTCACATTTTAAATTTTTCTTATATCATGTTATTGCTTCCTTTTGCATACACTTTGCAGCCGCAGTTGCATAAGTCGTATTCGTTTATATGTTCGCTTTAGACTATTTTATTTTCAATTTGTCATGCATATTTTGTTATATATTTTATTTGCTTCATTGCTTGACTCGATACAGAGGGCATGAACGAAGATGGTTCTTTCATTGGTCAGTATGGCCGACAGCGTAAGCAGGAACCAAATTCGCAGGCATTTGCCACTCTAGTCTAAGGTAAGTTCATCAAACATATTCTTGAGACGAAACAGTTCAAGTATACGAAATATAAGTTTCTGAAACGGGTTATCATTCATCTCACGCTTTTTTTTTACTCATAATCCACTCTTTAATTAATCTTAGACATGCATGAGGTGAGAGTCAAGATCAAGATCTGCCGATTACGAATCGATCACTTTCCTGAACACGAAGTCATGCGTCGCACACGTTTTTTTAACACTTAAATCGATGCATTTATGCTCCGACGAAATAATTTGGAAATTAATATATTATTATATTTGTATAAAACTGCATGCTGATGTTTATAGCAATATTCATTATTACTTGATTTGAAAACGAAAAAAGAACCTCTGTGTATATATACCTGCATAACGTTATATTTTTATATATTTTCTTTATAAATAATAAAATTCGTTTGTTCTAGGGCGTTTTACGGAGGATGGATCCTTCATTGGACAATACGGACCTAAAGGTAGACCAGATGAGACACCATCTATTCCAACTGGTACTATGGCCACGTATGTGTAACATCCGCAACTAACTTAATCAAAGCCGCATAAAAAATTTTTTCTCGTTACGGTTAAGGATCCTCCCGATCCTTAGCTATTGCAGCAGCTCTGCTATGCACCTTGCGCTGGGCGCAATGTCCAACACTATACTGCCAATTAGACTGGGTTTTGGGTTTTATAGTTTCTGTAGGAAACATGACTTGAAACATTCAGAGTAATGTAGATCGTCAATATGCAACAAATATGATTTTGAGTTTCAATTGAACTAAAATGTTACAAACATTCCAAATTTTTTAATTAGATTTTTTTTTAAATATACAACGGAAATGTGAAAGAAATTTTTTGTTATGACGATTATTATTTACTTTATATACGTTGTCGCAAGTGCTGACGATCAACCATATCTCTATATTAATTATAAAACCCAAGAACATTATAGGTGTTTCATAGCGTGCAAGCTATTTATGGAAATAGTACCGTAGAAACTATTCTAGCATTGACCGTAATATCTTTGACAAAGCCAGGTTGAATTAGACACTTTGATTGGTGACAAGATATACGAATTGGATCTCCGTGTTATTCCGAGCTCGTGCAGATGCGAAGTAACTTTAAGACTGCATGTAGTATCCAATGTTTTACAATAGAATTTCTAAATTTCGCGCGTTAGTTTCTAACGTGTATATATATTTTAATGTAGCGATCAATATTCTGCTGTAATTAAAATAATTTCGAAATTGATTTTATTAAAATTAAACGTTGCTTATTTTGATGCAAGTACTTGAATCGCCTTTAAAATTGTTTATTTTTGTCAAACTAATTTCTTTGTTTATTCCTTGTCATTAGAAATTTGTTTGTCTATTATTTTTCTAAATTAAATTTTTTTATTACCTTTTATACATACTATGTTAATAAGCGAAGACATTTTGCAATGTTGAAATAATCCAAACGGATACGAATAATAACATTTAAAAATTACTTCAAAATTTATTTTAAAAAAGAAAAAGAATATTTTTTATCAGAGAGTATAAAAAGGTTAGACATGAATGTACAGAAGAAAATTATATTTAAAAGGTTTAAGTACTTGTATAAATAAATGATGAAACTGCAAAATTCAATTTCATAATTCTTTTAACACAGTAACATTATGTTGAGTAACTACGTATTAAAATATATTCACAAGAAATTGAAATCTTAGTGCCTATATTGGACTTATAAATATCTACAATAATGACTTACTTATTTCTAATATGCGATTTGCAAAAGTGATGGCTTGCTTTAAATAGATTATAGTGACGAAATGTAATCTTCGTGATAAGCGCTTGCATTTAAAACAAATTCATTGAAATCGATACAATGTAATAGGAAATATTTAAAAATTTTTTGCTGTTACTCATATGCATAAGTAAAATTAAATTATTGATATTGAAAATAACGAGTAATACAATGTACGAATATATTAAAATTATTTGTGTTGCTGTGTGTATTTACATCATTACATGCAATCTTGAAAATGAAGTATCACTGTAAAAGATAGTGTCACAATCTGGCTTCGACTGATTTTAACTTTAATCTCGTATTGGACGGTTACACTAAGAACCTTTAGCCGCGATCAATTTTTACTCTGCCGAGGAAGGGCCAAATCTAAATGAACGAATAATAATCTATAATTATCATGCACTTACACTTTCATTATTAACAAACACACTTGACACACACGTGGAGCGCGTGTATGCGCGAACAATAAGGATATGCGAGGGATAGTAAAGAGTAAAGTACTATTAAAAAGAAGATTGTATATGCACTATAAGTAGGTAACAAAAATCGCAAGGCCTCTATAAGTAACTGTTGCTTTTGTATGTGAAATATGCTTCGACGAAAACCCTTTTATTTTTATGACAGTTTACTTTGCTTTTTTGGTAATTTTATTATAATCCAATGATTATAATCCAATAATCATAAGAGATAATGCTATATGATTATTTAATATATGAGAAGATATTAAATATATAAATATATATATATATATATATATATATATATATAGAAAGAGAGAGGGAGGAAAAAAGAGAGACATTATATATATATATATATTAATTATGAATTATTATGCGAGTAATTCTTAAAAAGACGCGACGATTACAACAAAGCAACTATAATTATTATGACTTAGTGTATAAGATGTTAAAATTTATTTAGACCTTTAAGTACAATTTGTACAATTTGTTTAGATAACCGTTAAGTTAATGTAGTCAATGCGATGTACAGGTTGTCTGCAAAAGTGTCGCGAGCAAATATGTCAGGTACAAAGATAAAGTGAAACAAAGATAGGTACAAAGTGTATAATATTTATGATACGTATGTACGAAGAATCACGAGGTATAGTATTCTTAAATGATATATCTTATACCGAACAGGACAGGATTTTTTCACGATAAATTCTTATAAAGGACGTTCTTATGCTACAGAATTATCTTCTAATTGAAATATATTTGTTACGGTCTTTTTTGCCGAACATCCTGTACAGGTGACTTGGACGTCACACGATTAAGATTTCTTTCTAATTATTGGATTGAGATCATAAATAATTTCCACTAAATATTCATCTTTTCGGAATATCCTCCGAACGTGTCATCGTGGCGAGTGATCTTTATTTTCTACTAGCGGGTAAACGTCCCTTCTTTTCGTGTTAGCAGCAATATGTGACGCTAGAGCTAATACTGTGACGACAGCGGTGTCAGATATTCATTACCGAAAGAAGAAAGAAGGCGTAAAGTGTGATTTCAAAATGAATAGAATGGAAAACTTAGAAGGGCATTCGCCATATGATGGTTTAGGAATTCAAGCAAAAGACTAATGTTACGACGACGGCTGAAAAAATATTTTATGGTACCAACTTGACTAGCGTGGAATCAGTCTCTTTCCGAAGATATGACTTTGAAAGAGCCAGCAACGGTAGCTCGTTTTCTTGACGGTTTTGACGAAGGACCAAAACCCATGTCACACACAAGTCGGATATTTCAGCAAAAAGACTAGACAGATGAATATCTTATGTGAAAGTAAAGAAAAAGAGTGGAAGTTACTTGTGTCTCGATTCAATGCGTAATATTGGCTCATCGTAATAAGAAATGAGCGTTTTCGTATTATTATATATCTCCGTTATAATGTTATCACTTTTTAACGTTTGAAGAAAGCTTGCGTTAATTAGATAGAACATAAACTTCTAGGCGGTTACGACGATAAAGATTGGACAAATGTCGGCATACTTTCTTCGACCGAAAAAATTATTTATGAATTCACTCGATAGTCTCAATACTACAATTTGTAGATTTATGGTATACGTAGGTATATATATGTATATATATCATAAACGAGAAACGTAATAACGCAGGCGATATTAACGATATGCGAGACAATCTAATATCGGTGCATAACCAATAGTACAATAGTGCAATCTCTGAATTTGCAATCGAAACCGCAATTACATAGACAAATATAAGATCGCATTCGCAGATTATTATCTTAATGTACGACCGTTGGGGCAATAATCATCACGAAATTGAGAAAATGTTTCGAATCTCGATGTCCAAGTCACACATACACAACACATGCACACGAGCGCGTTTACATTTTTAGAGTATTTTTCTATTGCGCTAGCGTCAATATTTACTGAAATATAGCGAGATTCATTCATTCTGCACGTTGAACCATCAGTTAGACGCGTTGAGAGAGCTAATATCGTATACATATATATATACATATATATACAAACTTCCAATACTTTCGCACGAGCAGCTCGTACTTTCGTACGTTGTATTATTCTTTTTTTGTATTTTTTTCTTTTTTTATAATTTTATACTTTGTATAGAAAATCATTTGCGGTTTTACGCGATTGTATCTATAATAGACGCGCGCTTTGCGGCAGCTGTCGCGGTCTTTCGACTGTGTTTCCGAGGTATTTATGCTACCTCAGCGGAGGACGTGAATATCTACCGCTATTCTGCTTGATATTAGATTGCGTTGACAAGGGAAACGATTCGTGACTTATTAAAGAGTGTTCATTGTATAACGAGCACACGTTACCCCGAAAAATGTTAAGACTTGACTCTTTTTATAGTTTATAGAATCTATACATTTTATAGAATCTCACTCAATTATTTCGTAACATACAAAGTGTTCATTCGATTAGCTCAATCGCGATCATATTACATTCTACATCTCCATCATATCGACTGTCTTACTGTTAAGCGATAGTGGGAACAAGCGAGGATAGTCCATCAAGTTGTTGACAATTAGCGTTCCTCCCTCAACTTTCCAACTTTAATATTCGTCGAACATTTGTTATTTATAAAGATATTACGATCGCCGTTCCAGAACGAAATGCTATAAAAAGAGTCAACGCAAAAATCATGAATCTCAATAACGTGATCCAACGTGTGCCCGTTTACCGTGCGAATCCTTCATTGTATATTATCCTGATATTAACGTGCCGATGTGTTTTTTTTTTCACCGTTTATATATTATATATGCAGCTATAGAGAGCGCATTTGTACATTCTCGCATCGGCATCACGCGTTTTTAGATAATTTTTCTACGAGATAAAAAAAAAGGAACCAGCAAAAGACAGTCTATAGAAATACGGATGATGCGCAGGGCTGTCCATCCACTCGTGGCGCTTTGAACAAGCAATACAAAGAGGCACAAATATGGCCTAACTTTCATCGTGAACATTTTCGTCCGCACGCAAGAGAGTTATCGTATAATCGCGCGCGCGCGATCGGATGGGCCACCTTGCACTGAATCGCCTCATCTCCTCCTTCTTCTTCTGGTAAAGAAGCGAATACCCGAGACTAGATACCACTACGTTGTGTATAATAATTAAGCGGATAATTTTGTGTCTCTTAATCTTTAAGTTTTACTCATTCACGAACGCGATCGCATTGATACACATCCCGATATTTGCCCGCATAACTCCCATGTCAGTAAAGTAAAAAAGGAAAGAGAATAAAAAAACAAAGGAAATTGAGAAAAATGAGTACGATAGTTCACTTGATCCGTCGATATACGTCCAATGATACGTCCAGTCGGTAGTGACTGCGATTAGTCACTCTCATTCGACACAATATTGAACTGAATTTGTACAAGCGAATATAGGTTGTCGCTTTAGGCTTATATTCACAGTTATTAAAATTAGTATTTTAAAGTTTGTTTGAGTATTATTAGCTATAATAAAAAGAAAAAACAATTTATATAATTCAATTTTGCATTTCAATTTTTTCATTACGTATTTTGAAAAAACGTAATTTTTAAATTATACAAGGTATCTGGTATTGTTTATATATTAATTTTTATTATATATAAATAATATATATTTAAAACCGAAGAAAGTAAATTGAGTAAATTTTATTTCTATTAATATATACATATATTAATATATTAAATATTTATTATATGTAAAATATAGATATATAGTATATATAATTTTAATGAATATATATAAAATTTTTTATGTACATTGTGTCCTTGCACTTCTTATTTTACTTTCATAGAAAATTCAGGCATCCGCAACTTCCAAGTTTATTTATTTACTCTCGAGGACAATCACATTACTCTTAATAATGGAACAATCGTCAGGTTTAATTCCACTAACAATAAGCGAACACAGAAATCGAGCAAGATGTGACCGATAATGCGATTATGCCGGACAGGTTTTTTGCGCCCGTGTTCTCGATCTGTGAGCTACTACGGGTTCTTTCTTCCTCTCCCTCGTCGCGGTTACAGACGAATAAAGGATCGAGGGAGAATAAAGGGAGGCACAATCCGAGCCGCGTCCACAGATATATAACTGCGCTAACGAACGCGCATGCATCGAACGGTAACTTTTCGATCGTTCGGCCGCAATATCGTTTAACAGCGGACAAAGATATATCTTGAAGCTTGAGAAATCCATCAATTGTTCGAGAGATACAGCTTTCTCTACCTAACAAAAATAATAAAAAGTAAATTTAAAAAATATGTCGAATGAAGGTTACTCTAGAGTTCTTTCACGGAGGATCGCTACATTTAGGGCCGGTTGTTCCAACACTTCCAACCTATTGGTAAAAGCTACCTGATAGTTAAATCACACGTCTATCTTTGTCCAATGTAAAGGATAAACAAAGACATATAGGTACATATGATTTAACTATTAGGTAGTTTAGCAACAGGCTGGAACAACCAGCCCTTATACATATATACATCCTATCGTAAGTCTTGATTCTCTTATTAAAGTAATAATCGACGGAAAAATTGATTGTGAAGAATCTGCATTTGAAGAGAAGGCGTTCAGTTAGGGGGGAGCATCCTGCGTAGCCATGAAAAATTTTTTGAAGGTAATCGGATGAGATGTCCGCCACGCGGGAAGAGTCTCCGACGACGATAGAGCGCACAATTGATCGTCGATGCCATACGCATTATACATGGGCTCGCGAACTCGAAAGCGACGAGAGCTATAAGAGCGTCCGCGAGCCAGGCTGGCGGGCAGGCAGGCAGCGCCGGTTTATTCCTGATCGAATGTTTTTGCACGGCCGCCGCAATCCTAATTGAATTCGCTGCCGGCCGCTCTCGCGGCAGCCGCACCGAGAGCAGCCGCGCGGTGCGTGGAATCGCGCGCCGTATATACGCGAATTTATATGTTTTGTCATATAAAATTGTGCGACGGGAAGGTAAGGGCGAAGACGAGAAATAGCACCGTTCAAAAATTTATCCTCCTCTCTCCCTCGCACAAGTGACAAAAATGTCCCAAAAATTTCCGCGATTCAAAGGGACGATTGCAAGATACCGAGACGGTCTTACAATCAGATTCTTCGCTACACCTTTTTACCGCGGTGATAATCGCAAGGATGATATCGAAAGTTTTGTGTGTGTGTGAAGATAAAATTATTTAAAAATATATCTGCGCGATATATCTGCTTGATATAGAAAGTTGTAACGTCCTGTCGATATAACTTGTGCTTCTTCATATAATTGAGTCGATTTAAAAAAAGGACGAATAAAAGCGAAAACTAGTAGTACCACAATTTAATTTTTTTTTTTACAGAAGAAACAGAAGAAAATATGCTTCTAAATTCCCCCGACTTGAAAGGGCGATTAGATTAGAAGGTTCTAGAACGTCCTAGACGTTTCGCTGGAGGTCGTTTTACAAGTGCTTAGCTTCGCAAAGACGGCGTCGAGTGTTTCGCGGGTAAGATCGTGGATCTCGGTGTTCCGCGATGTTTTTCAAAAATTTGCGACTCGGTTCGGGGGTATCTTCGGAATATTCACGATCGTGCTGCACGTACCGGAAGAAGAAGAAAGATGAAGAAGGAAAGAGATGAGAGACGGAAACCTCAGCCGCGTAGGATAACAATGGACCACTTGTTGGGTAGCCCATCCCCCCGACACCGCGGGGAATACAACGGATACTATTGGTTATTCATTGGGACCTCTCGT
This sequence comes from Temnothorax americanus, assembly GCF_048541705.1. Taxonomy (NCBI): domain Eukaryota; kingdom Metazoa; phylum Arthropoda; class Insecta; order Hymenoptera; family Formicidae; genus Temnothorax; species Temnothorax americanus. The sequence goes on from NW_027509442.1 coordinate 3,212,252, forward strand.
GAGGCCGCGGCTTTCTCGGCTGATCGGTCTAGAAATAGATCTGATCCAGTTATATTTCCGATTATCGCGACGAATGCAAACCTTATTATCAGTCTCGGAAAACTGTCGCTTCGTCGCGAATCTCTCTCGCACGTGCACCGCGAATCTACGCCGCAAGTGGCGATTCTGCGAATCGTGAATTCGTGGTAATATTATCAATTATCGAATAGCAGTAGAAATATAATAAAAGTAAATTTAAAAAATCCTGAGATAAGCAAAATGCGCAAGATAAAAGCGACACTGTGCACGTTGAAGAGACGCTTTCATCTGCCTCCAGTTATATTCAGTTTTCAAGTAATATATCAGTTTTCCCAACGTTCCCTCGGTCTTTTTCTTTTTTCAAACTTGGATTTAATATCTTTTACATGCAGAAACGTTCGAAGTAACTCGAACATTTTACGCGTCGAGCGAAATAAATGATACGAGCGCCGCGCGACGTGGCGAATTTACGACACGGAAGTGAAATTCAATTGTCGACAAGATATGAAGAATGGGAGAGGGACAACGCGCGAGAGATGAGCAAGGAGACGGGAGACAACACATGGCAGATTCGAGAACCGGCGCGATCGGACGGAAGATGTGAAAAAACTGGTTCCCTCCGTCAGGATTTCTTATCATCTCTTTAGTTGATTCGAATTTCGATTTCCGCGCATCTATATGTACGCATAACTCCTGGCAAAGTTGTTATTAAACGATTTCTTAAAAATGGTTGATTAGCGAAAGTAAAGAATAAGTCAGATGTTTGGGAGAATAGGGAGGAAAAATCAAAGTCGATCAATTGTAAAAATTACGTTATAATTTAATTAATACAAATAAATGTTATATTCATAAAATTGTAAGTGGCCAAAAAATGTATAGTAAATTAAATTAAAAGGAAGTCGTACAGGCTAAACGCATTGAATCTTTCATATCAGAGATTATTAAATAAATACTTATTTTCAATGTTACTTTCATGCTTTGTTTCTCGCGTATTTGTTTACAATGCACTAATTATTTAGCCAGGCACTACAATTGTAAACTCATTTTACGTATAATTAATTAATGGACTTTGAAAAGTTTAATATATAAAATTGGCATTGTATATGTCAATTTATACATTGATAAAGCTTACTTTAGACAATGTACAGCTTGCAATTCAGGATAGAAAAAATTATATAATTATAATTAACAATTAGAATATATATATATTTATAATTTTGTATACAGGGTGTTACAAAAAACATTTAAAGAATTAAGATAAACGCACACGCGGAGATATTCTAAAATATATGTTAAAATACATATATACATTCGTCAAAATGTACGGCACGTAAAATAAAAAATAGCGTTCTATTTTGAATTCCGTCGCAAATTATAGATCGTCTAAACCGAGCTTAAGACAGTAAAATAAGAAGCACACGTGGCGCGCAAGAGAAAGAGGGGGGTGGGGGGGGGAGAGAGAGATATTGGCAAAGCAGAGATTCCAAGCACATTGTGCACGCAGCTTTAACTCGCGGCGCGTCACTCACGCTCCCCGGCGTGCCCCGGGCCCCGGGTCCCGTCTGCGAGATCTCTATCTCGCTCCACGGAGAGGTTTTGCTACTCGCTCCGCGTGCCTCGACTCTCATTGAGAGTCAGTCAGTCAGTCAGTCAGTCTCAGTCCGCCGGAGCGACGCGGTTCGCGCGCATCGTTACGCATCGCGCGCCGTTCGCAAGCGTGCAGTGGAGAGTTCGCGTTCGCGCGCGCCTCTCTCGTGCTCTTTCACCCTTTTTCGATTTCTCTCTCTCTCTCTCTCTCCCTCTCCCTCATTCTCTTTCTGTTTTACCGATCGAAGGGGTAGACAACCGTGCGTTGAAATCACCGCGGGATCTCCGCCGCCGAAAGAGGAGCGGGAGCGGAGAGGAGACGCGCGATCGTGTCCTGTGCGCGCGCGCGCGCGCGCCCCGTAAAATCCTCCGATTTCACGCGTCGGATCGCTAACGGCACGCACGTCGCACGTCGCACGTCGCACGCCCGCGGCCCGGCACGTTGAGCGCACGGGGACCCGGGGAGGCGGCGCGCCGGGAAACGTCGTTGCGCGTTAACCGCCAGGGCACGCACGGCGGCTGCCAGGGAAGAGGGGGCGAGTTTCTATACCGGTGTGCGCGCAACGTGCAACACCTGGGGCAGCGAGTGGCGCGCGGCGGCAGAGGCGGCGGCACGTCGCGGGCAATTATTATGCGATCGGCTGCGGCCGCCCTGGCCGCGGCAGCGGCGCTGGCCCTTCTCCTGGACGCGGCACTCGCCCGGCACCAGCACCACTCCGAGAACCCCGTCCACAAGCCGTCCGGTGACATCTCCCTCTGGATCGACCAGGAGCAAATCAAGATGTTCAGCGGTACGGTTCACAGATGTTGAGTGATGATATCCCCTCGGATTTCTTTTTTCCCCCCTAAGCCCGATACGTGACCCTCTTTCTTCGCTATACCGTCGCTGCTCCGATGCTTGAGATTACACGTATTATTTACCTTTGATAAGTTTGGGTGTGCAAAAAATATATGTTGTTAAATAAAATAAAAAATAAAAAAAAGGGAGAAAAATCCAATCACACGCTATTCGTGGTATCTATCGGGCCAACGTCGTCAACGATGTTAATGAAAATTAAATGGTATAAACATCGATGTAAGTCTGAAAAACTGTTTTCATTGGCTAATGCAGGGCTGGCAATGGAAATATACGCGATTGCGGAGGGCCAAGTGCTCGCATATCTCTTGGATCCGGAATTTGAGAGCAAACTGCCGATCGTACCGAGCGAGGTGTCGCACGTGAACTTCACGTGGAAATCAGGAGTAAAAAAGTACTATTATAATTTTTTTCGTTTAAAGTCGTTCGACGAGAGCATCTTGAAAACTCCATCCATCACGATTAAAACGCAAGGACGGGTGCCTAAGCGGCCGAAAGGTAAACATTTTATATCAATATCAAACGTATATCTATAAGCTACGATCGATGCGTGAAGGAGCTGAAGTTTTCCAATTCGTGTAATATATATATAGACACGAAATGAATATGATTTTCGTGTTTTTACAGGAACTTGCGATTTAACGAACGTTAGTTTAAAAGAATCTCTGTTATAACTATACGTATTTAATTATTGAAACCTAATACTAATATTGTGTTAATTTTTTAATGAGAAGAAATTCAATTATTATTGTTATTAAGAGTTATTTATAAAACCGCGCTTTGGAATATGATAAACATAAAATATCAAAAGGAAAGGAATTAATAAATTAAGACGTCGCGAAACGCGGAGATATCGCGACGAAGAAAAAGATTGTCGAAATCTAAATACGAGAGAAACATTCGCGATTGTTTTATTCGAGAGGTAATAGTTTTCAAAATAAAATGATATCTAGTCTAAAGGGTTCGAATAATATCGTAATTGTGGCGAGGCACGAGGCATTCATCGTTGCCTCGCGCGGTTATTTTTCGTTCAACGTCAATGATCAGACCCAAATCGCGAGGGCTGATGCGAGAGAAGTTTGACTTTTATCATTCGGCAAAATATAATTTTCACAATTAAGTCGCCTATACTTGGATATCTCTTCACGTCACTTTCACGTACCGTGAGACGGTGAAATACGAGCCTCCATATGTGTTCGCACGTATGCACGTTCGCTCGCTGATATACGTTCGGGATTCATTGTTAACTTTGATCTCTCTATATGCGGCGTTACGTAAGTGCCGCGCCGCGATGGTCCTTATTTACACAGTCGAAGGTGAAGACGTCTTTCACGCGCGGCGTGAAATCTACCTGATCTAAGAGGGAAAACGAGAAAATATTCTTTGTATAGAAATGCTCCGCGTGTTCGCGTCGTCCTTTTCGCCCGAAGATTATTTCGTTCAACTGGAGCACTTGAGTTTTTATTATACGACACCTGAGGACCAAGCCGAGCCTCGGTGATTTTTCAACGATTTTAAACATACTAAACGCAGCTCAAATAAATACACTACGTATATAAATATCACTTGTCCTGTCCCCGTGAAAAGATATTCGATTAAATCCGCATGAAATTGCACGTATTAGAACAATGTTATTGAATGTTATCTTATCGGATTAACTACAAGAACGTGTTCGATTCTGTTTACCGACATTTCTCCTTCTTAATCATATACGAAGATAATTATTTCTCTATTTTTTAATAAAGCACTTTTATGTTTGCGATTATATAACGCGGTTTTTTTTTTATCTTTACGCACAGTTTGATCGATAATATCTGAAACGGTCATAGGTTTGCGCGCAATTAAAATTAAACATACTTTTAGTTTCCTCTTAGGTTGGATAGATATATAACGTGTACTTTAGTTTTCTCGTTAGATCAAGTAAATATTACGCCGCACAATTATACCGAAGAGATCGAACTAATGGGAATCGAAACCCTCGCGCGGCAATAAGTCTGGTTTCTTATAGTCGCGCATTACGTTATATTTTCTGAAATTGAAGATAAAAATCAAAGATGAGTTGAATGTAAAATTTAAATAAGCATTTCAACGGGATCGAAATTAAGAGTCAAAATTAAAATGGAAAACGCGTACGATCGAAGGTCGGAAGGTTGGAAGAAAGAGGAGGGATAGGAAATACAGAGAAGATTCAGCTATAATACAGCGAGAGAGCGGACCTTCACCCTGTTTGTTTTCCGTTGCAGAATTCAGCATTCTTCTACCTTGCGCCGGCAATTCGGGCGTAGCGCAATTCGGGATCAGTCTGATGATCGAGACCCGCAAGGGGAAACCTCTAAACGGGACGCCCCTCCGTCTCCGTTTGAGAAAAGAATGCACCGTGCGCGGTGAGTGCGTCAGTCGCGCCCACGATCACCACCTCTTCACTCGCACATACAGTTCTGTATCAGCAGTAATTCATCGCCTAATTTGCCGCATGCTCTTGATCGATGCGGGAGAGGCGGTCGGGGAGTCGGTCTCTCCTCCGGCCTGTGCCGGCTGCCGGCTGCGGATCTCGGATCTTTTTCCCTCGCCTCCGCTCGGCGAGGATGCTGCATCGCGTCGCGTCGCGCCGCGCGTACAGCGGGATAGCGTAAAACGCGCCCACGAAATCCGGTTCGCGGACGGTACATTCGTTCCGACTGCCTCTCCTCCTTTTTTATTTAATCGACAGCCGTGGCATGTACCCGATATGCGCGCGCGTTTTGATACTTTGTAAGAGAAAGATTGTATCTACCTTGTATACCTGCCCGCCTGCCGGCCGGAACGATGGCGATGGGTCCGATAATTGTGCGAGAGAGGCGCGTCGAATCTTCTCTGCAGTCCGCTCCACGGTACTCCGGGAGATTTATGGGTGTTGCGTCGTGTTAAACGGTTGCTCCGAGCCTCGATCATCGCGACGAGATCCCGCTCCAAACGAGGATCCTAACGTTTGTCAAGGTGTCAAAGGGAGTAGCGAATCGATTAACTTTCGACTTGGACTTTTTCCCAACGCCCTCGTGAAACTTGTGACTATAATTTTACACGCGTGTATACTCTCGTTTCTATTGTCGCGTCGCAACAAGGGTCATCTCGAGATATCGGTTACGAAAACGGGAAGAATAAATGAGACGTCTCTTTGAGTCCCAAAATTTTCTCCGGGTATCGCGTGTATTTGCTTACATAAAATATGTATGCAAATAACGATCTTTAAAATGCAACGATATTCTGTAAACGTCGCCTCGACGATATGAACTTCACGGTTTCGCGCCCACAGGTTTCGGACCCATCGCCGCTCGCAAGGTGAAGACGTGGACCGCTTTTGCGAAGCTTACCTTTTGCGTAAAAGCATTCTCGTTCAGATTCTATTAACGCTATCTTTGTATATATTATACAACGGTCTACTTTTGTAACAATTGCGTTAAAGTGTTGAGTAATATCGATCGCTCTTTTTGCTGTATCAGGCGTGTTAAATGAGACACGAGTGTTGCTGATGATGAGCAAGGATAGGGAACGAACGTAATTTTGGCGAGCTCAATTTCCGATGCTGCGTGTACGCGAGGAAGGATCTTCTACCGAACGTCGGGTTTCGTTTATCCACGAATAAGGATCATTATCGCACGCACGAACCGTCCGATAAATGTGAACTCGGCGGAATTATGTCTCAACGCCAATCTTTGCTTTTCATTTCGCAACCGGGCAATTAACCGTTGTTATATTGTCTGACGTTCGAAGAATATTATTTGCTTTGGCTTATATATATATATTTTTTTTTTTCCCACTAAAACGTTACTACAGATCGGTAATTTTTCCCGGCGTTTTATGTGCTTATATTTTTTACATTAGCATTTATTAATTTTTTTCGTCTTGCCTGGCACTTTGTTTGTTAAGCGTTGGCCAGTCGTACGCTTCCTCGAGTCATTGTTCGCCCGCGAATTATGAATTAAGTGCCTAATTGCCTACTTAATGCAAAAGAACGCACGAGTCTGCTCTGCTTTCTCGGCGTCATTTTCAGCTCTCTCAATCTCTGTGCATTCGTGTTGCCAATCATCGAGTCAAGTATGTGTTTATCCCGCTATTTTACATACATAAATGTCCCGATAATATCGAGGATTGAAAGGGTTATATTCAGCATGTGCGATCGGTCGAATTTATCATACGAATCACGAATGAGAAAAGACTAGCAAATAACGATCCACGTGACGCGCAATTGTTTTCATCTACTCGAATTCAGATGGGCGTAGCGGCATACGATGCTCTCGCGAACGTTCCGTATAATCGCTTCTGCGATAATACATCGGTAATTCGCAGCATAGCAGGCCGAACGTGCAAACGTGAAATAATTAAATATGTTTAAACATCGAAGCTTTCTCTCTCGACAAGTAAAATTCAATCAAAAAGTCACGGTTTGCACTGCCATGGAAATGAGATAAAATATGTGTATGGAATATATACCAATTTTAATTTCTTCACGTAATTATCTTTAAAAAATAAAAAAAAAATTTTAAAACAATTGTAAAAAAAATTATAAATAAAGTTTATATCATATCGGTTATATAAATCGAAATTAATTCTCTGTTTTGACATAAGATATAAGAGATAAAAATATAACAGCGTATTGATCTCAGTTCCATGGCTTAGCCGTAGTTTTTGAAAAAAAAAATCGATTAAATCTGCATGACACTGCATGAATTAGAATAATGTTATCTTATTGGATTAACTACGAGATCATATTCGGTTCTGTTACCGAAATTTTTCTCGTTTTTAATCGTATACAAATATATTAAATACGTGTACGTACATATGTATGTGTGATATGTGTGCAGACATCGGGATAATATGCATCTTTTAACTGGATTTTATTTTTACAGAGCCTAATCCTGGTCCCTGTCCAGATGGTTATCTAGGGCCCCATTGTAAAAAAGCGCTTTGTTATCCGAATTGTATGAATGGCGGTAACTGCACGGCGCCAGGCGTGTGCTCGTGCCCGCCAGGATATCAAGGTCCTTACTGCGAAGGAGGTATAATAAATTACAACATAAATGTACGACGAAGTTCAATAGGAACAAGATGTTCTAAAAGTAAAGTCCGCTTGAAAGAGATTTAAATTTTAAAATTTTATTTTTATTTTCTATGTGTGTGTGTGTGTGCGTGTGCACCAAATAAAAGCGTTAACTTATCTCTCCATATAAATTTCCCAACAGATTCGAGCGGCTATCCAAGCAAGTATAATGTTTAATTTCAAGATATCTTTTGCATATAAATTTATAATCAAATTTCCGAGTCAGTTCTGTTTCACTTTTTGATTCAAGACAAAATGTTTCCCCGACAGATATTTTTCCAACTTTCCAAAAAGATGAAAAGGAAAAGATGCGAGGTCAGGACCGTGAAGGGCATGTTAGAGAATATCCTGGCCCAGTCCATTGTTTCAATAGTTTCAAAAGTTTTCCTCACAGTGTGTAGAGGTGCAGTTACAAAAAAGTATGACATTTCGAACATTTTGAGTGACAATAGTCCCTTCATGCTCGAAGACACAATCGTCACTCGTTTAATCTCACATGATTTTCATCTTTTTGGAAAGTTAAACACCGTCGTCAAGAAAACATTTTATCTCAGATCAAAAAGTAAGAAACGAGACGTAAAACTGGTTCAGCAAATTTTTATGTAAAAGGTATTTTGAAATTAATGTCGTAAAATGGAACAAATGTTTGAATCTCCGTTGGGAGATTATATGGAGAGATAAATTAATGGTAAGCTTTATTCTTTATACGCATATTTTAAAAAACAAATTTTTAATTTATTTCTTTCAAATATCTCACTTTTGGAACTTTCCTTGTACATGCATACATACACTACTCATACAAGTCGATTTTCACTAATACATATTTTACATAGTCCCATTAGATCCATGAAGAGCTACTTGAAAATTGATTGCATAGTCATTTTATGCATGTGTGTTTAGTTTTAAGGCTCCTGGGTATTCGCCGTGGCCATGTTAAGATCGTGATGTCAGAGGCGAGAGCCCAGGAGCTTTAAATTATATCTAAATCTTTTAGTTACTTCTATTAACAATACAATTAATAATACAAAGAAAGATCAATTACACAGTTACATTCATTAAAAATATCAGCGATTGAAAAGTGTTTTGAACTAGGGATCTCGTATACCATCAGATTGATTCGCCACGTAGAAAATCAAAATATAATTTATTCTATACATTATTATATACATTGTAATTAGAGTCCGATCGAAATAATCTTTTTTAATTTTGGCCAAAATTAACACAACCGAATATTCGTTTTCAATTTCGACCGAAACCGAAAACTGTATTTTTATGGAAATTCTAGAAAGATCATATATGTATACGCGCACATATATACTATATACTTTTTCTTTATAAATATATAATTTAATTATTAAAATAAATCATTACACATTATTACACAAACCTATTATCACATTCTATCGTATGCTATATACTATCCGTAGTATCACAATCATATTATTTCAATAATAACAAAATTTTTGAACATAAAATAAAAATATTTTTAACCATGTCTTTAAAAAATTTGTGGAAAATAAACAGTTTCAGCTACGTGACCAAAATTCCTTTTTAGTTTCGGCTGAAACTCCGATTTTTGGCCGAAAATGAAATCGAATTTTCGGTCGAAACTCTAATTGTAATATAGTAATCTGCAAGCAATCTATAAGCAACGATTGTGTAATAAAATGTAATGTGTAATATATAGTTTAACGTTTCGAATATTGGGAAAACGCGTTTATATCACTTTGGAGATGGAGATAGCTGTTTTACAGCCAAATTTGATCACGTTCGTCAGAGCTTGGTAGAACGGCGCTTGCTCGGCACCGCAATCTATGCCCGTGTCATGATGTTCCTGTTCCTCATCGCGGAATTTTTTGATAGTTTCGAGTATCTCTTTATCCACGTTTTCGCTATTCTCCATCAGCACGCGCAACTGATCGTTGTAGTGTTCGACAATCACAGTCTCCACTGCCACAGTGCACGCCATCGCCGCTTTCTCGCCCATGAGAGCGGTACCGGCGCCCAGGGCGAACCCGGCAATATTCCACAGCGGAGTGAGGACGGTGGGCCTGACTCGGTGCTTGCGAATCAATTCCTCGAATTTGAGACGATGCCGTTTCTCTTGATCCCACATGTGCTGTATCGTCGGCCCAACCGTCGTTCTACCTGCGCTTTGGCAGAAATCCATTAGAATCCTAATCTAAATCTGTATATCTACGTCGTATATTCGAGCAACCATACCTAGCACAGCCATTTGTCCAGCGTATATCCTGTCAGCTCCCAATTCACCGGCATGGTCGACTCTTATTATCGAGTCCAGTACTTTTCCAGCCGCGCTCGTGGCTGCTGATGTGCTGGCCAGTCGTACTCCCAGTCCTCTGACACGCAACATTTTTCTATAAAATTTGAAAAAGCTCCTTATTAAGATCGAACGATTTCAGGTATCTGCGCGCAAAAATGTTTGAATGGAGGAAAGTGTATTCAGAAGGATGTGTGCGAATGTCCAAAAGGCTATTTCGGCTTACGCTGCGAATTCTGTGAGTACAAACATGTCTCGTTAACGCACGTAAAACGTAGAAGAAAATTTTGGTCACGTTTTTGCCTTTTCAGCCAAATGTGTCATTCCCTGTCTCAATGGAGGCAAATGTAGAGGCACTAACATCTGCAGGTGTTCGAACGAATACAAAGGCAATCACTGCGAAATCGCAACCACCGCACGCATAACGTCGCAACGTTCGGCATGTAGCAAACCGTGTAAACATGGAACCTGTCAATCGAACGACACGTGTCTCTGCGAGCCTGGCTGGTACGGGAAGTTTTGTCACAAAAACAAGCCATGGGCTTAGGAACTAATGGAATACCTGCAATGTTATTTTTCGTACCAACCGTGGATCCTTTGGAAAAAACGACGTCATTCTAAAATCACCGGACGGAATTATGGCAGATTGTGTTTCATAATATATCCTGAATCGTACGGAGAAACGAAAGTCGTACGCGTTCGTAGAGAAAGAATCTCGCGACATTAAAACGATTCGTAGTATTCTTGTTTTCATTTGGTGCGAGGATAAAGAGACATTTAAAACTTCACAAGATTTGGATTCAAATCTCGATTGGTAGCGTTGATGTAAAATTCGTAGTTTCTAATTTACTCTGCCCCAGATGTGATATGTAAAGAGCTGCTTTATGCCATTTTACAACATTATTGTATTTAGGTATTAATACTTTTGTACTGTAGAACAATTGTAAAAACAAAATAGGAACAAAATGTATTTTCTGTAATGGTTTTAGAAAGCACGACTATGAAATAATTCAGCATTGTAGTAGCGTGCCTGTGATGGACTTCTTTGCCTATCTTTTTCTGTGTATATCTTAGAATATAGATAAATAAATGTGGTTTTATTATAAATTGACAGAATGTGAATGTCAAAGGGAGTCTGATAGTTTTTAGCGATTACACCATTTAGAAAATGGGTCCAATCTCGAAAAAATTGTTAATTACACACACACACACACACACACACAAACCAATGTTCAAAATAACCAACTGAAGTATCTTTTTAACATTCTTAACGAAGGTTGACATAAACGTTTCATATAACACTATAGCACTAAAGGTTAAAAGAATAAAAAGCAAGGGAAATCGGGGGAGTTAATTTTTTGCACACGTGTTTCTTTATAGAAGGATATTTGTTTACATCAAAATAGTAATGTATTTAGTAAGTTTCTACATAAATTCCGTTAATAAGGAAACGTGTTAAAACGTTAGTTCTAATCTTTAATAAAGTAACATCCCTAGCGACAAAATATTTTGTCAGAAATTTTCTAAAAATTTCTTGTTTTACATTAATGAAAAATTTTGAAAAAATACTAACATTTTTCAGATACTTTTAAAAGTAATTGAATGAAGATTTTCAGGATATTTCAGTGTCTACAATACGTGAAAATTTCTGACACATTGGCCTAGTTTACACCGTGCGTTTAGGCCGCGACCTATACCTTATATTCAACCTAAACACGATAGGTCGCGACGATGTAAACGGTTGCGACCTCGCTTGGGTCAGGTCTCTTTTTCGCGTGCCCTGACCTAAATTAAGTCACACGACGTAACGCGTGTAAACGCAGGTGACCTAAAGATCGCCTAAAGTGCAGAGAGTGTACCAATAGATACTGGATACTGAATTTTTATCTATATTTGACCAAAAGTATCATAGGTCTACATGGTGTAAACGTTTTGTTTAGCAGCCTATTTTAGGTCAAGGCATGGGTCAGGTCGCGATCAGGTCGCACGGTGTAAACTAAGCCATTGTGTGAATTTTCTCATATTTATTCAGATTTCTACCAAGATGCGTCGACAGGAAAAATGTGAAATATTTCATCATTATTTGGTCAGTTTTTCTGAAAAACATTCCAAATAAAAGATCTGAAAAAAACTGAGACATTTTTCCATCAGGGATATATAGATTTTTACTTGACAAATTAATCATCGAAAAAATTAGTCCAAGTTCAGATCAAAGTTACCTTTGGTCATAATCCAGAACTAGGTACATATTTATTGTCGGTTTTACAGCAAACACGCGAGATTACGCATCGAGGAACCGTGAGACGGCAAAAACATACAAGATAGGGAAGATTGCATACTTACGTGAGCGACTCGTGCGAAGCCCCGAAGCACGACGTTCGCGACCGAGGCAGATTCTCGAGCGGCGGAGACAGCCAAGGGTCTTTATCGCTCGAGCGACGAGGCGACGAGATTCTTCTTTCCGCTGCGAAGCGAAAACGGAAGAAAGGAAAGCGGGCTACGCAGGTTATGGTCGTCCGACATTACCGCATCACGATTACTCAGCGCGGCTCGACTCGAGGCAATCGGGTCGGGCTGGTCGGGCATCGGGCATGGTCGGGCAGTCACGTGTCCGGCCGACCAATGGCGGCGGGCGTAGTTGGTCCGCCATGACGCGTGCCCTCTCGATTCCCGCCAATCGCGCTATACAGGAGCTATACGGCGTACAGCGCTGTACCAAGCTCGTATATATGTATATGGCGTTGGCGTTCTCCGCGGGATCGGTGCTGTCGTCGGGCGGATTTCAACGGGGAAACGGTGAGTGTCGAGAGCTTGGTAGCGGCGCGAGGCCGAGGGCCGAGGCGCGAACGATCGGCCTAGGGGGTCGAGGGTGCGCGGCGTCCGCGGCCCCCGCGAAATGCCGTGGAAATTGGCATCGTCTGCTCGGGCGGGCGTGCATCGCGCAGGCTCGCCCAAGATGGCCGGTCCACCCGTGTCCGCGTATTCAGCGTATTGTTGTCGTGGTGGTGGGTGAGATGGAGGCCCGCTCGGTGCCGATCGATACACCCGCCGCCGCCGCCGCCGCTGCCGAAGCCGAATACCGGCCATGGCGGCTACCACCGTTGTCGCGCGTCACGCGTCCTGAGGTAAACGCGAGTCGTCGGCAAGTGGCCTCGCGCGTCCGCCGCCGTCGCCGCACGACCGGCCGTATACCACGGTGATGATAAGCGCGGGCGCGACCGCGTGCGCGGGGCGTGGTGCGAGACGCGTCAGCGTAGCCGAGGCCGAGGAGCCCTAAGCCCTCCCTTGAATCCACTCCGCGGGAAGCGGGAACCCACCAAGGTGCGTACGCAACTCCCGAGCTTCACTGGGCCTGCTCCATCGGCTCCGCGTTCACCGAGCAGTCGTCGTGAGTCGTGAGAGAGCTGCTCCGCTATCCGGCTACCCGGACCTGCTCTCTTTTGCCCGCTTTTGCGCGCGCCCTGCGCATTTTCGTTGCCCCCCCAAAGTATCGGCCCGGATAAACGCGCATATATCCCCGCGTCCTCCCTCTCTTGCCTCTACCTCGCCCTCGCCGTGTGCTTATTGCTTTGCCGTGCGCTAGCTGTGTCCGTTCTCTTCCCTTCTCCCCGTCCGTCTTGGTCTCTCTTTGCGACGCTTTCGCGCGCGTTCTCTTGTTGTCGCCTGGAACGTTTGTCAACTTTGCGGTCGCGCGACCATGCCACGAGGTGGACGAGAGACGCCGCGGCCGCGGCCGCATCCACCATCGTCGTCGTCACCACCGTCGCCTCCGCTGCCTCCGTTGCCGTGAATCGGAGTTATGTTCGTCGTGATATGCCACCATTGCCACCCCGGCGACGGGCTCCTTCCCGTCCGCGTGGCTGTACGCGCGCCAGCCCGACTTGGCCGGCCACCAGGAGAATCGTGCGTGCGAGCTGCGGAAGGCGGCCCGTCGTCCGTAGCTCGTCAATTGTGCGAAATGTACATACCTAGATTTATCTCTCTCTCTCTCTCTCTTTCTTTCTCTGTCTTTTTCTCCCTTCTCTTTGCTCCCGAAGAGAAAACACGTGCTTTTCGTTTTTTTTTTCTCCCCCGACTCCAGACGAGCGACGTAAACGCGGAACTTGAACATCGTGCGGGGAATTAGCGTAGTACCGATTAATCATATCTACCTTAGTGATAATTAATAAAACAAAATCTTGGCTTCTACACGTCCAGTATTTTTGCGACGATTGCGCACCGTTTTAGGAATCTTATCGTTATTAAAAAACGATGTACAACTCTGTCACTTCAGGCTAAGGTGATGTAGAAGAAATTGAAACTGCCACTGAAATCGACGGCGTCACGACTTTCTGCGGTGTGGTTGCGATATACGAGATACCAAGCTGGACGAGCAAGAGATAAAGATGGTTTCTGTACAAGACGCGGAGACCAGCACGTTGCGCCGGCTTTCGGACGACGACGATGACGAGCCTAGCAGCGAGTCCGAAGCCTACGAGGAAGGAGATCTCCTTTCGGCTGCGATGGATGACGATGTGACAGCGCAACTCGCCGCAGCAGGTTGGCAATTCAAACACATTAATGGTGATTTCCCATTTTTTTTTCGCTTTTTCACTTTTCTGTTTATTTATCCCTATTTAACTACCTTTATTTACGGATGAAGCACATTATAAACGGGATGCTCTATCTCGTCCTGCGAGAGTGTTGTTTAGCGTTATGGCTAATCTCTTCCTGCAAGACCATTAAACTTCAAGTAAGAGGATACGATGCTCTTGTTATACAGTATACGCAAACATATATAATATATACAGTATCAAGTGTGACTCACATTGAAATTATTTGCAATTTTTGTACATTAATATTGTCAAAGATAATTTTCTTCTAGTCATTTACGTTACTATAATGTAATTCATTAAATTGAAATTGTATTCGTTGTATACGTGAAACAGCACATCATATAGCAAATATTAATAAAAAGTAATTATGTAAATTTTTCTATATAAATTGATTTTTGCGAATACTCTGTGTAAAAAAATACAGAGGATGACTAATGGTTTGTATAATAAAATACTTTATACTTTAATTTGGCTTATTTTGACATAAAATATGAAATATTTATTTCTAAAATAGTTTTAATTTTTTTAAATTTTACTTTAATCACACATATTATACACAGAATAAATGAGCTGAATTAATTGATGTTAAAAAACGATTTTTTTTTCCAAGAGGCAGTATGTAATTGCACGGTACGCAAACTGCATATTTTATATATGTGTATAAAATATGTATACGATTTGTATTTGAATATCACTATTTGTAAAGCCACATCACGATAATGTTTGGAAAAGTTTTTAAAGTAAAAATGTATATTTGCAATTACACTACAGACTAACATGATAATTGTACATTTTACAGTGTTTGTGTGTTTACTTGCTTTATGTGATTAATGTTGGATGACAATGGATTGTATTCATAATTAATAACCGAGACAAGATTCTGTTACGGAAATTGAAGTTAAAAAGTGGAATAGGTCTATATATATATATATATATATATATATATATATATATATATATATGGAATAGATATATATATATATATATATATATATATATATATATATATATATCAGCCAGTGTTATAAAAGGATCAAATTCATACTTTTAGTTAGAGAAATAAAATTATTTCGGCAAATGATGTTTTCTCTCTCTCTTTCTCTCTCTCTCTCAATTCTTAATAATGAATACAATCCAATATTTTTTAATATTTTCATCTAGATGTGTGAAATATAACAAAGTTTTATTATATATCTATAATATCTCTATTATATCTCTATAGCATTCTATTTTTTTATATCTTATGTTTTCTTGATATTTTCTCAAACGGATTTATAAAACTTTTTTTTAAATATGATTATTCTTGCATTGCACAGTCAGTTCAATATCATAAATCATATTATATAGTTTGACATAATTACCCGATCATTTATAATATCAAAACTTCTTCAATAATCTTCGATCCTAATCACGTTTCACTATTTCATTGGGTCTGTTTTTTTTTTTAGCTGCATTGGCTGAACTGGTGCACACTGATGCCGTAAGTTAGAGGGAAACAAAATACACTTGTCTCACTCCAACTTATTGCACCAGTACAGTTTAGTTCAGCCAGTGCAGCTAAAAGAAACAGACGGATTGTTTCATTGTTGCTTACGCATTTTTGTTTTGTATGTGTTGAAAATGACACTTATTTTTTTGATATGCCAATGTTGTTTTTCAAATTTTTTGCTTTATAAATAAGCGTTTATTTTATTATCGAAATTTGAAATTTGAAAATATTTTTTTCTATTTTTCTTGCTTATATTGGCATATCAAGAGGTATAAAGTTGAAACAATTGAAACATTTTTTTTTTTTTCATTGAAAAATCTTTAGGACCTGTAGGCGTTGCTGCGGCTGCTGCCATCGTATCAGCCAAGAAACGAAAACGACCTCACAGTTTCGAAACCAATCCCAGTATCAGAAAGAGACAGCAAAACAGACTTTTAAGAAAGCTTAGAGTAAGTGAAATTTGATATAATTGATCGCATGAATATCGCATTTTCATTATTACATATATTCTCATATTCTCAATGTCATTATCGAATCTTTTACAGCAAACTATTGACGAATTTGCTACGCGAGTGGGACAACAGGCAGTAGTATTAGTGGCTACGCCAGGCAAACCAAATAGTAGTTACAAAGTCTTTGGAGCAAAACCATTAGAAGACGTAGTTAAAAATCTAAGAAACGTTATCATGGAAGAGCTGGAGAACGCACTTGCACAACAAGCGCCTCCGCCCGTGCAGGATGATCCGTCATTATTCGAATTACCACCGCTTATAATCGACGGTATACCGACCCCGGTGGAGAAGATGACACAGGCGCAACTCAGGGCGTTCATCCCGTTGATGTTAAAGTATTCCACGGGCAGAGGCAAGCCTGGTTGGGGAAGAGATAGTACGCGACCTCCTTGGTGGCCCAAAGAATTGCCTTGGGCTAACGTCCGGATGGATGCGCGATCGGAGGACGAAAAACAAAAAGTACGTAAAATCAATCAGAATATTTTCAATTCTTTCTTTATCGTTCTACTACAATACTGAAATATCTTTAAATATATTTATGTCATGTTAATAAGAATACAAAAAAAAAATATTGTATTTATTAAAAATACAAACAGGCTAATAATTCAGAGAAATAATTAAAAATTTTGAAATTTGACGCACAAGAAATTTATTTCTTAGATTCTTTATACTGTTTTATCCATTTGATAAAATATATAATGAACATAAATTGCTTAATCGAGTAATCTATTCGAAGAGCTCATTGATCGGATGTTAAACTGGAAATTGGGACAGTGCAATCCATTGCAGATCTCCTGGACTCACGCGTTACGGCAAATTGTAATAAATTGTTATAAATACCACGGAAGAGAAGATCTTCTACCAGCGTTTAGCGAAGACGACGACAAGTCTAATGTTCTGATACAACAAGCGACGCCTCATTCCTCGTCGCATCCATCATCGAGTCAAGGGCAAAATGGAGGAGGACAGTCGCAACAGCAGCAGACGGTGGGAGTCGTTCGCCTCAACAGCACGGATTCATCTAAGGGAAACTCTTCGCCAGCACAAATCATTGCCGCGTCTCCCACAGCTCTTGCCACTGCCACTCAGGTGGGAGTGGATAGAGTTTATATAAAAATAGAATTTTAAAAAATAGATATAGAATGACATGAAACAATATGAATTTTTGGTCGCTGTACTATTAAAGAGATTCATAGTATTATTTTGATATTTAGAAAAATATTAATTTTTCTTGTCTGAAGCTTCTCAATTTTTCAAGACCTGATTTTCGTTTGTTTCTACAGTCTGTATTCTATAGAAAAAGAATGAATCAAAAATCTGGAATATTCTTTGCAAAGTCATTTCTATTAATGTGTTTGGTTTCCCTTATTTGAGTTAATTCGGCTTTTTTTCCGTTATGCCATATATTAGATTTTATAATTAAGTTAGACGTATATTAAAATATATTAATTTGTTTATAATCTGTCTTTAGTGATAGAACGTTAGTAGATTAAATTTATTAGTATTTTAAAATTGAAATTCTAATTAGAATTAATATTATAAAAATAACGTCTCTTGATTCACATACACACAGGGCTGCATTTCAAAAGCATTATTTATTGTTATTTTGAAGTAACATATAGGCACAATTACTCTTTCGAAACTTCGAAAAATTTAGAATCGAAAGATATATTTTGTTTTCTTACTTTGATGTACTTTGCTTTTCACTATTTCAATTTTTGTTAAGATTGACAGTCCATAATGTTTTGAGATGCACAGCCGTGATGGGTACGTTTCATTTAGCTCTTGCAAATGCGCTCTTGGAATCATTTCATCCTTGTTTAACCAGGTTGTTAAACAAGGACGAATGACGCTCACGAGCGTCACAAGCGTCAAATGGAACATACTTATTATCATATACATAGTTCATCATATGATATCATATATGCATCATGCATCTGACTTATAATTGTTTAACAGATGACCCAGTATCCGACAACTGTATTGCAGACAATAACCAATCCAGATGGAACAGTCTCTATTATACAGGTGGATCCTAATACACCGATTATTACATTACCAGATGGTACAACAGCCCAAGTTCAAGGAGTCGCTACTGTAAGTCTTCTCCAAAAAATCACAAATATTTAATATAAAAAATCTCTAAAGATTTCTTGAAAATATGCATTTTTTTTACAAAATTTGATATGATAATACTTATTTTATAATACATATAAAATATAGAGAATTGAGATATATTAAATCGATATACATATAATGTGGCACATGAATTCGATCATTTCTCGCATAGACACAGAGATAATACATAGAGAAATACTAAAGGTCAATATGGACTGAAAACTGTTGTAGATGTAAAATCAATACAAGATACAAGTACATATATGAACACAAAGAGTTATAAATACCGTCTAAAGATAGGACTTTGTAACAGAAATCTTGCGTCTATTATACTTGTAGATCATTTTCAGCTTAAAAAATCAAAGTTATAATGCAATAGATATTAATATAACAAAATATCAGATTATAATAATCACTGAACAGATAATGCTGTGTACGTGGCAATAGTTTTAATATATAATTTTAAACATTTTTAATTATTTCTAAATTTATCTTTTTGGTCTCTTTGGTATTATTTCTTTTAAAATTTAGATTAAAGTTAACAGAATTTATATGAAATTCTTAATACTAGTAAATTAAATTTGTAAACATTAGTGTCGCACGTAATATAAATCATGTAATATCTTATTTGCGATTTGATTTAGATCCACACGAGCCAAGGAGATGTGCAAGCATTAGCGGAAGTAGCTGGTAGCACAGAAGGTGCTAGCGTGGCCGTCGATTTGAACACTGTCACAGAAGCGACGTTAGGTCAAGACGGCCAGATCATTCTTACCGGGGAAGACGGACACGGTAAAACAGTTTTTTATAGGCTCTGCACTGTCGCCGGCCAGGAGCTACTTGAGCAGTGACTCGTTTTTATTGGTCCCGGATCTTTTTTTGCATGCTGTCTGCTATGCTCCAATCAAGAATCATGTTTCTATGTGTTTATACTACTTTGCGTAACGAATTAGGATCTGGACTAGTTTTATGTATTTGCCTCGTATTGTATATATATTTAGAGTAATTTTATATAAATGGAGCTATGCACAGCTTTATTTGAAACTAAGAGTCCATGTTGCATTACTTTTAGAAATTTTTCTTAATAATTAAAAATATATGATGTATAAATGGCATATCGCCATTGGATTCTTAAAATTTTCGACTCAACAAACTATTGCTAAAGCAGTCCGTTGTCGCAATCTCGATGACGGAAGAAACTGTTCTACGATTATATTTACTATTAAAAATTGGTTTACTGACTTTAATTAAACGAAGTGAAATAAACTTGCTGTACATAGAGTATTTTTTGTTGATGTACCATTATTTTTTATATATTATGTTCTAGCAGCCTGTGTTTAAGCTGCTTGAAATAAGTAACATGTCAATGCTAACATTTATACGCTTTTCGAAAGTATCATATGGATTGATCGAAATTTTGATTTCTGCAAACGGCTTAAACACTTGCTGTCCCTCATAAACGCCTTGATTTGCTTAGATAGACCGTAAACTGTATTTCGATCTTACAATTGAAAGAGCGTGCCGAAGAATTAGTGAGTCATAGTAAATACACCTTGTTTTTAGCGCACTCTAATTAAATGGTACTGTCTCTCTCTCTCTTTCTGTCTCTGCGTCTTTAAATTTACGCGAAGTGCGATTTCATTTTTATAAGGTTTTAACTGGCACGCAGCGGTCTCACAGACCTCTGTTCATTCCTTTCGTTTTCCTTATCCTCTAGTCTGAAACCTGTACCCTCTGTTTACCTTCCACTCGATAATAATACGAGTAATTTTGTTTTACTATTGTTTCGTTTGTGAATAACTGCAGTGATCTGACAGACCGCGCCCATGCCAGTTAAGGAAGAACGTAAGGCCTCGTTAATTAAGGATTAGTAATCCAATAGATGTTCGACTGTATCGTAAACTAGTAATTATTAACTATTACGATAGAGGGTAAAATTGTCGAATGAAGAATGCGTAGTGC
Source organism: Temnothorax americanus (assembly GCF_048541705.1). Taxonomy (NCBI): domain Eukaryota; kingdom Metazoa; phylum Arthropoda; class Insecta; order Hymenoptera; family Formicidae; genus Temnothorax; species Temnothorax americanus. Next base: position 3,232,747 of record NW_027509442.1, read on the forward strand.
AAACAACACAACTTTTTAATCGTGCACAGACCGTATTGGTTCGATATTAGTGCTTTGCAAACAGCTTCTTGACGTTGTCGTATTGTGAGTATATAATTTATCTGAGATATTTGTTTATCATTTTCCTTTATAATTTTCTAGTTTGCAATACAGATGCAACTGCCTCATCACGGGCCGAGCATAGAACGCTCATTGTACGTTTGTTTCAGGATATCCTGTCTCAGTCTCAGGAGTGATCACAGTGCCAGTGTCTGCCAGTATGTATCAAACTATGGTGGCCAATATACAGAGCGACGGTACGATGCAAGTGGTGACGCCGATGGTTCAGGTACCCAAGGTCGAATCAGGAAACGGGGACACCACCATCGAGGCCGTCGCTATACAAGGCCACCCTATGACTATGATAAATGCCGCTGGGGAACATCAGGTTCTTCAAGTAATATCATTAAAAGACGCCAACGTTCTAACGAAGGCCATGCAGGCCGAAGTTGTTAAGGACGAGGACAGTCAACAACAACAAACTGTATCTAGCCCAGAATAAACACGTCGAGTGTAATCTAGTTAATCCAAAAAAAAAAAAAAATCGTTCCGTACCACCTATACATGCTGTCGGTGCATCGCGGTGTGATACACGGAAGGGATAAACGTGTGCAAGAATTAGTAACGATTGGTGTGGTGTTTTCTTTTTCTCTTTGAGTCACTGTACTGTGTAGCATGTCTTGCTGACTATGTCGTTGTCAAACGGCGGTTATATCTGAACATGAGAATGGAATGAATTAGGATTAGTCGTATTTGTACTCAAGATTCATCATAGACGCTTGAGGGTATTCACTTGCAATCCAATTCCTCGGATGTAGTATTAATTTTCAAAGAGGTCTATTGTCATGTCAGGCGTGTCTGTTTTCGATGATAATTATCTATCGCGCATTGTTTACTGGAAAATCGAAAATCATTAATGCTTGTATTTTCCGGTACTGCGAGGTAAGCACATATTTTCTAGTCGTAGAGCCAGGTTGATGCATGGGAAAACACACCAAAGAATATTTATCTTTTATTAATATTTTCTATGGAAAGAATTTATACGAAAATATTTATACCTGATTTCATTAATTACTCAAAATAATCTATCACGAAGCTCGATTATTTCCGCAATTGCAGCAAAAATAACTCATTCAGTTTTGTTAATGGCACAAGATAATTTTTAAAAATTTAATAAAGGCACAAGGCTTCCCCGCGGGTGTCTAAAAGTAAACGAGAGAAACTACAATTTTTTAATAATGATATTATATAATATAATGTTTATTACCCAGACAACATTATTTTAGTTTATTAAAGACGTCTTATGATATGATCTTATCATATGTACCGATTTGGGACATTTTTACTCATTGGGTAATATATAATATATAATATAATAATATTACCAAAGAAATTGGTCATAGAGAAGGAATTTATTTTTGTGGGTAAAAAAAAACAGGGCTCAGACATAGAGTCGAATGAATCGTAACAATCTGTTCGAAGTGTACGAGTGAAAAAATTATCAAGATAACTTTCTTATCACAGAGTTATGTAACTATATAACAATACAGACAATGGGCGTTTCTCATTTATCTTGACTATTTGGAATTTCCTCTAAATCTAAATAGTCAAGATATGCAAAACAGGCTAGTACATATAATATATAAAGTATCGCGATAGTAGAAATAATGACAAAAAAAAAGAGTTAAGCATTTCTGACGGGTACAAATAGGATATAAGATGTATGTTTTTTCAACAATACAGAATATATGAATTTGCAATTTGAATACGCGCCAACGAGAGGCGTGTGTCTATAGTCTTATTTACCAGAAATTATATTGCACCACTTGTGTATTTGCTTCGATTAGCGTAATCAATAACGAGCCGTCATTTGATTTTCACCAACGAGGTGAAAGAGAAAAAAAACCTAGTATATATTATATTTGTACGACAGATTATTTTTAACGTTCTTGATCTCGAGAATTATGGAATCACGATGTATGTACTAATTTTCTAAAGAGGAGGGTATGCGATTGTAAAAACCAGGATTCATATATATTATACCTTCATTCCACTTGAAGGTAATCAAAAGTAATCAATTCTATTTTACATTAAATAGTCGAACTGTGTCATGGTATTTAAAATTATCGCTGCAATTTTTATATAATGTATCTAAGGCGACGAAAAGTGTATTTTTTGCGTGCAATCTTGTTTCAATGTTACGGTAGCAAAAAGTAGGATTTTTTGTTATCTAAAGTGATTTTTCGACTTTGCAATTCTATCCTCTCGGCTTTTCTTTGTGTATAATTCTATATTAAATATCTGCGTTAAATCGCGTAGAGCGATTTAAACGATATTTTATAGTTGTAGTTGTTCAGTATTATCTAATTGTAAATTGGATAATGCAGAGCAAAGCGGTATTTCCGAAGATCGTAACATTGAAACGACAAACTGCCCTCGAAACCGTGTGTAATAATACCAAAGAGATTTTTATAACATTATAGGGGAAAGTAGTTGCAGTTAGTGATAAATATATTATTAAAAACTTATCATAATGATTAGATACTAATTGTTGCGGTTTTTTTTTATATCAGGGCCACTACTTTAATGATGTAATATATCGGTACTCACGTGTAAGATAAGTATGTTATATTTTCCCTTTGTTGTTTGTAACAAAGCACATACCGAGCATAAATTAAGTTGGCTGTCATTTGAAAAGCAAGAAAAAAAATGTGTATTACGACTTTAGATAATTATAGACATATGTGTATATGACTTTGCTGATGTATATCCCAATCTCCATGTCATATAGTCTGTAAATATGTCATCGTAGTCTTCAATTTTACCTCTACATATTCTATTCCAATTATACGAAATTAAAAGTGATCAGTCTGATTGTACTACGTATTACTACTATATATATTTCAATTGTTTACAACACAGCTATGAAGCACAGAGAAGAAAAAAAGATTAAGACATAAGGATATCCGACAAGCAATTTTAATTTTAAGTACAAATTGCAGTTTTTTTTCCTTCAGTAAAAGTGTCGAAGGTGGTTACAATTCTGTCCACATTCCTTATAAATTTTATATCTTTGTAATTAAATCTCTAATTAAAATTCTGGCGCGTCTTACGTAAAGTATTATAGATTGTTTTGACTTTTCATGAACAACAGACGTTAAATGTAATTGTGGTTGTTTATTCAACAATGCTGCTGACTACGCAGATACATGTACGGTTTAGTTTTACTGACAAATTGTTCTCTTAACGTTTGCATCCGAGGCAGCAGCTAAGAATATATAAATACTAGAATTTATACAGTATAGTTTTTAGTTCATTACATATGATACACCGATTCATAGGCTAATTCTGGCTTGTCGTATCCTAGCTCTTCAGGCGTGCTAATACCCAGCTCGTTCAAAGTGGGCCTAATTTCTTGAAGAATGTAGGGATAGATTTTGTCGGCGTGTGGTCCACCTTTATCTTTTACACACTCTAGGAACCTTACAGCGAGCGCATAGTCATTTAACCTTCTGCAAGCTTTTAACGCTGCGCATATAACCTTTGGCTCTGGCACAAGATCCATACCTAAGCAGAATAAAAATAAAATTGTTATTTTTTTTTTATAATCGGTACACAGCTATGTATTCATAATAGGCCAGTATAAAAGAAAAAATATTATCGTGACGGTCTTTTTGCAGCTATCTAAAATTTAAAAATATTTGTATGATATAGATACAAATGAATATTTTATTTTTACTTCGTAATTTAATAGATTATCAAACAACGTTCTGATTTTCCAGCGTAGATTTTTTGGTCAATAAGTTGTCTCTTATTTCTTTTCTTATATGTTTAAATAATTTAACGACTAAAAAAAGTGAGACGCTTTTAGCAAAGTAAAGACGTCGGAAAGAAAATATCAGAAAAAGTTGTTTCTCAGGCACAACTTCGCAAGTTTTAACATAATTTTAATAGAACTTTAATAGAAGCTACGATTCAAAAGGTAGTTCCAAAACACTGTAAACGTTTGTGTCAACCGCAAAACGCGATGCAATCAAAAGGAACGGACGCTTAATCCGTGACTTGTCGCGTTCTCCTCGCGGCGCAGGCGAACGGACATCACGGTCAGTTCGAGGGGTCGCGTTTCAATGGTCCAGGATGTTTAGGTCGAGGAGGCAATCAACTCGCTCACCGGCCAGATCGTTCATGGCCTTCCGAATCTCCCAGTGATCGATGTCGTTGCGGTTGAAGAAATTCACGTATCGCTGATCGAACTCCTCGTCGGTCTCCTTGGGACCGCCGTGGGCTGACCTGGTGCACTGGGTGCCGACGACGGCAGCCGAGCCCCGCGGCACCATCGCGCTGCGCGCCGCCGAGGCCACGCGTGTCGCTACGACGCGCAACATTTCTTTTCGCTGAGAATCCTCGCACGAGAGAAAACGCCTGTGCGTGAGAGCCGACCAGCCGACAGATTATCCGTCTGTTGCGTGTTGCGTAAACCGGCCACGGCGGAAGTCGACCGTCCAGATTAGTCGCGGAGATGACGCGATCTACTTCCGGCCGCGAGACGCGAGCCGCTCACCGGCGCGTATTTTCGAATCCAATCTAGCTCTCGAATCCCGTGTCAAGACGGAATTTTGAAGATCGAGAATTACGAATTGAAAATTAGAATTTGATCAATCATAATTTAACTTTAAATCGATTTGTTTTGATCAGTCGAATATTATATAATCTTTAATTCGTAATTCTCAATCTTCAATGTGTAATTTGATACAGACTTTATCGAGAGGAGAGACGTAGATAGATACTGTTAAAGACCAACAATTAAAGGGTCGAACTAACAAGATAATTAATAAATAGCTGATAATAGTATTTTATATTATACTAATGTTTCATATAGATATATGTATACATATATATTTTCGACTCGACAATATTTTATTTTTATTTAGAAATGCAATATTGTCATTCATATTTGATTATGCAAATGATAATTGTACAGAAATATGTTATCACGCGGTAATATAGATATATGATATTAATTACATCGTAAATTATGTATTCTTATTAATGAAATCAAATATCTCTGTGTATAATAATAAATTATAAATATATAACTATAATCTTGAATTGTAAAGTTAATTGTTTAGATATAAAATATCGGTACTTTTCAATTATCTCCGATGTCGGAAATTAAAATTCAACCGATAAAATTGTTTAAGGCAAAATAACTAAATAATATAATTCGTTGTCCATAATCTAATTCTTCTAAATGTTACAACAAAAAGTTAATAATTCTATATCGACGATTAATTCGACAGAATTGCTTATAATTTCTAACTATTATAATACGCCAATCGTAATCTAATCTTTCTCTTCATACATCAAGCAACAAGATAATGTTAATAATTATTGATAATCCGGCCCCTGTCCATGCCATAGTAATAAAATATCGATGGATATGACTCGACAAATTAATTAAAGTTAATTAAAGTTTATAATCGAGTCTGCCTCAGAATTATGTATCATATTATTTATTAGAAAAATTGCCAGAATTATAGAAGGTTGAAGTAAATGTGAATCGAAGGTCTTGTAAATGTGGTGCAAATGTATATAATTTGCATTTTCTTTCTTTCTCAAAAGATGAAAAAATATACTAAAAAATATACTTAAATTATCTGGCGACACTTTTTTGATCCAAAAAATGTTAAATCTAATAGCGGGAGGCACTTTTGACGTTGAATGCATTTACGTCATGCATTAATTACTAATCAAAACATCGTGTATATAAATTGTGCTTTAAGGATCATTTACATATGGGTTACAATCCAGTTATTACCTCCATAGATTTATTATCAAAATGCGTTCAATTCTAAAGTATTAAAATTTATTATGATCTTAGTGGACCTTAATTTTTCCTCCAAAATAACAGCTTACAATAGAAGAAATGAATCAATAATTTATGACAGCATTATCGACAATAGAAATTCGCACTACACTATAATTATCACGTCGCAATTGCCAAGTTACTACCTAACGATGTTTACAGGCAAGAAACTGAAAAGTTGGTCATCATTTGTCATGATGAAATTAAATACCAAGTCCGATGAGCGATCCGACGATACGTCAGCGTTATTACATTCGTTAAATATTGATTTAGCCATCACTTGAATAAAGACGCTAAATGGACTTGCTCATTTTAAACACATTTTATGCGATTTGCTCATGTTCTCAGCGATTGTTATCGATTTCGAAATCTGTATATCTGGGTTTCTCGATAAAAGATAAAACACGGATAATATGAAACCTATCAGTTATTTATCAGTTGTATCGCGCGCAAATCCGAAATGGTATTCGAATTGTGTGAATCACTGTAACGGTAGAAAAAATACCAATCACTGAGAATTATTCTAGAAGAATCACTAGCATGCGCTATACGTTATCTGAAAGTGGTATACAAATAAATGACAATCACATATATCCAGAAACTAACGTCATGCGAGTTCACTGAAAAAGAAAAGAGAAAGATAAGAATAGATTTTTCTCTTCCCTTTTGATCGGATCGAATATGCACCGTTAAGATTTTCGTAAAAGAATGAATTTCCTCGAGCGTGATTATAATTGTTCTACGTAAAAAAAAAAAAAGTGGATGCATTTTATTCCGCCTTTCCTGAGAATTCACGTAAGATTTATTATTTTTATATCCATAAATTTCTGTAACTGAATATCCGGCGAACTCTAGGAGACTTTTGTATTCCGCTTCCGGTATTGTTTTTTGTTCTCTGCAAGTAGCCTTAATCGTAGTAGGACGGAATAAGAAATGTCACAATATAGAGTGGAATAAAAGAGAAAAATAGTTTATTTTTCAACAAGCTCGACTACTAATATAGATAATACATTGCAACATTGCAAAATAAGTTGATAGAAACGCCATTTATTTTCTAGGACTAAATTCTTCAAACGTGTGGTCCTAAAGACGCGACGCACTTTTTTTGACGACACAAAAAACGCGCGCGGAGCGCTACACTGTTAAATATTAAAAGAAGAAATTTAAACCAATACCTTGAGTTAAATAACACTTTGTTATTTTTAACTACCATATACGTATGTGTGTATCAAAATTTTTTTATTTTAACATATAAAACAGTATTATTTTAACCCTTAAATGCCACACCTCTCAAGAATCTCGTAAATGACATGAGGGGTCTAAAAGACCCCAGCATGAAAAATGTCTCCTTACTCATTGATTTTTTGATCTTTAGTTATGAAAATTTTTTTCAATGTTGTTCAAGGTTTAGAAAAGAGAATAAAATGCTTATATTGTTAAAATTTCAATTTCAACATAGTATAAAAAATTAAGTAAACTGAGTATACCGCTAAGTGTACACACTGGTAGTTCGATCACTCAACTATCATCAGAGGAAGCATGAGCTTGGCGGAAACATTTGAAAATATATAATTGTAAAGGGTCTGGGGTCCTCTGGACCCCGGGTGGCATTTAAGGGTTAACTTTATTATTACCAACGGGAATGATTAAAAATGACTCAAATTGAGTATCATTTGACACTACGAATTTAATATAACGTGTACTTTTATCTTTATTATTTCTGGCGTTTCGCTACCACGTTCGATGGTAGCACCAAAAAAATTGCGGTCCAGATGTACACCAGAGAGAACGATTCCAGCATCCTTACACATTCGATAACGCGGCTTACTTATTATTTCGTCGTAAATCCCCAAGACGATGACATCGCGTCATTTCTGTGCAATTATCGCGCGTCGCGAATGGAACGGGAAAGCCGGACCAAGCGGGGATCGCGAAAACATGGACATTATGCAATCTCGCGCCCGGGCAATTACTCCGAACGGAACACGGAACCGAACGGAACCGAACAGGGATAATGCGAACAAGGAAATATACGATGGCACGGATGATCCGTCCCGTTTCGCGGATCCATTTGCGCGGTGTCGGCGCGCAAACAACCGCGCCGATTAAATCAAGATATACATATACGTATATCTTGACGTTCGACATACTGCATGCGACTGATAAGAATTGAATTCTTGCCGGGGCCGATGATTACCGTCGCGGCGCGGGTCTCCGCCGCATACTCCGCCGCACGCCACGACACGCGCTGGTCAGTACGACTCAGCTCGCGGTTTTAGGATAGCCAGCCGTTCCCTCCGTATACCCGCGACCACCCCGACGAGGGACCGTTGACTATCAAGGAGGTTTCGTACGACCAGAGGAAGGTCACGGTATGTAATCAACATTTTTTAATTAGTTCGCTAAATTACAGTTTCTCAGCCACGCGCCGATAACGACGACGCGACGTTCGTCCACCTCTCTTTTTTTGACGCATTTTCCTTTGTATCTTTTCCTTCTTTTTTTCATTTCGTATATAATATACTTGTTTTTGCTAGGAACGTGAAAAATGTAACATAGTTTAATTTTGGATTTTATCGCTCTGAAGAGCGATATACTATCAGGCAATGCATGTGTGATGACAATCTTATGATTAAAGATGACATTTTATTATGAAAGCTATCAGTATTGCCGTGATCCTGTAAGGGGTTTAATCGATATTAAATCCCTTTTTGGATGGATATAAAAATAACAAGGTACGTCGCGCACACACGGGCCTGTCGATTTTTTTAAATAAATCGCGCGTATACCCCAATGCGAGTGACACTGCGCGCAAAAAGCGTTGCAAGCGTTTGTCGAGTAGCATGATAAAATAATGGTTATAGTTATGGTTGTTAAGAATGAGTTAAGCACGTTGAATTTTCACGTATTTTCGCAAAACATGCTCGTCCGAATTCGAATTCGTCACGCGGTTTTTATCTCCGTAATATGCAACGCCGCGTATAAGTTCAAGTTCAAAATAATATATTTAAAACGTAGCGTTACCGCCGCGCGTTATCGATGCATGCTTATAAACTCTTTACGTCGTATGTCTTCTTCCTACTCTGCGAATTCTTTTAATGCGTAAATACTCGCATCGACGTCATTTATAAGCAGCCCACTTTAGTTTATCTATAATTCGTTACAATTCTATTTATAACTTTGTGTAACGAAAAATAATTGGAGAGTCGAAATACACGCATATGTAAAATATAATATGCTAAAATATACACACATCGACGCACATGGCGTATAAACGTGCAAGTGAATGTATTATATTCTTAAATATGATATGATTCAGATTATTCATAAGTAGCCACCGTGAAAAATATACGTATCGCCATTTATCATATTTATCTATTATTAATTCGCACACTCTCATTTCTACATTGCGCTATTCTACATTTTCTTACATTTTTAGTTCAATGCACGGAACATATTAAAGAAAAATACATTGATAAATACGTACATATATGAGAGAGTACATATATGAAAATATATATTAATCTAATACATTTAATTAATACACCATCGGGACATTTCGCAGCTCCGCGGTTAATATCCACACGTGCGACTTTGCATTGAATGCTTTCGGTTTTTGTGTGCAGTATCGCAATCATTAAATACGCAAGATAAGGGGGAAATCCATAAACCGGCGGTTCAATTGTTGCGATTTATGCGTATGGTTTAATAAACTCGTGATTTCGCCAGCTTATTACGACGTAAACGCGAGCATGTATTTTCCGCGTCGATTTCCGCGAGCCGGCCGGCGGCGCGGGCGTTTCGATGAACGAATGGAAAAACCCGACAAAACGAAAATTACGGACGGTACCTCCCTCGGGTTGTTACATAAGAAACCACACGGATCGTTATATAAATCATTTTCGACGCGATCGACGAGTTCTAACATTGAAATACGCGTTGTTCGAGCAGGTGCGAAAATAAGGTGCCGTTTAATTGCCATTTAATAAGCTTTCAGCAATCGCTGCGCTTAATTAGTACATTTGTTGATTAAATACATATTTGCAAGGTATTTGCGAGCACACATCTGTAATGTGCTGTAATGCGAAAAGAATGTTAGATATTCAAAACGATGACAACATATTATAAATTATTCATATTTTCTATGTATATATATATTACGTAGAAATACCTACTTCTTTTGAATATTATTCTTAATTAATTCTAATAATTTTGTTTGTCCATTATTGGTACCGTAATTGTATACAGTCAGATTTAAAGATACAATTTAAATTCAGCAACTTTTCATAATATAGCTTGAATATCATTGGATATTTGTCATACAAAAAAAAAAGAATAATATCTGATACATCACAAACGATTTTCAACATACCACGGTATTGCACATCACTAACACATTTAGCATTTAGCAAGACAAGTGCAAGATAACGATAGTCGTGAATGCGTTCTAACGGATAAGCTTCGCAGAAATTCGCGTGTAAGCAAATCGAATTGCGGAATAGAAAACTCTCATTTCTTACATTATTTTGTTACGTTACTTTCTTTATCTCATATGACGATGTCATTTGATGATCTGGGATTAGTAGATCAAGTCTAAATAACATGTTTCGATTATTCACATCCTGTTTGCAATCGCATCCTGGTCGCAATCAGATTTCTAAGGTGGTATACCTTATCTGTTCGCACAGCTCGGGTACAATATTTTTTCGCACATAAACACATTTTTGTGTTATATATATTCTTGAAACACGACATACACATATTACGGAGGATAATAATTTTTTTTCCAATCGATTATAGGCGAATATAGCCCGCAATTATGGCAGTAAAGTTTGTCAATACACTCGCGGAATCGTGTTTAATCTCATCGACACTTAAAACTTAACCCTTGGTACTCGACGCTATATCGCATTGTTATCGCTGCGACGTGCGCTCACGCGATAACATTATGCAATAATTCGATGTTAGTGTTTATATCGAACATTTATAAATGTTGCAAGAGCTTACATTGGCTCCTTAAAATACTAAGTCAGAAAACCATCAGAAATTGTCATTTTTGCTAAAACGATGCTGAATTGCATCTAGGATAGAATAAATAGGACACGGATGACACACATTTTCTTGATCAAATAAAAAAGAGAAAATATTTATCCAATTTCTACAATCGTCAAACAATGGAATAAAAATGTGGAGCGGATATTTCGTATCACACTGATTTCTACGATATCTACGATAATTTAAGAAGCATAATGTCGTAGGGAAATATTGACATACCGCGATTATCGTGATAAAATAATCGGTAACTATGAAAAAATTCCATTCATTTGAAGTTGAACGTTTCCAGAAATTGAGCGCAAATATATTGCACGAGTATACGGAATACAAGACGTTCACTTTGGCTTCGCGTTGCAATTATACATGAAGTGTCAATTAGCGCATTATCCGATGATGCTTGAACTATATTAAACGGCCTGTGAAACTGTATAACATCGCGGAACAAGCAAGTCTGCGAGCCATGAAAGAGAAATTACTCGGGATTCAATGAAGATTAATCGTGTTACGACACTCGTGCAAAAGGTGAAGGTTCACGATCTTAGATAACAAAATGACATGCGGGCTATCATATATGGAGAAACGAACTGTTTTACACACAATAAAACTACAATAAATCTTTATATATATTAATATCGCGTTGTATAATAGGTTATCAGTGTTATCACACACATTCATTGATAATACGGACTGATAATCAGCAAATTACGTGTCGCATTACGGAGAATCTTTAATTCAAATCTTAATATTTCATTCCATTCTTGTATGAACAAGAGTATATTGTCGAACTTCTGACAGATTAACAGTTAAAAGATGAATATCGTGATTAATTGACGTGCACTGAAAACGTCACGTATTTCTTACGCATCACACATACTGTTTATGTAATCCATGTTGTTTATTATCAGAATACCGGAGCGGAATTATATCTTGTTTTTCGTTATCGTTCACCATCTAAAACGTCATACAAACACGCGCGCGTGTTCGTAGATATTAACTTATCATTTTTTTTATGGCAGCTTCGCGTAATTGGATATGAGTTCTCTCTGACATTTTTATACTATTCTCCTCGATATTACCAGACTTCAATGTCATTGATGGAAATTTATGATGCAATAAAAAACCGATTAGCATTTCGTCGAAAAAAAAGCGAAGAAAATAAGATTGACTTCTTGCGCATCGCTGTATATGTATACATCAAACGTCAATTTCATTTAATAATAAATATAAACGATAAATATAAATCAGGCATATCTTTAACTTCGAACGTTAAAATTCACGAAATGATGCAACTTGGCGCGTTTTTAAATACTTGTTATCTAACGTTTAAACTTTTATCTAAACGATTTTTTTTTTCCATTAAGCATCGCGCGACCGCTGTTCATTATTTTTTATGATCTTTTTCCGTACGTTTTTTCCTCAATGTGATATTGCATAATGTTATACGTGAAATTATTCAATAAGCGATATATGATCTCCTTTTGAGACTGTTGCTCAATCATGATGTAAAGGCAAAAAATGCTAGTTTAAAAACTTCTAATAGATATAAATTTGTACAAATTTTAGTGTCCCTCTTTAAGTGACGTATAATACGTAAAATACAGCAATTTACGCTTCTTTCGCTGTTCACAAGAATTATCTGTATTATCTATATGTATGATTATAAAATGTTTATCAAATGCTCAAGTTGAACAAGTACATAGGTATGCGAAGGTCGGAATTACTTGAAATTTTGTATAACATTAAATGCGGTGAAATAAGATTAATGATATTTTTAAGATGTAATCGAACGATTTTTAAACCGCGATAATCTTCAATATGAAACCAAGTTATCTACGTATTAAGTAGGAAGGTCACAATGATATGATTTGTAATGCGCGACTTTTTTAAATTTAAAAATCTAGAGATCTCGAGTCATTCATGTAACGTATTAATTATTACTGAACATTTTGGTCACATAATTAAGTTAAATCTTTCTTAATAATCTTAATTATAGATAAAAATGATATTTTGAGCAATCGTTAACTTTGCCTCGATATTTCCTACAATATCACAAAAAAAAGATCATAAAAACAAAATGAGATCTTGAATCTTTCGCGAGAAAAAAAATTTCGATTTCGTAAGTCGCAGCTCGCGCGAAACAAACAACAAACATAGTTTTGTCATATAATCTTTTTCACTCATTGTCAGATTATCGCAGCTGCCTTTGAAATCGTGTGGATCATTGCCATGAACATTCTGTATTACATAAATACAAAATTAAAAATAAAATGTATAAATAAACAGCAAGATGGCACATATATTTGAAAACAATTTTTGTTTATACAAATGAGGTATTCCCAATATCTTACGCCTGACGTGAGAATTTCCGCAATTCTTGGCGGAAAAATTGAAGATGCGTATAAAAAAAGAATAAACAATGTCGGTATTATTTACATTTTTCTGGTGCGCAATTAATTGTTACCTTCGCCGGTAGATGTCAAGTGCGACTCCGAATGTTTTGTTGTGGATTTCAGCTGCGCTGGCATTCTTCAGCACTTTCTGGCAATTGAAAGGAGATAGAGATATTATGTTTGACTGTTGAAAAGAGAGAAAGAGCGTGAGATTGAGGTGCAAAAGGTGCAAGGTGCAAGTGAACCGACAAATGCTCCGTTTCTTGTATCGTATACCGCGTCGTCTGCGCCTCGTCATTCCATCAAATCGTTCAGAGATACTTAACGTGTAGTGCGTCACATGCAGTCGCGTGTATCATAAGAACTGTCATACGAGCTGGTATCTGGAATGTCAAAGTGTCAAACCGATATTATAGGACTGTTGCATTTCTTTGCTAAATTAGATTAAAAGGATTTCACAATGGTAACGGATTTTGTGTGGGAAGCCGAAAATGCGGCAGCAACATGCTCGACCGTACGTATATCATCCCTGTGTCTTTCAATAACATATTCCTTTGTCCCCGCTTTATCTAATATATTTACCGAACATTCCTGACCGAAATGCTGATGAAATGATATGCGATGAAATAATATATATAAGAAATTTTTTAGATTCTTATTTTCTCTTCCATTAATTTGTATTATAATTTTATTTTTGAAGCTTAAAAAGAAGATAGAAATAATCGTCATAATTATAAGAAAATGAAAAAAAAAGGAAAGATTTTAACATATAGGGCAATGTTAAACAATAATTCCTGTCAGGTTTTTTTGAAGCAAATAAATGTCATTCTTGAATAGAAGCTATATATTGACTACAGAATATTCTATATAAATGAATTGTGTAGTTTATATGAAAAATAGCAGTTGTATTCGAGATACAAATAATATTGTCTTTCAAAATTGCCTTATATTCCAATCCAAATTGTTAAAGTTTTATGTTTATGTTTCGTAAGAGAGATTCGATGAAAAATTATATAATTCAATATCGTAATTCAAATTAATATTTCTTTTCCAGACCGACGAGAGTACACCACTTTTGTCAGCGAGTGGTCAAGCCATGCCCGAGAAGATTACTATCTCGCAACAGACCTTGGTCTCTAATAATGGCCAGCTTGGCAAAGCTAAGAAGTTGCCGCAATACATGGCAGGCATAGCAGCGACGCTCGGCGCTCTCGCTTGTGGCATGGTGCTCGGCTGGTCATCGCCTGCCGGCGAAAATGGGGTGAATCTAGTGCGCGATTATCGTATACCAATTAGCCCGGCCGAATTCTCCTGGGTAGGATCACTCACCACTCTTGGAGCGGGTGCGATATGCATTCCCATTGGCATGCTAGCGGACTTAATCGGGAGGAAGACTGCCATGCTGCTCATGGTAGTTCCCTTCACCGTTGGTTGGCTACTTATCATCTTCTCGAATTCGGTACTCGAGTTCTATTTTGGCAGATTCATTACCGGCGTCAGTGGTGGAGCCTTTTGCGTAGCTGCCCCGCTGTATACGGCAGAGATATCCGAGAGTGAGATTCGCGGCGCGCTCGGCTCTTACTTCCAATTGATGCTCACCATAGGTATCCTGATCTCGTACGTCCTTGGGGACGTTATCGATAATATGAGGACTCTGTCGATTATCTCCGCGGTTATGCCACTGATCTTCTTCGGAGCGTTCTTTTTCATGCCGGAGACTCCAGTGTACTACCTGAAGAAAGGTAATGAGGAAGCCGCCAGGAAGAGTTTGGTCAGACTTCGTGGCGATCAATACAATGTTGAAGCCGAGTTGCAACAGCATCGTGAGGCGCTCGAAGAAACCAGGCGGAGCGGTGCGTCGTTCGCAGTTTTGATCAAATCCCCGGCCGCGAAGAAAGGCTTTATAATCGCTTACGGATTGATGCTCTTTCAACAAATGAGCGGAGTAAACTCCATCATCTTTTATTCTTCGGACATCTTTACCAAAGCCGGAAGCTCCATGAAGCCCAGTACAGCTAGTATCATCGTAGGAGCGGTGCAAGTAGTATCGGTGTTCCTTGGTACTCTCGTCATCGATAAACTGGGCAGGAGGATTTTACTGATGGCATCGATCATAGTGATGTTCCTAATGACTCTGCTCCTCGGAGTTTACTTTTATTGTATTACATATACCACTGCCTTCGATGATATCAAGTGGTTCGCGCTCATTCCGCTCTGCGTCTTTCTCATACTATTTTCTTTCGGCTTTGGACCAATCCCGTGGATGATGATGCCGGAAATCTTTGCGCCGGAGGTGAAGGGAGTCGCTGGGAGCAGCGCCTGTCTATTCAACTGGCTTATGGCTTTTATAGTCACCAAATTTTACTCTGATATGACCGCCGCCCTGAGTTCCTACGGCACTTTCTGGATATTCTCTTTATTCTGCGCCATCGGCATTTTATTTGTTTACTTCTTGGTTCCGGAGACCAAGGGCAAGTCGCTGGATCAAATACAAAAAGAGTTGAATGGTTGAGACCAGAAATCAGTCAAGAATTGATCAGAGACTCTTTTGACTAGCAGATTAATACAAATTGTACTTATCGATGTACATTTTACAGTTGTACATATAATAACTTGCAGTGTATAAATGAAGCAACACATTTTATAAATTAAATACATTGTATCGAGCTCGTATCACAGCACAGCATGTAGGTATTTTATATTCGAGAATGACCGTAATATTATTCAATGTCCACATTGTCATTTTATTATATCACAATGCTATCTTCTTAACCCTCACCCGGAGGATTTACCAACTGAAATTTAAACAAAATATATTTTATCTTAATAAGTAAATAATGATGAAACAGAATATATTTTCTCTTTTCTCTGAAATTATGTTGAGCAACAGTATCGCGTGCTGAAGGAAACACTTTAATAATGTGACAAAATTGAACGTAAAATAGTATTCAACATCTACATTGTTGTCTTATATCATAGCTCTAAGAAACGAAAATTTTAAGATAATTCGCAAATATTGCTAGTCGATCTGCCCTTTAAGATCCAAAGAAGCATCAGCGTTTTAATGATATGGCAATTATATTATATTACATTTTAAGACTGACTCTTTGGTAAACTTGTATAAAGTTTCTATCGATTATTAACTATTTTTTTAAGCTAGCATTATTATTATATGTATGTTATGTTTGATATTTGTTTGCCCGCTACAAATAAGTCATTGTTGACCATCCAACATAAATTCGCATCTTCGACAAAATATATAGGTGACTCAATATCTATTGTAATCCTGCACGTGATTTCCCCGCATCTCAATAAAAGTTGTTTTTAATTTCTTCTTTATCCTATTTTTTTTTTATCATAATCCAATCTCTTATGCGTTAGTCCTCGTTTTCTCCTACGGAGGTCTACACTTTCCAGTCTTAACAAATATTAATTTCTATGAACAATCTTATCTAACAAAAAGTATAGTAAATATAAAAAGAAAGATTTCTACAGGTAAAAGTTAAGATGAGCATGATATATACGATATAGATTTAGGTCGAAAACTTGGACTTTGCTCTATCTAGTTCTTTCTAATATATATTTTGTCGATACATATTTTCGTTGGCATTTAAGGATATTTTATTTCTTACATTCCGAATCCATTATGTTATCGTATTAAACGACTCCAGAAATTCTGTAATGAATATTTTTAATAAACGCTTTTTATTAGATTTGGAAAATATTTTAGTCTTTAAATTGGTTAATTTTAAGTTTTCATATTTTGATCTCGTGTTCGTATTCAGCCAAAGATTTCAAAAAATAATTAAACTATATATATTCCTCTACTAAAATGAAATCAAACGTGAAAGGATTAAATAGTGAAATACAAGATTTGTCCAATTTTTATCTGTCCTGCTGTGAAATTGTTAAATATTGTCCAATTTCTCTACTATCATATTTTGTCTACAAACTCTAGATCTTTATCACAAAATTTTACCGATATAATCTGCTCTCGACTCTCGACACGGACTTGGCTATGCAAATATAGACTGACTAAATATGTTAAATATCAATTGTCAAGTATTAAACATTAGAGCTCCTTAGAACACGAGTAAACCTAATATATGCGGACATATCTGAATAAAATGCATTTTTTCGAAAACGCGGTGAGCTTTTATTTGGAAAAAAGAAATAAAAACATTTTACACACTAATATATACCATATCGGGAATACAATTTTGAGGATAAAATCGCAAGGAAATATTTATATTCAGCCAATTAAGTAATAGATTGTTACTTTGATCACAGACTTCGATCGAGTGATAATAAGTTGTCGATAAGGTAATTATTGATTATCTTTTCATATATCACATTCGTGGAATTAAATAACGACGGGTATTGTTTTCTATACTTGGATGTAATGTAAAGCAACTGAAGATCGTAGGAGACGTAAACGGGCAAATTAAGTAATTATAAATTAAATAAAATGTGATTTAATTATTATCAATTTAACTGTCGGAACGTTTCGAACTACACGGAATTTTTATCAGCCGACAAATAACATAAAAGAAGTTGAGACACACACACACACACATGAATAAGAAAATATAAATAAGTAAAGATAAAATTGAATTAGTCACGACATGATAAAAGAAAAAAAGTTAATATAAAAATACTATAAAATAGGGGAGACCAAATGAGACGTAATATTACATGTATCTAAAATCAGTGTTCTTCCAGTGCTCATCACGGCGATATTGCAATTCAAAGTGTCTCACGCATCGTACATGTGATACGCTGGTAACGGACGCCAAGTGGCTGCACCTACGCATACGAACGTGTTCCAAAAAGCAAATATTAATATTTTTGGCCGCATTATGTGTGCACGCTTTCTGGATTTAAAAGAAATAAACACATATAGCTAGGAATTCGCAAAAAGAAAAAGAGGCGAGGAAAGAAAGAGAAAAATAATAAAGACAAATAAATCTTTGTTTGTGTGTGTGTGTGTGCGTGTGTGTTTGTGCGTGTGTGTGTGTGTGTGTGTGTGTGTGTGTGTGTGTGTGTGTGTGTGTGTGTGCACATAACGCATACTTGCACCGCTTGCACGCGATATATTTTTGGGGCCATTTACTTCAACTCTATATTCCCAGGTAGCAAGTTAACGTTTTTTTCCGTCATTTTAACGTCAAAATTACGACCGATAACGTCAGCTTGCTACTTCAGTTACCATATGGCTGACGTATTGAGTGAAATCGACTATTAATGAGAGATGATACATTTTAGACGGCATACTTATATAATTACCGTCATTTGCATCTGTACGTGCGTGGTGTTTCTGCAGTATCGCAAAACCACTGGTTTATAAATATGCAAGTTGATTTTTAAGTATCTATACTTGTCAACTTCTTGAATTGTATTATTATTTCATCGATAGCCATCTTTATTATACGGTGATAATAAGAAACGCACATTACAAATTCTCTTGCGTCAAAAGAAAAAAAGGAGGAGAAAGAGAATTACATGGTTAATAAATTAATTTATCGGAATTCTTCTGACAGAAAATAAAAAGAAATTAGAAAAAAGGCTGAGAAAAGAAGTTTCACGTTCATTTCATTGTAAGTATCCATTGAAGAGTGCAACCTTATAACGTAGACAGGATGTCCTTCGCGTCAAATTAATTGATAAGCTCATTAAAATGTATATCTCGCATGCGAATACGTCGAATGCGGAAATTGCCAACGCTGCAATGGTCGCGAAAAAATTTTTACGGAAGGCGTAATATTTCTATCCGGCACGACCATCGACCTTTCAACGTGATGATCACGATATTCTGAAGTGGAAATCAATTGATCATTCCTTTCTCACGTGAGACGACGATAGGAAGATATTACGTAACAGGAAGATAAAGCGGAGAAAAAGCGATCGGAATTTTACTGCATCAATCGCGATGGAAAAAAAGAAACTAATTACATATTAACTAGTAATCCAAAGGATTCGGCCATGTCGACGACACGAAACAAAACACAGATTTTTCGAGAGCGTTCAAATTTAATTATGTGAATGTGATAGAAAAGAACACTAAATCGCAATTTAAATTTAGACATATATAATAAATAAACCTGGAGAGAATTTTCCTCAAAATATGATAAATTTTATCATTTCCAATTATTGTTAACGCATATTAATTTAGAAAAATGTTCGAAGATGAAATCATTATATACGAACTGCAAAAATATATTTTCTTCGTTTCGGTTCTCTTGTTTTTTCTTCTTTATGTATATTATCTATAGTTAACGATCTACGCGCTATCACACCCATTATTTTTTCTGATTTCACGGTAGATTTTGCCAATATTAAAAAATTGAAAATTATATATGTATATATTAATGCAAATATATTATATATATATTTTTTTTTTAACGAAACAATTTAACAAAATTTTCTATTTTAATTATATAAAACTAATAATAAATATTATACAGACTTTTGCATTATAAGATTTCAGATACGTAGTTTACATTTAAAAGAAAAGCTCTCGTAATTTTGTATTCCGTATAACAGAAGCATTGCCCGCGAGTAATGCGATCATACACACACGGTTACGTAAAATATTAAATAAATTCTTGTAACTGCGCATTTTAAAAGGTTAATTAGAGTCAAAAGTTTCAACACTGCAAATATCAAAGTCACGACAGAGCCTCAAGCGATTAAAGTTAGCGAGTGTAGAGTTCGCGCTCTCGGAGCCATAATTGCGCGTGCACGTGCAGACATATCGATCGCTCCATTAATTTTCACAGCTCATTTGACGTTTTTATTATTATATGCGACTAATTTTATCTTTTTGTTTATTAAGATTATATTGCAAATATTGTATAAATTTCCGCTCGATGTAATCTGCCCTCATATGTCTCGCGCAATTTACTTAGTTTGTAAAAAACTTAAAATATAAAAGTCAAATTTTATTAAACACTGTATCAATCTAGATAGCAGATAGGAAAGGCGCAATAGCGGCATATCTACATGTATGTATATAAGAAAGGGTTCAATAAGATATACATATATATGTACGATGCATATTGTTGGATCGTTAAATCAATGTCAGATTCGTCTCTGAAATTACTATCGCTAATTATAAGTTACCACCTACGATCGATTGTACAAGCCGGCTTAGTTATATGTATATATTTCACGTAACTCGTAGCAGCACAGAATATTCCAGCGACATTCGAATATACATCAGCTATATTGTAAGAGAACGCGTTGTTGCAATATTGTTCTAGAATATTCTGCGTTACGTGGGAACCATCTTATTCGTGCTTCGTAACAAAAACGGCGCAATCGCGTTCGATCGCGCGTTGCATCCGTAAAGCACGAGTCACGCTATATTTGCGGGCGGCCGGCGCGGCGGTAGAGAAAATTGGCGAGCCAACGAATTCTCCCGTATAACATATAGAATATTCGTTGCAACGTCGGTACAGCTCTAACGTTCCGATATTGCTAAAATAGTTTGTGTGCCGTATATGGCCGCGTTTATACTATTCATCTAACGTAGGGGTTCTCAACCTTTTTTTATCAAGATATTAAAATTTTTAATAATATAGGTGAAACGGGGGAGCGTTGTGATATACAATCGATTAGAGAGAAAAATGCCGATTTACCGAGTTTACTGAATTTGCGAAAAAGTACACAATATTCATATACAATATATCCATAAGCTATGCCGCAAGATCCCGGACCGTAAATGGCGTTTTTATCTCAAATTGAAATTTTTGTAATGACTGGAGAGCCGACTAAGTTTTGTTGAACACACGCAAAATGTGTTCAGTTTAAAATTCTTTTATATTACAACATTGAAATTTCGGATCTGATTCGTTGGGAAAAGGAG
Source organism: Temnothorax americanus (assembly GCF_048541705.1). Lineage (NCBI taxonomy): Eukaryota > Metazoa > Arthropoda > Insecta > Hymenoptera > Formicidae > Temnothorax > Temnothorax americanus. The sequence goes on from NW_027509442.1 coordinate 3,253,964, forward strand.
GGGGAAGATTTTTAATCCACTCTAAGTGAGTCATCGATTAACAGATACCGATCGATGTAATACGAAAGATATACGTATAGGCGTGGATGAGTTTTATAGTAGCAGTCCGTCTCATTTCATTCTTGAAGGAATAATCGAAACGCGGGACAAAAAAAAAAGCAAAACAAAAGCGGAGTAAACGAATGCAAGCGCATTGCAGCTTCTCGTTATACGCGGGAAAAGTGAATAAGGGGTATATCGTTCACGGTATATCCAAGTTCCGGACAATGGGAAAAAAATACAAATCTGTATTAAAAGAATGAAATTTTTTCTTCGTTTTTCATAATACGTAAATAACGATAGAGTCAATATAGACGATTCAAACGTTAATATTATGCACGTACCGGGATCGTGTCGATACCGATTCCGATTGTTAAATAATGTTAATCGTTACTTCGCCTCGGCCTCGTTAATCGTCGGTTCGCGTTCGATAACGGTCGGAGGAAATAATATCAATATCAAATTACACGGTATATCGTCCCGTCGGCGTCGGTCCAGCGCGAATCCGCTTGTCGACGGTTGCCGTATACCGATAGACGATTAGACGATAGGATAGACCGATAGTATACTTATATCAGACTTATACTTACGGGCAACTACGGCACGAATCGAGTTGCACGTGGAAAAGGGGAGAAAGAAGACGTCGGCGCGTCGAGGCGTCGAGGCCGTCGAGTCGATGCCGACGGAGAGGAAACGGAGGAGCTCGCGTGGTTCTCGTCAGCCAATCGCGCTCGAGGATTGTGGTCCGACACGAGCACGCTGGGGGGGGAGGGGGGTGCGGCCAGCTGGTCTCGTGGCGCGGCGACGCGGCGACGCGGCGACTGCGGCGAGGGCGAGGGCGAGGGTGCGAATGGTGCGATGCGGCGCGGGCGCGGCGGTGCGGTGTCGTTGTCATCAGTCATCGCTCGGCTGCGTGATTCGTCTCCACCAAGTTCTCAAGCCGGGGCGAGCGGTGAGCCGCGCGAGCTTGTAAGTTTCCATTTTGTGTCGCGTCCATCTCATTGACGCGTGGATACACGCGTGATAAGGGCTCGGGCTCGGGCCGGACTTTTGACGCGGCGCGGTCTCGATCGGAGACCTTGCGGGGTTCGTCGGACTTGGCGCGCGCGGGAACGCGCGGCTGGTGTAAAGGGAGTGAGAAGCCCACGGTTGGAGAGAGGGAGGGGCGAGAGAGATACGAGCCGCGGCCGCTGCAGTTTCCTGCCAGTTTCCGATCGGCGTTGCTCCGTATAAGCGCGCCTCGCCGTCCGTCCGTCCAGAATCGTGAGCGTCGCGCGGCGTTGAAACGTTGATCTCGAAAAGCGGCAATCGCGCGGAGATCGTCAATCGTCACCTCGTTCTCGCATATCCCATATCCCGGAGCGTCTCTCTCTCTCTCTTCCGCGCACGAAAGACACGAGCGGAGCGAATTTTGTGGAGCGGACAGCCTCCCGTTTTCTCATCTTCTCGCCCGGCTATATCGCGGGACCTGTCGTCGTCTCTCTCCCTCTCTCTCTCCGAGCTCTCACCTCGGTTGACGGCAGCCAGGTGCGCGTGCACTCGCAGTGACTACGCCGACCTGCACGTCGACAAGATGAACTACGGGGACATGTCGAACGTTGATCCTGCCAGGTACGTCGCATGGGACTTTCCCGTCTAACGTAGCCGTTCTATATATATGTTCGGTGTTCCGTCCGCCTTCGAATCCCGTTCCCCTTGGCGAGAGCCGCATAGCCGCATTCCGCGGGGAGCGCACGTTTCTGCTCCGAGTATACGCTATACACCGTGGACACCGCGCGCACCGGGGCGTACGGGTCGAAAATTTCGTTTTCGCTCGTATATATACGAACGTTTCGCACGCGTGTGATAATCGCTGATCGGTCACCCGAGAGGTTGATTGGCCAACTTTGGAGCAATATGGTCGGGCGAGCTAAATGAAATCGCGCTAGAACGTTGCAACATAATCCCGGCCGCGTAGGTATATATACGCGGCGGGCCTTGTAACGAAACTTTTCCGCGGCGAGATCCACGGGCGAGAAAAGCCGCTCTGGCGAACAGGCGAACGATTGACGCGCCTTGCTCGACGGTTCGCCGGGCTCGCGTGCTCCATTCTCCATTTCGAAGCTACGAGAACGCGCGCGCGCGCGCGCGTTACGTTATTATTATTTTTTTTCTTCGAGTGTTTACGCTTTACGCAATGCTTCCGTGGATGCGCTTATTTTTTTTTCCATTAGATCGCTTCCTCGTTAGTGAATCAGAGTTTGTCAGGCGACGCGACGGTTTCTCCCCGGAAAAATCGAGATGTCTCGGAGGAGGAGGAATGTGTAATTTCGTTCGCAGTCCCACTTTTCCCTCGGATAACTAGCTTTGCAACTTGCACCAGCCACTTGGCCACTTGTACCCCGAAGGTTGCAAAATATACGACGAATGTCGAAACTGTAGCTCGCACGAGGTACAGTGCGCGCCACAAGTCGAACATACCCTCGTAAACTGTGCAATTACACACGCTCGGCGTTGTTAATGATGACTTTCACATCAGTTCCGGTTTAGATATTTCCTGATCGAACGCCGCCGTTTCCGCATTCGTTTCGGATTCAAATTTCGACTTGATTTTGAAATTTTCTCAAGAGTTCCGCATGCGTGAAAGATTAACAAGTTCCAGATATAAATAATTATTTTTTTAATTACATACGTATCTTTTTTGCATTATCGAAGATTGCGTGTGCAGCTTTAGAACTTTTAACTTTGAAAGAATTAACAACGCCGAGTGTTCCCTCGAAATAAATATACAACTTCGTTGACTTATCTGGACAGAGGTGATCTAGAATACCAGATGAAACTTGAAATATAACTGGTTTCGCGTAGCGCGAGATTATCTATGTGGATAATCATATTGTTCATGCTGAAAATCTGAATGTCTTTGTAAGATTATTCGTTAATTGTGTTTGTATTATCAGCGGTCGATCAGACAACAGCGAACAGCGATGTCCCTTTTCAAAATTTTTTTCTTCGAAACTCATTTTGTGAAAACGAATAATAAATTCAATGATCGGATTTATCAATTTCAATATTTTATTTCGCGCGATAAATGCTCCACTTCGAGTCATTTTTAATAACATACAAAAAATTAATGTGCGAAATTTCATGGTAGAAGCATAAGTGTAATTATGTATGTTATGATCCAGTTTTTATCTGCAAAACTAAGTCATTTGACTTTGCGCAAAAATCGTGTCTTTGATTATGTCTGAAAATTGTGTGTGAACCGATATATTTTTAGTATTTTTACGACCAGAAAACTGTAACATCTCTTATTAATTATATATATATAATATGCATGCATAATTATGATATATATAAGATGTTTAAAAAAATGTTTGCACTTAAACAGAAGTAACTTTTTTAGAGAAACAGAAATGATCGCATAACATAAGATGTCGTAGCAACAAATGTCTTTTTTTGTCTTAAAAGAGCCACCACTTGTTTACTATTGTCAACACATTCTTGGATTCTTCTCCAGATGGTTTTCAGATGGTCTCCAGACTTCTGAGGCATATTTATCTTTGGGTATTGCAGTCACATTTGCAATTCTTTGTCGGGGATCTTGCATCTCAATGATGAACAAGTGGGAATTTTTTGAAGACATAATACGCTTATTATTGATATGATAGCTTGTGTTGATCAGTTCTGTTCCTGGTAAAATTACTCCCGCGCAAGTGTTGCATTGTTTTTAAGCCTTCTGTGCAATATTATATACACGTGCACTGAAATATACGCACGTGCATATGTGTACATTTCGCAATTTTATTATTCAGAATTGTGTTTCCCACGGGTGCGATTGCTGCTGTTTACAAAAGAATTGGCCGCGAAAGGAGTGATTGGCGAAAGAAGCCGTCACGTGCGCATCGAGGCGCAAAGTAGCACTCGCAGGAGTGAATTTGGAAAGAAACGCCGGCGCAATTTTACGCGAAGCACGTTCCCGCCTTTCGGTCTTGGTCATCGTCCGTAGAAAGTCTGGCATTAGCTGTGAATTTACCCGTGACACCATTGCCGTGGCTTCGCCGCCACTGCGTTATCTTGTAATAACGAATAACGAATAACGAATAACGAAAAACGAAAATACGTAATGCCCCGAACGTACGCAAATTTATCACGACGACGAGTCCAAGTCGTTTAGTGCTTGTTGTCAGAAATATTTATTCATTGATTAAAGCCGGGTTATTAGTAATACGCGATTGGCGCTAAGGAGTCTGGTCAAAGTTTTCTTTTTTTGATCGTATTGCACGTGACCACGCCGCGTGATGTTCATTGATAATTTGATAACATTTGTTGGTGTAGTCTGTTGAATATCACGTATAGCAATCACGCGATAAAAGTCTACCCGACTTCCTTGTAAAAACTGATATGTAAATTTATGGAAATTATATTTTTGTAAATATGTATCTGTACTGCATTTATTAAATATAATGAATATAATCTAAATTATAATCTATATTAATGCATTTATTAGATGAAAAATCTCGGATTGTTTTCGGATTTTACTCGAAACAAATCACTCAAATCAGGAAATATTTGGTACTTAAAATATATATTTTCGATTTAAGATACGTTATTTCTGAAATTTTGTTTGCAGATTTACATATATATTAACATTTTTAATTATTTTTTAATTAGATAATGTATAGACACTTATCGTGTTTATTATACCGTTGGTTGATAAGAAAATGAAGGCAGTTTTCCTTGCGTTTCGAATCTCGGATTTCTTCGAGGCGGTTTCATTGTCAGGCTTTCGGAAAGGTCAAACAATCGTATGTTTTGGCGAACTTGAAATACCGATGTCGTAACTCACCGGCTATACGAATGTCGTTATCGTATAACGCTTACCGTAACGCCCACGCGACGCAGAGGTTACCCATCGTAACTTCAATGACGTTAAATACATTGATAAAAATTTCATCATTTTTATTATTGTAACCTCAGTGATTAAATGGCTTTAACCCTTAAATGCGCAATTTTTATAGTAGCATTATATAGTAGCATTTATAGTATAGTATAGCATTTTGAGTAGTTTTGAGTATTTTTTTAAATAAATAAAATGACTTTCTGGGACTTTCCATTCAGAAGAGAAAAAAGGACTGATAGAATATTGATTGTAAGATCGAGAAAAGAAAAGAAGAGTTTTCTGCATACTTTTTAAATATATTTATATTTTCTTTTCATGTGTTAAAATTACTACATACGATCTACATAAAATGAGCGAATTTTTTTTTCATATTCTATTTCCGAGAAAAAAAATTGAACTTGAATAATAATGAAGGTTATATGCAAATCGAAATGAGCGCTTTTGTTTACAGAAGTAATCGCAAAATTATTCAGACATACGAATAGATAAAACTATTTCTTATGCATGTTATAAGTGGGATATTTCCGTCGTATAGAAATCACACAAATAAATATTTATGAGAAGTCATGCAATACAGATTTCGATGGCAACACTTAAATTTTACTTTTATATTTCCATTTACACGCATTTTGCAAGTACGCACTATAAACCCCGAAATTTTTATATACATTTTCAGATTCTGAGATTTGTACACACACATCGTAAATATTTACCGAGACACTTGTCCAAAAATAGAGATAACTGGTTTTTGTTTCGTATCTTATCAGGAAGAGGACTCAAAGGTCCTTTTACCTAATCGAAACACGTCACGAGAAAGTGATACCGTTTTTTCAATTTTGCGATAGCCGAATTCACGTAGATTGGATTGCGAAAAGTATTTTATATGCATGCAGGAATGACGCTTTAAGCGAATGTTTTGCCAGCACTCGCGCGATCGCATCTTAATTATCGCGATATATTTCCACACCGGCCGCAGCAGAAGCTGTCTTAATCGGATTCGCGAAATCGCGAGCGTCGTTCGCGATTTTGCGATCTGTCCAAAGAGCGACACGTGCCACGCTTGATTAATCGATTGATAGCGCGACCGATATCATCATTAATGCATACATCGAGCACCTCTCACGAAACCGTTGAGTGATGCGTGCCCATCACGTGAGCATTGCATGCGTCGATCATAAAAGTTACGACTGTGACTAATTGCTCTTAAGTGCCGATAGTGCCGCGATACTTTATGAGCGTCAGAAGGTTATCCTCGCGAGACAGTTCGCCGACCTGATACCAGTATCGAGAGCGATGGCTTGTTTGGAATGCTCGCCAGTGAGGCGTGTAATTGTGTGAAATATAGATTAGAGGCATTTTTTCCCTTTGTATATCGTAAATGCAGGGATCGCGCGGTTGGAAAAACTCCTGCGGCTGATGCATTATATATTCCTTTTAAGATAAGCATATAGACAAGAACATTCTTGAGAAAATATAAAACTGCAGACCTCAATAATCTACATACATGTAGTTTTACTCTTCTGTTTCTTAAATTATTTTTTTAAATTATTTTCTATTTTTAATGGAATATTCTGTTGTTTGTTTATATGTTAATATAGTCACTATCGAGGCAGACTTAATAAACTTGTAAGTTATAAATCATGATTGAAGTGTTAAGATCGTTGAAAAGCGCGAAGATATTTTTAATTTCTTAATTTGATTTTCTAGGAAACGAGACGTTATGCGAAAATATAACTGATTCTATCATTTTGTATATATTATGGTATTTTGAGACGTAGAATTATTCTCGTTCCGATGCGTATCACGTTTTTAAAATCGTCTCGTAGAGAAAAAGCTATTTTATATCGATATGAAAATTAAATTATCCAGATGCTATATTGTTATAGATATAATAACTGTATAATTGTTAAACAAGATCAACAAGAACAAAATACAAATTACACTGCAGTACAAGTTTCTTTGACTCTTTATGTTTTTCTCATTACAAATATTTAATATACATATATTATAGATATTAACGAGATTTGTTTCTTATACCGTTTGGAACTTTTCGCATTATTAATATTATAAACTTCTCTATTAATTGTTTATGCTTCGGTTATATATTTTATTTAATGATTGTACATCAGAATCTAACGACCGAGCAATAATATGTGTAATTAATATGTTTATTACTTATTGTTAGTGGAATTTAAACTTCTCTGTAATCGAATTTTTTTATTTGTTATGAAAAACTGTGCTTTTCTATACTATTTATGATAAACAAAAACAGCATGTAAAAAAATTATTTGTATAATTATACATATATAGATTATATGTATAATTACATTTATAATTATATTTATATATATAATTTTATCTTCCTTATCTGTGTACTTATATAATTATTATTTTCGTGGAAAACTTGAAAGTAATCAGCAATAAATGCAACACTTCTTACTCAATTTCAATCGTCAGCTTTTTCGACATTATTTAAAAAAAAATACATTTACGCAATTATAATTTCTTGCTCTAAAAGCCGACTCTGCGAGGAACGTTCTCTGGGTGATCGATTTCGTAGTAACTAGTATCATTGCATAATCCAATTTACGTTTCAAAGTGATACTTCTCTATAGTGTCATTACCATATCTATTCACATGTCATTATTTTTAGCGTTGAAGTTCAAGTCTATTGCAAGAAGTCAAAATCATATATCATAACGTAGTGAGTAAAATTTGAGAAAGTGGCTTTCGTGATGACCTTACTGGGAAATTCTACAGCGGAAGGAAATTCCCGTGGAATGAGATATATGCATTCCGCGTGTTTTGACAAATTTTCGAATATCCGTGACCGAAATATATGAGATCTCTTTTAAGTGTGAAAATTTATTGGAGAAGCAACTTTCGCGATCCTGATGGATTACTAAAAGAGGGATGCGATAATAACACGCGTGGAATGAAGATATATATTTGGGTTGTTCCGGAAGCGAACTGTGAATCATATCCCAAGTTTCTTTCCCGATCTATCAACGTGCAAACATTTTTCCTTTCCAGCGATATGCAATTAAATGATAATGGAATGCAGCACCCAGCCGTTCGGAAAATCATTAGTACTCTCTGGTATCCATCCGACTGGTTGTTTGCATAGTAATCACGCACTATATAATCCGCGTCACATGCATCGTGTATCGCATGCTCGATTTCTCCTTTCTTGCTCTCATGTTGATCGTGCATCGTTCTTGGTTAAATGTCTTTGTCACGAAAAATCACGTGCCATCTTTGTCATTGGATGACTCCCGACGACACGCGTATTCTTCTGGAATGTTCTTCTAAGTGCGCGACGGTTCGTGTCAGAACACAACCGCGGCGACGATTAAGATTCGCGGGACGAAGATCAAGATCTTCGGAAACACAAAGTCGGCTAGCCGTATCTTGGGATCGATGATTCATGCATTATTATATTTCTGTCTCGCGCGCGCGCGCGATCTATCACGCCGCGCTAAAAATAAAAATACACGTTTGTTGCCGAACTTCAAAATCATTTCTACGAGTCACGTTTACTAATAAGCTGGTGCAACTATGGTGTTACGTACACATACATTTTTTGTAGAGGAAAATCAATTTAATTTCTCTTTAATGAAACTTTATTTTAAGGCTTTTGCTTGATTCCTCGTGAAACTATGCTTGAAATCGCTCGATAAATTTCAGGCTAATTGGAATTGGTCTCTGTGCACGTTTCTATATTATTGAAATTATTTATAAACTATTTTTATTCAATTTTATAATTAGTACGTAGTAGCTCGTTTTAATTAAATAAAAAAAACAGATTTTTTAAAATTGATAATTAGTATTCATTACTTTTCTTAACAGTAACTGTGTTGCGTCAGATTTGGATCTGTTCTCTTTATCGTAATAGCGTCATCTCCCGCAACGAATTACGACAAGTCGTATATATATATATATATAGCGATAATCTCGCATTTGCGTTAGAACGATAGCAAAAACCGTATGATATCATGGTAAGATGAACTCGCTGAACTGTTTCTGCAAGGCGATTAAATGTAAGATTATTTTTTGCCTTCTTAACATTATAAGTATAGTATAGCTTACAAAATAACAGCTCCTTGTAAATTTATGCACGCTTATCTCTAATCGTCTATTACACAATTAATTTCACCGTTATTTTCAGATACATTCTAAATAAAGTTAAAAAAACGAGCCATGTAAGTAAAAAAACAATTGTTTATTATAAACTTAAAATACAAAACAGTTTATACAAAGTGAAACCGGGTATTTACACCAGAATTTGAGTTACACGCGTATTCGAATTCTTTGTCATTGTCGCATCGTATAAGCAACAAAAAGTTTTCTCTTTTTTTCTTATGATAAAATTAATGATATATATCTATATATATGTATCAGACTGTGGAAAAGATAAGAAATCATTTAATCATATTAATATATAAGTACCAGTTTCTGAAATCTGGCAAAGAAAATAAATTTTAAATCCTTAGCATTTGTATAGAATTTGAAGTTGCGGTATGAATATATATATATTATGTAAAGATAACCATTTATTATAATATTGCGTTTATTCGATATCCATGTGTCGTACCGTGAAGGATTTCTTTGAATTTCGATGAATCTGTCAGTCCCAAATTTGTACTGTATACCTTGTGGAAGCTAAATAAGTAAATTTGTTAATTGTTTACATTTTATGTTTATTTTGTAATGCGATTCAAGAAAATATAACATAAATAGAACCAAACAATTAATGCGTAGTTACTTTTGGTAATAGAATATGGAAAATTGGAAGATATTGAAAGAAATCAATAGCGCGGTTTATTGCGTAAAAAAAATCAATACAAAGCATTTTGTTATATATATACATACGAGTTATAATTTTATTAACCTAAATGAAAAATAATAGAAATGTGTATATTTATATATATATTCTTTTATTTTGTTCGGTGAATTTTAATTGACAAGAAACATGGAAAAAGTTAATTTTATACCGCCATAAATATGCAAAAAAAACATGGAAATTGGGTATTTCGACCTATTATAATTTTGCTTAATTAACATTAAAGTACAATTTTTATAATCATATTTTACGGTTTTATAATCATATTTGACATTTTTACATTCTATATTTGTAAATGTCAAAAAACTTGTGCGCATTTTTATGAGTGTATGTGATAATGCAAAAATATCCGGTTTGCGATAAGATATTTAGTTTCTAGTTCATATATAAAACAACTGTAGACTGCAGACATATTTTAGTATACGCGGATTACAAACTGAATTTTGTAATAATAAAAATTGATTATATATATATATATAATCATTGATATTCGTATACTTATACATATATTGTTCGATTTTTGTGTCTAAATAAGAGACGCTTTTACAAGAAGCTATTCGATATATTCCAATAGGATTTGAATCTCTTTTCTTAAGTGCATATGCACCGAGCGCGCGTAGTGCTTCGATATGTTTACTTATTCAAGACACGATATGTTTTACACGGCCTTTTAACTTATGATTGTACGCGTGAGTCTATACATATATGTATATACGGTTTCCTCGCTCAGCACTTTATTTTTTATTATACGTCGCTTTCTTTATGCTAATTAATTTATATATGCCTCGCTTTGACGATATATTACTTTTGCATAATTCTTTTAAAATTATAGCTGATGATGTAGAAAGATAAATCGAAAGGCGCATGCCACATGAGACTTAATGAATCCCGAAATAAAACATTTTATAATTCTAGAAATCCTGTTTTTTTTTTCAAGTTTAATGAATATTCCATTTATTTTCTTGATATATTTCTGCAAAAAAGTTTGCTTTTTGGAAAAATCATCTAATATCCAGAAGCTGATTTTTGATTTTTTAGCTGTGTAAAGAGTACCTGACGAGGAATACTCAATCACGTGTTTACACGCTTTAGTTGAATTATTTTTATTTATTAGTAACAGGGAAAGCTGTCAATGTGATGTCAAGCTAGTGATATAAAATGTGATAAATTTTTCACGAGCGACTTAAGTATATACAGATGATGAAAGTCCAAAACGAAGTCAAACGATTTCCGTGAACACACGTAATCCATAGTAATTAACAACTTTTATATTACAAATATTTTGACTAAACAATTATTTGAAAAACTGTAAATATATATATATGCTTACATGTCAAAGTCTTTCGTTTAGTTATTTGATTTTGCAAATACCGAATGAATTTCATCTAAATTCGTTAGTTACACAACGTAATGTTTCCGTTTTTAAGAAGGCATATAAAATCGAAACTCGAAATTATTGAATCTTATTGTTGCTTTTTTTATGATGCCTATTGATTCACAGTGTGAGTTTATTTATTTATTTTTTGTTTTACGAAATTTGTATTAGTGAATTTGATGACACACTGTTTAACACATTTTACGTATATTCTATTAAAAATAATACGAATAAATAACAAGATTTGCTTTTTATAAATTATTTTTTATAGAGAGTAGCCAACGTGTATATAACTGAAAAATAATGCGTGTAAATCATTAAAAATTTAAATCTCGTGCATTTTAATTTATAATAGCTTATATCCTGCGCAGTATTTATGTATATGTACAATACGTCATTTATAAGCTGAAAAGCAAAGTTAAATATAAATATTAATAACGGAAAAATAATATCAGTATGTGTGCACATACGCGGTGTTCTACAGTTAACTTAAATTTTTTAAGTCTGAAACTACTGTGATTGGGATGATATATTGTTATAGGGAGGATCTTGGATTTATTAATCTATCTACAATACGTTATTAAAATAATTTATTTACGTAGCAGCGTCGTATTTATGACTGTACTTCTGTTAATGCAATGCTATAAAAATTGAAGTTTAAAGTATTGTAACTGTTTAAAAAATATTTTTACGTAAAAATTAATATAATATTCATTATATCTTTCGCATAACTTAACGAGAAATTTTGATCGATTATTTCTCATCATTAGAAATATTGTATATAATATAATATATTTGTAATAGAGTATAATTTTTTCAAATATTGGAAGACAAAAGCATTTTAACAAGAGTTAAAATTTCAGTGCTAAAGTTTAATAACATGCTTGTAATTTTATTTATTGGGAATAAAATTTTGATTAATTTAAACAGTAGGTAATATACATTTTATTTTTCTCTTGCGCAGTCAAGATTTGCATATTTCGCATTTTTAAGAACGATCGGATTTCAAAGTCCTAAATTTTGTACAATAATTAAAATGTATGAGTGAATTTAAAATAGTATTCACATTTTAATTTATAATGATTTATAACATTTACGCTAAAAAAGCTAATTTAACTCACTTCAGCAAACTTATTATTAGTCGAATTAATTGGTAACAAAGAATGTGATCGATATATATTATATGATGAATATTATCCGGAAATTTTTATGTAAAAATCAATGAAAATAAAATATGTACTATAGGTATTTTACGTAAATAAATGGCATTTTGAATAATTACTCCAATAAAAATAATATGTGAAATATTTTTATATGAGTAAAATACCAATAGAAATATTTTGATATTAATAACATATGATTTCTAAAATGTTGGAAAAATCTAGGAATAAATGACGCGCGCATCGTTGTGTTTCAGTTGTATTATTAATAAATTCCGCGCAACTTGAACTCGTAATGTGATTTAACAAATAATTTGACGTGATGCCGAGTGACACTGAAACCCGAATAACTGCATCGGTTAATCCATATGATATTAACTTCAATTAGTCTCTCTCGGCACCAGTCGCAAGTGCCAGATAAAAGCGGCACGATAAAATCAAGTTTAATTCTTCGCGTTGAAGGCTCGGCGAAAGTAGTCGACAATCTTTCCATACTTTTGCCGTTGGCGCGTAATTTTCCGGTAGATACTATCCGGTAGATACTAGCAACGATGTAAATCGTGTGAATTTGCGGAAGTTATGCCGACGTCTATTACGTCAGCAAAATTATAATTCTTCAATAAAACATGCGTTACATTCTCAACATACATGTATACGGTTTATAATATGGTTATATATATATATATGTATACGTAATTATATAATTTAATAATTATAATATGAAACCCATACACACACACAAACGTACACAACACGCACGCACGCCCACACGAATAAGATAGCAAAGTTATTTAAAAGTCGAAGTTTTACTTCTATTTATTTAGTTTTTGTGTGTATAAATATTGTTTGATGCAATTTATACTTTTTAAAAAAGAATATTGTCAGAAATATTCAGAATAGCTTTTAACTTTTAAACTTTTCAACTAAAGTGACGCAGTGTAATCAATATGGTATATTTCCTATAGGTATACTGTATAGATGTGATATTTCGTATTTATAAAATTGTATGGTGTTGATACATTTTTGCACGAATTATTGGGGCATGAGTTATCGACAGCACTGACAGATGTCCGATAAGATGATAATTGGTCACGGTCCTATCCGGCTGTTACGTGTGATAAACACTCTTTTTCCTCGGCGTAATCATCGTGATTTTAAATTATGCGAATCCAAAAAAAGCTGCACTGCGATTATGCACGTGTACTCAATTATTTATACGATATAATGCGATATTATAGATATATGTATCAATTATTTATTTAAATGTGCATAATGCGTACAATATATATCGATTAATAAAGATATATAGGTAAATCCCAAGTAAAAATGGGTAAAATGTCGAAGAAAATATTGATGTACGTCAAATTTTGCATTTTTTTTGCTTTAGTTTATTACGCAAGTTAAGATATCGTGAAATAGTATTACTACGTTGAAAAAGTATTAAGCGTTAGTAATTATGGATAAAAATAATAAAAAATGATTTAAATATAAATTCAAAAAGATAAAAATATACGAATATTACAAAATTAGTTATGTAAATGTATACCCTATAGTATAGTAAAAAATATACCCTATATGTTTTTGATCAGAAATCTTTCCTATAAAATTAAATTTGAGAAGTCATGCGAAGAAGACATGTGCCAATTAATTTGAAATTATCACAATTAATTTCATAATATATCACTCTGTATCAAGTAAGATTAATATAATATTTGAATTAATTATAATATACTTAACAATAGAGAGAATCGCGGAATTAGCTCACAAATGCTTGATCGGCGGTATATCAGACAAAGTGAGATCGCGTTTCGCCGGAGAAATGCAACGTTCTTTTTCTCGATACCCTTCAATCATGATGTAAAGGTGCGTTTCCTCCGCGTAGAGTACACGAGAAAGAAAGAGAATGAGAGAGCGGCGAATGATGAGGTAGAGCGTTACGTATGTCAAATCGTCTTAGAAAGTTCACCGATGGTAGTACCGACGCAGAAAGTGTACGGTGATTTACGAAGTAACAGTGACGCTGCGGATCTTGTTTATTTGGGACACGTATGAAAATCCAAATTGTGTTCTACTTCTGAAGACATTTGGATCTTATCAGTTCTCTAGATAATACACATATAGGCCGGTATTCATAGTCTTCAAGATCGTCTTAAGTAATATGTCTTAAGACGCTAATACGGCTCTGTGATTGGTTCATGACGTTTTAAGATTGAACTTAAGACGGTCTTAAATAACTATGAATACCGGCCATAATAATGTAACGAATGCTCGATTTCATCGAGTGATAATTATAAAATCTTACGTTATCTCATATATCTTTCTCTTTCTCTTGAGAGACCGGATCTTTTCTACAAATTATTCCGAAGGATACCTCGGGAGTAGCGTGTGACGTGAAAAAGTATGTTGCCGAGTGTTCATTTTGACGCTCTTTTTTTTTTAACGTAAAATAAAGCAAACACCTGTAGATTGCCGCGATTGCGCTTCGGTACACACTTAGTTCCACGATTTAGACTCTCGTCGAGAGACGGTATCAAATGAACAAGAGTACCCCAGCGAACAATCTCGTCGCTATAAAATGTTTGCTCTTCACTGAATACCGATGTTCTATGTTGATCTTGCGCAATCGTTAAATCCGAAGTCCAGGGTAATCCCGCGCGAAATTTTTTTTCTCCCGCGTCTCATAGAGGGTTCATCAAATTGCAAATAATTTCCGTTTCTCGGGAAGACCAGTGACGTATTTCGTACCTACACGCCGCCGCGTCGTCGCATGTGCATACCGTGCACAGTGCGGGCACGGTGGGAAACATTACCGGGAAGCGAGATATGTACTTTCGCGACGTCATATCCTTCAGCGTAATCCTGCACGTGTAGTCTTCATTTTTACGATCTTGTCTCGTTTTATTGCTTGACTTAATAATATGTATGTGTTACTTCTAACACAAACACGCGCGCAAAAAAACATTCCTATAGCATGACCGGTGTTTATACCCATCGATCGCCTGGGTTCGGGGTGTGTATCACTCGCTAAATTCGCGTTTCACCGTTTATCCATATATTAAAAATAAAAAAAACCGGTTTGACGACGGTGATTGTGGCTGGGTTCCGTCATTAAGACTAGCACACGTTTTATGTCGATTGACGTCAGAGGTTCGCGGCCGAAGATCATCAGGTAAAATCGAGCGAGGAAGGAAAAGAGAAAAAGAAAGAGCAGCGGCGCAGAGAGTGGTGGTGGGGGGGTTGTTGATCGGTTCCGCGCGACTTTTGATAACCGGTCAAAGGTAGCGATCGTGGAAGGCGGCCAGGGGTAAATACCGGAATAATTGCAGGAGACCGGCCGTTCTCACCATTATCATATAATACGCGCTCGCGTCACGGGGTCAGCGCGCAGAGAGCTTTTGCATGGCAAATATACGAGCCGTGGGGCGAATATTCATCAGCGGCCGCCGCCGGTCTTTACCTTCTTAACGGACGTCCGCGTAGCTCGGTCTCTCTGTCGGCCTCGACAGTCTCGTCCGTAAAGTGGGCTTACCGATTACGGGCGATAGCTGACGACGACCAGTGTTCGATCGTGGGCAACGAGAGGTACCCCGCGCGGCAGGATGTTGTATTTCAAGCGGTACGTACCAGAGTCTTCGGGTGGATCCTGTCGCGACGATCGACAGGATCGTTTCGACGTTTCGTTTTTTTCAATCCGATTTCTTTTTATCTCCGAAAATAAAAACGCTCAAGCACCGCGAAACCGTGCGACTATCTTCTAATGTACTTCCGATATTAATCTTAGCTAGCCACACTTATTTTCGAGTCCTTAGTACGAGTCCCCCGAGACTCCGGTCCGGGAGTCTGCTCGACTTTGTTGCATTGTCATTTTCATTGTAATTAATATTTTTTATGTAACACGTGCATGGAAAGTGCTACGCGTGCGTGATAGACCACTTTCCACGCACACTTGCAACATAAAACAGGGTGTGCAACAAGTGCTGTAAGATGAAAATTCCCGGGTGCGGAGTTGACGCACGAGCCGAAGGCGAGTAACTATTTATGCTTGGTAATATATTATAGGAATTGGAGATACAGAGTCTGAATAAGATGCGTCTGATAATATCAGGTAAAAAAAAATGATTTGAGTTTAAACTGAATTTATTATAACGAAATGTGAAAACATAGAAAACTGACGAACGTTCAGCGGTGCACTGAACCGGAATGTGGCGAGCTAGGGTTAACGATTTGCTCGCGATACGCGCGAAACGTATTCGTGGCTTAGGACGTTGCCGACCGATCGTTTTGCGTCGAACGCTTCTCTCGCGCCGGAGGAAAGTGCGGACATGTGCGTAGATTAGAAATCTGGAAACGTGTTGATCTTTTGTAATTCTTTGGCGGATCTCCACGGTGAGAATCGACAGGAAGTATCACTTCTCGAGGCTCGCGATTGCGTTTTAGAGGCCATTCGCGATTTCAGCTGTGGAATTTAGCGTGTTCGACGCCTCGGGCGGATGGCTCGCTTCGAGGACACTCCTCTTTCGTTTCCCTAAACGAGGCGCCGCGCCGCGTGAAAAAGAGCAGGAGATACACGGAACGGTATCTCGAGTAGGATCGCCTCCACGAAAAAGTGGCACGGGGTTTCTTTCTCGCGTCTGCCTCAGACGTTACCCGTGATCGAGGCTCTACATATACAGATGGTTCTCGTATCGGAACAACCTAGTTATAAGGCCTTTGTTAAAACGGCTGGTTCACGGTAGCGCGATCTCCATTTTGGAACTCTCGCTCGTCTTGGTTGATAAAATAATTTACAGATTTCGGTAACTTTTACTCAGGGTATTTGTGCCGTTCGGTGAATTTATAAAAATTGTACAGCGGAGTTAAGTAAAACGACTAAAAATAAAGGAAAATTTATTTTCTGCAGTTTAGAGTGCGGCCTAATATATTATTTTACAAATAATAAATTAGATAATCAAATTAGAGAAAAAATATTGTCGTATGTTACATTATTTATATTGCTTGTTGAATGTGTCCGATATACGTTTATATTGCGATAACGTATGTAATTTTAGGAAACGAGACCTTGCCTTTAGTAATTTCGCTGTTTTTTTTTTAATGTGTTATACATCGGATATTTATTATTTGGCCATAAGCAGGTTTATTTGTAACTGATCAAACGGTTCCTTAAAATTTCAAGGAAATTATTATATCGCAGCAACAACATGTTTATCTTACTATATGATTATCTTATTATCAAGCCTAAAACGTATTCCTCAAAATTATCGATAATCTATAATTATATTATTGATAGTTATTGATAGACGCGAATTAGAAAGAAATCTTAGATAAAAAATGAAAACGAGATGTTACAGTTTTGAGATATTGAGGGAAAGTTCTCAAATGAGAGACTATATTTTGGGAACATTTTTCTGATCAATCGAGCTTTCAACATTAATGGAGGAAAATAATCTCTCTGTGTTCATATATACGCGAGCGACGAAAAATGATGCCCAATATTTTCGTATCCGTATATATAGCATTGGACATTTGTATTCAGGGAGAGTGTATGTATACCGGAATTAAGAGCTAAAGGACGGTCAGCGTGCTCGATAAGTAAGGAATGCGTTCTCGTTCTCTTTCTCTCTGATTTCTTCGCCCATCAGGGCGAAGGAGATAGTCGATTTTTGAATGTATGCTGGACCGGGCCTGTGCGCAAGTGGAACAGAGTAGATCTGTAGTTATAAGTGGAGCGCTACACACGCCGACTATTTTTAGCGCGTCACCTGAGATACCTCGCTTAATTTCGCTGTCCTTAATCAGTCGAGGATCGATGTAACGCTAGAACGGGGCGCTTTGTTATTTTCTCCGATGAGCTCTTCGTCCCTTTTAAAGGGTTGCTAGAGAGGCACGCGTACTGCACACGCACCGGGTGTCGCGGATCTAACGCGCGGTTGCTTTTATAAATAAGGGTCTGCGTAAACAATATATTGCATTATTAAATACTGTACAATATCCAGGAAAGAGATAATCGGCCGCGCGCGATTGTTGTGCAAAAATTGCGATTTGCAATTCGAGCTTGTGACGTTTGTGCGAACGCAAATCACTTTTTTGCAACTTAATCGTGATTAAATTACGCTTCGAATATCCGTCGTTTTCCGCTGAAAGCGAAGGCAGAATGGCGAATCACATCGATACGATACGCGATACGTCGCGGCGTCGTACGATGCGCACTTTTTAGAACTTGCCCGGTCAATGTGTTTGTAGTAAATTTCCATTTTGCTCACGTATTCGCTATGCAAGTACGGCGATTAACATAACAAAAGCGATTTCATGAATTCGGCCGGGAGAACGGTTGAATATTCATGCGCGAAAACGAACAGTTGGACTTTATTGCGAATTTCAGCGATCGCTGGCTAATGCGTATAATCGCCGTCATAAGTCCATCGCTGGCGAGATAAGCTTCCCCGGGATAATTCAATTAATGAAGGTCATTTAATTATTGACAAAAATTTTTTGCTATCAGTCTAATGAAGTTGGAGTCACCGTTTTTATTGATTTCTTTTTTTTACTTTGCTTCTTTTGCGAAGCGACGATAAAATGGACAATATCGCTGTTGTTTACGATGTCAATAAACCGATTTGAAAGCTTCTCGCATTTTTCATTCGATATACTTAATCGAAGAAGATTCACCTTTGACAAAATCGATATTTCTGTTTTTTTTTATCTCGGAAAAATATATTAATTTAAATTTTATCTGCATTTATAAATAACTCGAAGAGAAATCTTACCTTCGTTATGTTTATGCTTTTGAAAAAAAAAACTGACTTTTTTAGAAAAGTAATCTTTGTCAACAAAATCATCTTTTAAAAATTTACTGAAATAAAATCGAATTTAAATGAAGATATGTGTGTGTGTAATTTTTATTATATATTTTATATTGATATACTGTACTTAAATGATAGAAAATTCGTCATTATGGGTTATTATAAAAATATTCCATTACATTATTAATGTGAGGTAAAAAAAAGTTTACCGTGGATAAAAAGTTACAGCTTTATTGAAGAAATAAAAAAAAATCGTTTGACCGTGAACATTGTTGCTGTAATTAATTACTGTTTTCCGCAATAATTATCATGGATATTCATGTAAATTCACGTTTGCCCTTATGCCTAATAGAATTAGTGATTGAAACTAATATGCATGAAACATTAGACAATTATACGCAGATATAAAATTATTGATTCGTTAAATCAACATTTAATCCTGTCAATTTGGGATCAATAAGACGATTCGTGTTAATTATGCAACACCTGCGAGGCATTGTATGCAAATATATATATATATATATTTTTTGAAACATGCATGTTATTGCGCGCAAGAAAATTTTTGATTTATTCGGGCTGATTATTATGAGCGTCACTGACAATCAACTTAAAAGTAAGCTATTATTTATTTATACTTTTGCAGTGAACGTTGAATTCTTTAATTTACTCTTCAAAAGTGATGTAGATTTTATTTTGAGTTTCTATAATATAATAGCTATGATAAGTGGTTTTATAAATTCTAATAGATTCAGGGTACACAGAACATATTTCTTTTATGCTAATAAAAATAACGGATTCTTTCTAACAGGATATATTTATGTCATTTCATTCTCTTCACCTATTACAAGATTTCAGCAACTTCTGTTGCTGGAATTGCGTATAAATTGATGTTATATAAATTGGTACGGTCATTAGCGATGGTATATCAGCATTTTCTGAAGATACGAAATCGAATTGCAATCGCATCGAAGACGAGGACATCACCGGATATTCCTCTCGATGTGTTACGCTCGTGCGCGACGCTATACTTGCTTGATGACATTGCGTCATATTCGTATATTACGCCACCATTGTCAAGCGCACGCATACAAATCAGCCGTTTGAGAAATCTTCTTTTCCGCAGTAAAACGCTGAAGCAAGACGCTGGCGTTTGCTCGAGTAAACTTTCGATGTAATGTTTTAACTACTGAATATCTTTGGTCGTCGAACAAAGATCAGAATTTACCGCGCAGGATTTACATTCCATACATTCAGTTAATGTGAATGACGTCTCAATGTCAGTCCCGTAAAATGATGAAAGCGCGGTGATTTTGCGAATAAGAGACGCAAGATCCGAACGATCTTTCCGATCGTCAAGTTTTGATAAAATGAGTTATGATTGGGTCTTGAATGGAGATGTTAATGGATGCAAAATAGCGACTTTTTTTTAGAAAATTGAGATCATTAAAATCTTATTAAAAAAAAAAACGTTATATAATAACGATAAAAAGCTAATCAAAACAGTAAACTGACGAATAATTAAATGCTGATAATAAATTATATTTTGTTTCTTATATTATAGATCTTTAGCTATCGCAAAAACTTGATAAAACACCTCTGTCAAAATACTAATATAACTCCTTAACAACTTCGCTGTATGTAATAACGATAAAAAGCTAATCAAAACAGTAAACTGACGAATAATTAAATGCTGATAATAAATTATACTTTGTTTCTTATATTATAGATCTTTAGCTATCGCAAAAACTTGATAAAACACCTCTGTTGTGAAAATACTAATAACTCCTTAACAACTTCGCTGCCATCACGGAAAAAAAATTAGCTATCGCAGCAAAACTTTCGCTACTCTTGGTACAAATATTGCTCTCGCAGCAAAAAAAATGTTAGTTGCCCATAATTTACGACTCCTTTTTTTCCGTGATGTATCGTGGATGATCCACGCTGAATTTTTCTGGCATGCTTATATGCATCACTCATGCTCTCAATATTAATGTACATGATACATTTGCATGATACCTGAGGAAGCATTATAACACTTTTATGAGAGAGATGACAGCGAAGATGTTAAATATAATTTCAATTATTTCTACTTGTTGAAAGAATTATTGTCTGTAGTATAGGTTGTAGTCAAGTGCACATCTTTCTGTTATCTAATTTATTTTCAACATCACAGAGCATTAAGATGAAATTTTCCACCCACACTAACGTATAAAGAACTATGCATGTCGCGAAACATGTAATAACATATTAAAAGAACAATGAATAATTTTCATTACAGGACTCTACGCAGAATCGCCCGGCACGACGAGCCGGAGTTCAGCAATGCCAGCATTCTGAACAGCATGGAGAAGTTCGTGCGCACCGTGAGCGAGATGGAGGACACCATCCTGGTGCCCAGCCGCCTGCTGGATCTGTCCGTGGGTGACGCGGGCGATACGGTCTGCATGAAGGGCAAGCGCGGTAGCACGGTGAAGGACACCCTGGCCAACACCGACCTGTATCGCCTCTATAACATTATCAATCAGATGAAGATCGAGCTGCTGTGGTCGCAGGAACCCACGCGGGGCAACGTGACGGACGATCAGACGCCGATTAAGAGCCATCCGATCGGTAGCCCGTCCGCCGAACTGGTGCACCATCATCCGGCGGCTATGACCGGTGGTAGACTCGGCCACGTGCGCTGTCCCAGCACCACGTCGATGCAGAGCGTGCAGAGCGCATCCTCGATCGCCTGGACCTCCGACTCGGACTCCGAGAACGGCATTGAGATCGATAGCGGTCTGGAGGGTGAGGAGTGCGTGGTCGACCTGGCGAGCATCGCTGCCGAAAACTTTAAGCGTCATCTGCGCGGCCTTCACAGCAGCATCGCCCGTATGACGGAGGCGGCCGAATATCTGACGTTACGGTACCAGGCCGACATGGGCGGACAGGTCTGATTCGCCGACGATATCATCGTAATCACCGTCGCTATCGTCACTGTCGCCGCCTGTGCATCATTGATTGTCATCGCGAACAGATCCCGCGTCCTCGCCTTGTAATCGACCTCGTAGACACTTCCGCGACTCCCGGCTTTCTGAGGTTTCGACAGAACTTACACGAAGGACTTACAATTCGCCGCGGTTGAAATACACTGTCCGCGCGCTCAGTTATGTATGATTGCTAAAGTTACGTTTCGGTAATATTGTATTCATGAGGTGGACTACGAGACAATAAATTGTCGTCGGATATGTAAAATTCCGCGTAAATAAACTAGTAGTTCTTAAACAGAATTGAACAGAAATGAGACTTTGAGATAAGATATCTTGAGATATGCGTTTTTTTTTTTGGCATAGCATTATGAGGAGATAACGTTTGATTCTGTTCTGCTTTTAATTGTCTTCGCACCAGCAGTTGAATTCAATTGAACAAAATGAGAAGAACCTAAAATCAGGGACGGATGTGATTATACATAACGGAAAATCATTATTTTATTGCGCATGAAGTATATTGTATGTCTAAATAGGTTTAAATGTATGTGTCAGCTACGGAAGGTATGAGGAAGATGAGCATAAGATGAAAATTTTATATGTGACAGACACATTTAAGCACATGAGTTATGTAGTTTAGACTCACTCTTACCTGCGTCACATCTTAGATTGCATTTTCTGGTACAATTTTCTTTCGATGAAGCATCACATTGTCAAGAATAATTCTTTACTTTACGCTATTTCTTTTTACTTTTATATTCAAAGAGTTAGAATCAATTTAAAATACCACGCCAAACCTCGAGGAGAACAGACGTGTTTCTCGTTTGAGCTCTGAGCTCAGTCGAGATTTCGTGTCGCTCCGTATTCTCGTCTTTCTTCGCCGCTTCTTGTTGTATGTACGCGCGCCGCTCAAATATAACACGCGTGTGATATATCGCGCCAAGGAGGACATCCGGCGGTATTATCGTCGCTCGTGAAACTATCGAATCCGATCACTCTGTGATCTCGGTCGTGTCGCAGAAAATTTTACGGGACACCTCACGTGACTGTTCGCGCGAGATACTCTTGTGATCCGTAGGCACGGGTGACTCGACGTCACGGTCGACCCCCCGTATGTGTTACATCCTTACGAGTGACGTGAACCAACTGGTGCAGCCGCCAGCTATGCTTGAAAAAAAATTTAATTTCAAAATATAGATTTTCTATTGATGCAAAAACTGTTAACAATACGAAAAATGGCTAAAATAATAATAATAATAAAAAAAAAACAATCCATAGAATAAGGTTTAACCTTTTGATGTTTTATGGATATATACATTATATTTATTTATTTAAAAACTATCGTATATAGAGCAAGTTTTGCTCTCTAGATAAATTTAAACGATATATCAACATCTCGAGGATATAAAATACAAAAATACTTGTTAGACATTTGGACATTTTTAGAAACTATTTATAAATTGTATGGAGTCGCGAAATAGTTCATGTATATACTATTGTTGGATGTTATTTTATAACATACACAATTTATTGTAACATAAGTCATGACCAGTGGTTTGTAATTAAAGTACCGAATTACCTCTGAATTATTATAAATACTGCTACATCGAAAGAACGAATGCATTTTGGACAGCGGAGTAAGATTGTACAAACTATATGTCTTGGAATTCGTATATATCTGCGGTAGAAGCTGTCGCGCTAGATCAATCTCACTGAAGTATCCCTTTTCCGTTAGATTTTCGCTTTCGTGAGCGAATTGTTAATGTTATCTAATTGTATCTTATACCGCGGCGGCGACCGACATTAGTGTGTATATATACATACTTAGCGCTCTACGATTATTTATTTCTACGTAAAGTTAATAAAATGTATCGTTTAACTTCTAAGTTGCGCGAGTTGTGAATATACTCGTTCGCGAAAAATCGTTTTTCGCTGGTCTCTCTTGGCGGATGTTTCCATGCCGATAGAATTTTAGAACGGTGTTTGGAACTCTACGTTTGCAGTGTACATAGAGCCGGTGAGATGCTTTCCTGACGCGTCGATATGATTAAAATCCGAATAATTATGGATCTTGCGCCTCGGATGTTTAGTTCGCGGTTAAGAATTTTTTAAACTTTTTTAAAGTAAAAAATCTGGCGAACACACAAAAATTGTTACTATTATAATAATTTTCGGACAACACGCACAAATTATTTCTAATAAATGGTATAATTTTTAAAAGGCTGTATCTTTCTATGCTTAGGTACACTGTACATTTTGCTTCACATTCGTGATCTGTTGAAAATCTTTGTTCGAAACAAGTAACGCAAATTTCACATTTATTTTGTGCTTTTCTTTCCTTTGTATATAGTTTATGTAAATATAAAGATGCGTAAAGTAAATTATAGAATACGGTGCCATATCTGTTGAAACTTGCGTTTCAACATAATCTGCATTCGCGAGCCGCGCAAAATGGTGGAAACCTTAAAGGTCTGATATGAAAACCATGCCTAGAGACGATTATTCGGATCTGTACTGCGCATCTGATTTAAAATATTTTGAAAGCCGTCTTTTCAATGCATTTTTTTATCCCTTTTTGTCGAATACATTTTAGAAAAATCTCAATACATTTAAGTTTTTCATGATTTTGCAATTGACTCGCTATGCATAGGTGAATTAAGTTAAGAATTAAGTTATGCTAAGGATGACTTTTATATTCATTCCGTATCGTGAGTTATACATGCTTTTATGATTCTCTTAAGATATGGTACCTCAGGGGTTTTCAAATAGTAGCGCACATATATTGGTATATTTGCTATTATTTATACATATCGATGACCTAATTAAAATAATCAAAAGATAGAAATAATTATTTATTCTCCTGCTTAATAGCAAAGAGAATCGTTGCTGCAATAAATGCAAGCTGCGTAAAATAGTTAAACTTCAACGAGTATTTGAGAGTCCCTGAGACCGTGTATAAATTATCGATTATTTATGGGTCATAATTAATATACACACGTAGTAACGACGTAGTAACGTAATCATTAGAATACAAATACCGCGTGCTGCGGTAATGGTTCACTCTTCGCGTGGAATCGTGACTAAAAGATTGGCGACGTTAACTAGATTATTAATAAAGAATATTTGATACTTGAATGCAATTATGCGAAAAAGAACGCACAAGTCCAATCGGAATATAAGCAAATTTTTACTATTGTACCATTACGCGAAATAAAAAATTTAATTATTCATATCAAGATTCTGAGAAATTGTACATAAAAGAGAACCACTCTGTAATCGATTTAATGTTAACGCAAACCTTCTATTTCGAAAAAGTTCTTTTTTGCATAATTAAATCTGTTGCGAACGATGTAATTGCAGTCCTTGTGTCAGGACATTCGCTACGCAATCAAAATATTGTCGCATACAGTATTTTGTGCTTTCTTCGTTGTTTGCGCTATGATAAAAAATACTTTAGAAATTGATTCAGTCGATCAAATTTTATCGAACGGCGTAATCATTCTAATATATTAAGATGTACGCGTGCGTTCATTATTTTGGTGTCCTTTAGCTTTACACAAACGTGTAAGTGTTTGCATCATGGAATTAGGTGGAACTGCCTTGATTTTATATTGCGATAAGTATAATGCTGTTAAAAACGCTCAATTTCAGTAAAACACGCAGTCAGCTTTATAGTAGACGATACCGACGATTGAGATGTACAGATTAAATTTGCGTACTGAATCTTCGAGATACTTGTACGGTCTTTGTAAAACGTCTGCGTCACTTGAAAATCTTGTAATAGTAATAAATTAATTACTTCCAAAGTCTATTGTCTGATCTGTCTCGCACGACCAAATCCCTAATTAAAAAATATATCAAAGAATTTATACGCGATTCCCAATCTTCGAAACTATAACAAGTCCTACTTTTTTTGCAATGTTTATCTCGATGGAAAAGAAAATTTACTTTTTTAAATTCAAGGAAGAGAGTTATCCCTAATCTAAAATACTTTCAATCTATCACGATACAATTTTCAGAAAGGTAAAAAATTTAAACATGTTTTACTATAATATATATATATATATATATATATATCTTCATATTAATTCAGTACAATAATTAATAAATAATTTTATAATGCAAATTTAGAATTCTTATACTTACGTGAAAAATTAATATTTAATTACCCACATTTATTGTATTTGCTAATTAACACAAATATAAATATACTCGACTAAATTTGCATTATAAAATTATTTATTAATTATTGTACTGAATTAATATGAAGATATATATATTATATAATAAATCATAAAATTTAATGCTGCGTTGCAAGTGATATTTTATACGTTTGTGTGTGGTCGAAAATTTCTATATATTAATATTTTTCAATTATCTCTGTGTGTCCATTGCAATTTTTTATACACTTTGCTAATCGAGATTACTCTTATTGCTGGATAAGGGGTAAGGAATGTGAAAGGTGTAGGTGTAGAAATGTAAGGTGTAGGATGAAATCGGCAGTCGGCACACGTGCGCGCCAGCGTGCGTCCTCTAGCGAAATATCGCTGCCGGAGCCGGAGTGACAAGCTATCAGAGTATCAGCTGCAATCAGCTGTCAGACGTCAGGCGTCAGCCGTAGGACACGGGTACGCCGGGCAAGTACGTGGTAACGGAAGGAATAAGAAATAAATTTGAGCGTTCTTGTCACGGCGGTACCACTAGGGCTCATTTTGTATCTTTAACGTTACGATGTTGTGCCTCTATCGTATCACTGTCGGGCGATAAGAAATTTCACATGTATGAACAAGCCGCGAGTAGCTGGGCCGTTGGCCTATACTCTCTGCTCGATCCAACGAAATTCCTGCCGTTTCTCCCGAGTTTATGGGACAAGCAAGCCATCGGCTCGCGTTACCCAAACGACACGAAGGTACGGGAGACCGATGTGCTCGTGGGATATCTCGTTCTATTCTGGGTGATACTGTACTTGGTGTACGAGAAGTGTCTTAACGTGAGTTCAACACGTTTGCGTTTTGAAATTTGAATGTCACGCATATATTTCTTCCAAAATGTATAAATTTATATCTTGCTTATTCTCGTCGTACGCAGTCTCTGTTCAGGCGTATGTGCTTTCCACTGGTCCAACGAAGCAGGATAATTGAGGCTGTGTGGAACTTCGGATTCTGTTTCGGTAGTATATGTTACATGCTGTCATCGGCCATGCAGCTCCTGAGCTTTTCACCTCAAGAGCAGGGAACGGCGTACCGGGAATTGGGAGTCGCGCTGCACAAGAGCTTTTACTTTCATCAAGCGGGAATCGACGTACTGTGTCATGGTGCTTGGATAAAGGGCTGTGCAAACTTGCTCTTCGCATCTTTCGTCCTGAATCCATATCAGCAAAAGTAAATCATTCTGCAGTTACAACTATTTTGTTATAGACATAACATTTTTCTTCATTTTTTTTTTTGATATGGCTTTTATTTGCGCTTAGTCTTTATTTCCTTCTCTTCTCACAATCCGTCTTATCCTGAAAACTGTTTCAAGTAAATCTTTAAATCTCGATCTTTCATTTAACATTGTTATATTGATAATTGACATTTCTTGCATTATTAATATAATATTTGTGCGATTTCATGGGTATATAAGAATATTATATGCGTATGTTTCACAGTTATAGGTGGTGTACAGTTACGAGTACCTTTCTAATGTATAAAACTATTGACATTGTGATGGTTAATATCTGTCGGATCCTGTTGTGCATTTTTCAAACTGTTGGGAGACCAGTATCTAAGCTGTTATTTCTGTTACACTGCCTGACTTGGTTAGTACATATTCCCGATTTATTTCCAATCAATTTATTATGTGACATACGATATTCCTCAGGATCTATTTGTACTTGCATTATGTGCCTACATTTGTACTTTGGTCAGAAGAAGTTAAATATGCAAGAACGGAACCTGGCTTGTGGCTTTGGTTTGCAGCAGAATGCTTAGATTCGGTAGGAACAAATGTATACTTATACATATATTTGTTAATTAGATATAAGTATTACGGACAGTGTTGATTTTTTTGCATTATACAATATGCGTGTATATGAATGCTGTATGTTAATGAGAATATGCAATTAGGTATGGTTAAGACTCATTGGACACGCGAAAGCTACACATTGGCTCGAGATCTGTCTCTTTCCACCGCCAACGCGGGAAGCCATTGAATTGGCTGGTATCCATAAAAGGCACAGAGAATCTTTGAGGAAATGTAATAAAAGAAGAGCAAAGAAAGTCGAATTGTGGCAAACCCTAGTTTGTAAGTTCAAAATGCTTATTTTTTATTTGAAATTTGTATTAGATTGTAACCTGGATTGTAACGTGTTATCATGTGAACAGGCGCAATGGCGATTAAAAAGAAAATTAAAAGGATTCGTGAAGCTAAAAGCAATATAGGTGCATCGACAAAAGATCTTGAGGAACTGGAATCGTTTGAAACGCAAGTAGATAGCGAGTTAGCGGAGAATTAGAAGTTGTACTGAAATATTTCTGAAAAGTAGCATTTGCAGAACTTATACCAACGACAAAAGAGTTTTACGAGTCTTTTTCAAACGAATTTATTTGTACGATGAAAGAATAGATTTTATTGTGATGTTCAAAACATCGAATGCGCACGAATTTTTTAAGATTGTTTTGCCACATCGATGGCATGCATTATTTTCAACGAGCACTATTCTCTATTGAGATTCGTGTATAGCTATATTTGTACGTAATTATAAATTAGTGACTTAACAAATGAAGCAATTAAAGCTGTGTATTCTGAAAGAGATCAGAATCAGAATCAATGTAAAAAGACTACTGCAATTTTTATATAAAAATTAAGTTTATTTCATAATTTCGTAGATGTACACCCGCTTATGTAGAAAATTCATCGGCGTTTACGCGTTTATAATTTAGTTTAGGATGTCTCGACAACAGTTAACTGGATAATCCAGTAACGTTACAATCGAGTCGGAGGCGTTTTCTCGGAGCAAATATTTAGGAGCACTGTTGTTAATCGCTTTGTTGATCTATACAAACTCAAAGCACATAAATATTACACTAGTCATAGATGTAAAATACGGTATCGGTTCGTTGAATGGCACACTTATCCAAATTGAATATACGTTCCTTCGTGTGATATAACTGCACCTAAATCCTCGAAGTAGTAAGTTTGCGTTTGCGAAGCTGTACATATACGATATGTGACGCTATATTGTTAATACGAAGTTATATTATCGTGCAGTTTGCATTTGCATCGATGGACGATGTAGACATCGTCACTACGTCGCAGTAACAAGTTGATTTTGGGTCACATCATAAATTCGATTACAGTGGCTTTGATACCGGGTACCATATACCATCCTTGTTTATGGCAGTAAATAGGTAATGTGCATTTTTGAGCAACGAAATCGTTATATCGCAGTAATTTTAGGGGCGGCGCTAGAGACGTACTTAACATACAGTCTCGCTCTTAAAATTGGCAGACAAAATCCAGATTTTCTTACAAGTGGAATATTGTTTGGTACTACGTTTTTTTTCCCCTAGAAAGAGAGCCCGTATATCTTTTAAATCGTATTTTCTAAATATGTATGTATGCAGTGTTCTTTTCAATTCTGGATGATGCAGAGATATTGTCCTGTTGTATTTAAACTGTTGTTGATAAATTATTACATTGTTGATAAATGTATTATATAAATGAAGACAACGACAATTTATTAGATAAGTTTAATCTTATAGACACACTTACAAAATATCTTGTTATATTGTTTTATATCGTGTGTACGGGTTATTTATATGTTTACGGATGTATAACCACCAGAGAGATGCAATTTGCGTTTATTTGCAACTATCACTGCGCTTATTTCGATAAAGTGTAATCGTCATCCTTATTATACGCACGTTCATGACTCAAGCACTGTTTGTTGAACAAAAGAGGAAAGAAATTCGAGCTAAAGTACTTTTAAACTTCATTTCAATGCTATAACGAATTAACGATGATATATGACCAAAACGATTGTATTTAATGCATCGTATTAATTTCATTACCGCGACCGCGAAAACAAATCAATAATGGTGCTTGCTGTTACATTCATCTCTTTCTGTCTAAATATTCCGAAAGCACGAAAATTTACGGAGAAACCTTTCGTATACCTTGAAGCTGATGAGTAATTTAGAAATGTCAATTAAATTATACGTGTATGTTATTTATCGACAAAATTATTATATTTCGATTCCAAAATGATACATTGTAGGATTAATAAAACTTACAATTTACATCCAGGTAAATTATCTATCTATAATTAAAATTCTTTAATCGCGCGCCGGTACGCGCGCTCTAAAGAGTCTTTTTTCGTTCTAAATTATATCGAAACGTACAAAGTATCAAACGACGATTTACTACCTCATAATCCATGATTACATATGACACACTAATAACAAATTATCGCGTTCGTAATACTTATTGTTTCCTTTTTCTCTTTTTGGCAAGAATGGCTGCAGGTCGCCGTGTGTCGAAACGAATTGGAATTCAATGGTATCGGGGTAGGAAGACGACAAAAATCATGGTAGGGAAACACTGTCAAACAATTCTTGTTATCGTACATTATATATTCCATCAAATCCGTTTAATAAATGCCCGCCGTGTCGGCTGGTATACGGGATGGTGCTGGAACAAATGTAATTACGAAAGTTACTCTTATTACAAACATATACATTATGAGCAATAAAAGTTGAGTCCTTTAAACTTCCTCTTTTTTTTTTCTCTTAGGCCCAACCCTTTTTCTGCGCCGTGTAATCGATGCAGATATTTAGAATTTCATTTTTCATTTATCTTTAATTTTTTTTTTAATACGAGAGAACACGCACTTTCGTTCTTTGTGAAAATATGGCCCCATTGTTACAGGCTCGATGTAGTGTTGGGAAATATTCCTCTTATTTTGTTCCTGAGTCTGCAACAGGCTTCGTATGACTTCGTGCCACTTGCATCTTTCGCGTCGCTATACTTCCTCTTCTCCCCTTCCCTTTACTGGCGATGTACGTATCTCTTGTAAAAGCAATTTAATAATATGTTAGAAATAATAATTTATTGCTTGCCGTGTTCAGGGTATCTTCTATTCTAACGTACTGACAGGGGATAGGGTGATGTTGACATGGATGTCGTCGCGTTTCTACAAACGCAACTGGCACGAAATCGCACTGTGTTAAGATCTTTCTGAATTAATTCTACAGTATATACGTGTTTTATCCTTCCTTTTACCTACTATATATATTCATTTCTTTTATTAAACTTTATATTTTCCTAGTCGCGAAACAGGCCGCATTTGAATCCGATGATGATAAGTGAGCTCTTCTTATTACTCGAGCTTATTATTTTGTACGTGCAATAAAAATAGTATTAGGTACCTTAAACAATCAACTTTTTTGATAAAGTTTAGATTTCAAACATATTAAAAAAAAATAAGATATGGAATTGGATTAAACAGAAAATAATTGCATAAATCTAGACGAAGATATACAAACCAATGCGAGGCTGCAAATTCTGTGTCATAAATATATATCCTCGCTTAGATCTTTTTTAAAACCAGCCAATCTTTATTTCACTTTATAATTGCACGTTTTATCGATTCGCACGATAAGCTCAATTTTCCTCCGATTTAATTCGAGAAATAGGAAGATCTATCTCGCGTTCATCGGATTGTATTACCTACATGTGAACTTCTTACACCGTCCATGTGCTACACGGAATCAGCGCGCAAATGGTTGAGACATATTCTTCGTCGCGTTACTCTTTCCTTTATCACCTTCTGTACGCGGGAAGCTCATCTCCCACTGTGGCTCGGGAATTCTTTTAAGACGACAAAATCAACGCGTGATTACGAATCGCTTTATCCCCTATAGGCCATAATTAATTAATGTAAGCGTATTTCGCTTATTTCATTATAAACAGCAATTTGACAGTTTTTAATAATCGAGAAGGAAGAAATTCTCTCGAAAGTGAGACTGCTGAAATTAATCTGCTTTTGAATTTAAAAAATTAAGAATTTACGATAAAATAAATTAATTGGCTATTTTCTAATTGTCTCACATATGGGGTTGCAGAATTTTTTTTAGTTAACAATTGTCCTGTGTGTTGCGCGAAACAGAGAAGTGAGGAATACGCATCGCCTTAACCCATTAACTGTCACCGTTCTCATTTGTGAACCAGCGACTCTTTATTTCTTATACCATCAATTAGCCATTAATAATTTTCTTATATCGTCGGTTAAAAATAAAACATAAAAGTCCGACAGTTAGTGGGTTAATAATAATAAGAATTCTCCGTTCGGCAGCGGCGCAAATGCGCAAAGTCGAACGACACGCACTCATGCAAAAGTCGAAGACCTGGCGAGGCTTCAGTCTTTCGGACGTTAATACGTTTCGCTTGTCGCCTGTGTCGATGTAGTAATAATAGTAGTAATAGGTTGTTATGTATATGTTTGTATACGTGTTTTACGCGCGCGTCATTAATGGAATTAGTAATTGTCCCTCAGAGGGGCGTGACGATGTGTGGCTTGGCAGTGGTGGAGGCGATTTCGGAGAGCCGTACGTCGATGGGGATGCGATCGTCGTACAAGGTCGGCGCCTGCAGGATAATCCCGGCCGTGCCGACGACTACGGCTAACGTAAAGATCCAGAGGAATAGTCTGTCGAGCACCATCGCGACGTACTTCCAATCCTCCTTGACCTACGATCGAGTCGTCGGCGACGATAAAAAATGTAAACCATTGCATTGTTTTCTACAGCTACGCGAAGCGGCAGATTTATGCGGACACGCGGAAAAAAGATTCTATTGAGAATTGCAATAAAGTTGCCGCTATTCCGAAATGTATTGAAATGTCCTGACATTTTATGACCGAAATTACCATATTTTTATTCGAAAATATTACCCACGTTTCATATTTAACAAAAAGATGCCGTTATTTGAATATTTTAATTTGAAACAATTTGAACCGATTTAATTTCGCTAAAGTGAAAAACTTGACTTTTGACTTGATTTAAACTTCAATCGCATCTTGATCAAAACTTGATTTAACAAATCAATGTTTGTTAAATAAAAAATATCTGATAAAAGCCTAAAAGATATCTGAACATCGTAAAAAGATCCAGAACATTTCTAAATTTTGGATTTTTTTAGATTTCCTAATTTTTCTTAGACATCCTATAAAGATCTTCTGGATAGTGTATGTTACATTTTGTATATCTCGGAATGCTGCATTGTTATCTCAATTGTGCAAAAACATAATTACTCTAGTAGAATCCTCTTCTCTCTTCGTATGATCGGCGATGAAGCGAATGCCTTCTATGGCCTTGTATAGTTCTGGGCAGTGATGCCAATGGTGAAGCGCGTTGCAGAGAGCGTCGACGCTCTCCTCTGTTGGAAGCTGCGGCGGCGGCGCGGCCGTTGCCACTGGCGAACCGTGGATACGGCACGTGCTTCCTAAATTTACTGCTTCCAACTCCCTAAGCAGACAATGCATAAGTCGCAAAACAAGAGATAACCACAGATATATATATATATATATATATATTCTAGAAATTTAAAAAAATAAATTGAGGAAATATAAGACGTTGCGCAAAAACATCCAGATAGAAATTTCAGGGCAATTAAAAGTAATTAATTCTACGACACATAAAAGTGAGAACATATTTATTATGCTAACGTCATTTTGATATTTTGAATTTTTTAAGATTTAATTTTTTACATTTACTATTTTACTATTTCTAGTACTGATTTCTCACAAAATATATCATTAAAATCATTCATGCGTTGTAAAACTAAGCTTATATTCAAGAATTTTATATCACCAACACAATTACTTGTACAAGTACGCTTTTTTGCAAAATCTATGGCTTCAGTTTTGTGTATAATCTTTATCTAACTTGTAAGATATGTTTTATCAGGTATATCAAAACGTACAATAAAATGATGCGATACATAATGCGTATCATATGTAGGTAAAGAGCTTGCGAAATTATAATAATTAAATAAATTACACTTTATATTTTGAACCATAATAATACACCAAACAATACATATGTATTATTTGGAGCGTTCCGTGAGTAATCTTGGCGACGCACCGAGGATGCAGCTCGTCCCGTGAGTCAACACTAGGAAAGAGCACGGAGGACTCGACCAGCTCCGATGCCGAGGACTCGACGAACAGTGATGGGTCTCGCAGTTCGAGACCGTTGCATGTTCTGACCATCACGCGATGACCATGATGCCCGCCCATGCTACGCCCATGCTTATCTAGCTGGTACTGCGGCCTAAAATGGTAAAAACACAATATAGTTTATCCGAGTTATCCGACATGGAGACTCATTTTGTCTCCCCAATCCGATTCCGGAACTATAAAAGCACGTCCGCGAACACGCTGAGATTCGTGCGATCATATGTAATATCTTGCACACTTTAAAAATTCCCGTCACATTATTTATTTAAATTTGTAATACATTCTTAGCACGTACACCTTGCTTGGTTCGTTATCCCTTTTTATCTCCTTTGTTTTCAATTTTTCGATCCCTGATCTATTATTATTTTTAAAAATTCCTGATAGTCAGAGATTGACTAGTTACTACGATCGCACGAATGATTTTTTTTGGATCCATAGTTCCGAAGCCGACGTTCTTCTACGAGTAACTGAAGAACTGAACCCCAATATTATAGAATCCACTGATTGCCCGTATTATAATGGCTTTAAGCTTGGTGTGCAGCAATGAATAATTTATTGCTCCGTAAAGTCAGCTGGTTTACGATACTCGTACCGTACTGCAACGAGATCGTGACTACACATGCTCCTAACTTTTAGTTTGGCATAGTTGCGAGTGTTTCGAGATGTATGTATATTCGAATAATGCATATATATTTGAATGATGAGGAGCGTTTGTAAATTCGATGTAAAGTTAGTGTGTGGCTATGCGATAATGCCCAATTTAACGTATCAACGAAGCATTATTGCGTTCAATATTGCGCGTTGCGTACAAGTATGTAACGTATAATGGCGTCGCGCGGCGTAAAAAAATGTTACGCATCATAAAATAAAATTCCTGAATAAAAGTGCACATTTATCGAACATTATCGACGTTCAATTTCGCCACTTTTGTGCCATCAGAAAAAGCTCTAACCTAATTCTAGAATCTAGATAGTTTAATTTGATAATTATATGAATTTAAAAGTGCATACTCTTTTCACAGAGATTGGTGCGGCATTTAAATGTAGTACAGTTTTTTATGCGCAATCTCTGGTGAAAAATAAGTAAATGATCGTCCCGATCGTCGAGTCGAGCGCGAGAATGTCAAGCGACGCGCGTCTCGCCGGGAATCAGGAAATTTTATTTGTATGACAAATAAATACACAGCGGGAAGAGATGCGACTAACGATAGGCGGACACATCACTCACGATGCAGCGCGATGCAGAAGTGATGCACCGTGGTGCTAAATGCTTGCAGGTATGACGCGACACTAACGTCACGTGCACGGGAAACACTAATGAGTGCTCTAATGCCCGCTCTGGCGTGGTTCCAATGACCGGGCCACAAATGCCAGAAGAATATATCTTGCCTGGAATCGTAATCGGTTCGCTGCGATGGCGTATTATACCTGCGCATTACCAGCAGCCTCGGCAGAACGTGGATGAACACGCGTCGGACCCACGGCGACATTACGTGGGTCTGCGGCGAACGGAAGTGCACATTCAGGACCACCACTGTTACGCATATGCTGCAATGCACGAAAGAAAGATGCCAGGAGATGCGAAAAGATATGCGGACCGCGATAGTTATTCCGGTAATTGTACTAGCTTTAAATTAAAGTGGCACATGTTTTTCGACGGGCGGAACAATAAAACATCAGGAATAGCACATTGGCGAAAGACCAGCATTAAAAAAAAATCTGAATTTTATTCGATTAGTATCATTAAAGCGAATGTGCCATTTAACTTAATAAATTTAACGTTCGATGTACGCACTTATTACAAGTGTCTTCTGCAGTCGCGACTATTTTTGTTTACCGTACCTGAAGGTGTCGAGGATCATAGTGAAGAGGACGAATTTACCAAGAAGCGGTACCACGAGCGACGTAGGCGGGATAATCTCGGCCAGCAAGAGGAAGAACACAGTCAGTGACAATAGAATCGAGATGGACAAGCTGACCTACGGCAGAACGAGAGAAAATAAGTTTTAACCTTGCGATACATTATTTAAATCGCGAAAACGCGACAAGAATGTGCTACGAGAATGATATGCAGAGATATAAATTATACTCTCTTGGGTATGTCCCTGAATATTAAATTAGATTACATGGCACATACACACACACACACACACACATACATATAAACTGATGTAAAATAATCTAAATTTTTATTTTATTCTTGATTTCTTATAGATATAAGTCTCTCAGAAACCAAACTAATTAATAAGTAAAATAAGTCAGTGAAATGAAACCAAACTAATTAACTTCACTTTGTATAAATGATTTTGGTATCGGAGCCAATAAATTAATTTATAACTTTATTAATTTTTTCTTTACTTTTTATTCCATAAAGTTGATCAGTTTGGTTTCTAAGAATTAAGCTCATGTATTATTCCGAATACCTATAAACGATTTTGAGAGCCCAAAGTCTTATTTCCTTTATTTATAAACGATTATATAATTGTATTGCAATTACAATGTTTCGAATTGCTTTATTTGTAACGTTAGAAAGAAGATTTACGAGTTAATAATTTCATCGAAAATTAATACTTATTTGAGAATATTGCGTTAGGAAGGAAACAGGTAAAGCGTTTTAAAGTGGAATTTTAATTTTATCAGTATGTTTCTATCTCTTTTCATAATGTACGGAACGAGCTTTCGACCGCAAATTTATACGGCTACAAACGCACACGAGTTATACCTTAAAAGTGCATCGGGACCGATTGAAAAGGGATTTGTCTCTCAGTTCTCTCGCAATTGATTCTGCCGAGCACGTTGCAAGACGCATTACAGCCGCTTCACCCGGGTCCTGTTTCTTTCCCCGTTAGTTTCTCTCGTTACGTATTCTCGCCGATTGCTAAACGACCGGCACCCTGACGTTTGACCTTCCTTCCCTTTTTTCCCGCTTGGCTTATTCTGCCGCGGAGAACAACTCGGTACACCTTTCGCGGTGACAAAGCGGAAAAATAGGTCTGAATTATGTAGCCGGTAAGTGGATATTGGTGCTCGAGGTCGAGTGTGCTTTACGGACTTACGACACGCTTAAAGATGTAACATCGACGCGAAAAGGTCGTCTCGGATTAAATCGTAATTGACGCGCTAGCTGTGCCATATTCCAATATTCCGATCTAATCGAGCCAAATCTTTGCGTCTGCAAAATTAATTTCCAACTACGACGCTGAAACAAAGTCCCCGAAAGTGCAATGTATAAACGCGATATCGAGACAATAAGGTCGATCGTGAATAAAATTGTAGTGGCGCGCGAACTATACCGTTCTATTCTGATAAGGTCGATCGCGAGTTATTTCGATTTGATCGAATAAAATTATTGCATTTTGAGGATTAATCTCTGCTTTGCGTCCCTAAGAAATATATCATTCTAATCTTATCTAATCGAATAAAATCTTTGCGCTTTAAAAATTAATTTTTGTCCCTGACTAATTTTTTTCTGCGATTAAATATCTAAACTTTTTTAAGAACACACACACTTGTAAAAAAAATATTTGCGAAAAGATTAAATATATATCAGGCTGCAATAGCGCAATTTTATATATTTTCTCATCTAATCTATAATCGTAAACAAATCATGTTATTATAATTCAATTCAAATTTTATTTTTTTTGTATTTTTGTTGTAAAATTCTGTTACATAACATATCGACAGAAAATTAAATTTCTAATAAAAAAAAAGCTTTGAATTTTTAATTAATCGCTCACTAGATTAAAGTTTCAATCTGACTTAATTTGATACAATTTTCGAGTATATGGAGATTCACTTCTAATTATTCTCCTAAAATATTCGGAAGTATATAAAAACGAAACTCTCAAACGATTACATTCTATTTTCTATATTTTTTTACTTTGATTTAATCTACAAAACATAAAAGCGTTTCCAAAACTATATTTTAGCCTCGTTTCTGGAACAAAATATCTAATTTCTATGAAATTTTAGGCCTGAAGGAATAAAACAAACAATTTTCTCAATACAAGGA
Organism: Temnothorax americanus; assembly: GCF_048541705.1. NCBI lineage: Eukaryota > Metazoa > Arthropoda > Insecta > Hymenoptera > Formicidae > Temnothorax > Temnothorax americanus. Next base: position 3,292,257 of record NW_027509442.1, read on the forward strand.
AAAAGATGAGGCGAAATAAATATTATATCCCTAAGGCGTATTACTGGCTCACACAGCACATAAAATAAAATAAAATAAAAATGAATTAATTACCTTCTCTCCACTGTCGCTTGGCAAGTAAAACACCAACACCGTGAGGAATGATATCCCCATGCAGGGTATTATGAGGTTAACGGTGTAAAATAGAGTCTTCCGTCTCATGGTGATGTTGAAAGTGATGTCGAGGTAAGGCTCGTCACAACACGTGTAAAACTTTTCGTTTCTGCAATTTGCACATTCACGTACTTCGCTCAACGATCGATTACAATAGTATTAAAAGCGTCTCATGCATATTTTCGCAACCTTCCTTCGATTCAAAATAAAAATTGAAGTTCTATCTACATTAATGCTGATTATTAATAAAGTTATTATTAATGCTTAATTAAATCGCTCGAAGTACGGGAAAAGTCAGTCTATACGTCGTCATAAATATATTTCCAATTTGTTAAATGAAATCGTTGGATTCGCAGAAAACCATTCCGTAGGAAACCAAACACAAATTATTGATCTGAGAGAAGTTTACAAAATTATTAAAGCGTGTATATGTACCTCACAGCAGGGACTTCTAGTATATCCCACTCGACGGAAGTATAAAACTCCGACAGATCGACGCCGATGTCGACGACATTGCTGCCTCGGACCTCGTCGATGTGTCTAAGATCGACCTTAACAGTAAATTACTAAATTTTACAATGCATTGTTGATATCGCGCTGCTTAACGTCCAATCAATCGATACTTATGCTCGATCTTTTTCTATCATCATGAGAAAGTCCACTCACGTACTATATCAACAAAATATTTAAAGTTAAATCAGAACAAATAATTACAATCTGTAAAAGCCTTAGCATAAGCAGAGATAGATTGTATTATTATATTATATAAAACGAGAGCGCGTGCCATGCTCTTCAAATAACGCATTAAATACCTAATAATTAGGTCAGTCAATTCGCCTCACCTTTCATCTCTTTTAGTTCAAGTTCAATTCCGTCCAGCCGCCATTTATACTCGATTGCACTTCTATCTAACAAGCGACATTTTACTCGAGAAAATAAGATAAGCGATATATACGATCTTTCACCGCGCGGTGTCTAACGACCGGGGGACAATAATACTCCTCTCGTCGTAACATGCCACGAAAGTCGTTCTCAGAATATTTATAATTGCTCTAACAAGAGCCTTGCGAGATCTTCCTGTTGCATCAACAGATTGAATTCTTTGAGTCATCGAGATGGATTACATTCGTTATCTAGGAATAACGCATATCGCAAAAGGAAAAGTTCTAATTATTTCAGACTTTCGATTCGTGAAGAAGAAATATGATTGGAGAAATGTGATATATATAAATATCCTTGGCAACTGTACACTTCTACGTACAATACAATGTCTTTCTATATGTATATGTTTGCCTTTTTACGTATGTATAATTGTCAACTCTCTTTTTAACTCACGAATAGAGGCAAATGGCTTTCCTGCGACGATTAAATCGATCGGTCATGTGTTTGTAGAAGGAAACGTTAGAGGAAGGAAATTTTCGAAACATCCGCGAGATAAGTAGGCGATTCTCACCTGGAAGCCGTCGTAAGTCCACGAGCCAAATTTCATCACGCACGTCTGCTCGTCGAAGGGAAAATATTCGACGTCGATCTCGCAGGAAGACTTATAAATCGCCGGCGGCTTCCATTCGACCCTACCCGTGTAGTTGAGGGTCGCCTTCGTCGCCAGCGTCACCTCGAAGTTACCGTCGGCGCTGTGTTAAACGTAAATTATTTTATATTCCCGCATATTTCGCGGAAGAAAATAATCTCACTAAAAAAATATACAAGTAATTGATTCCAAATTATGTTTTGTTTGAAAGCCTATCATTCCAATACAGGAGTAATATTTAATAACTTTTTTTACGGGTTTGCGGTATGCTGTACAAAATGTCCAAAAATATTGGGATCATATTGATATCGAAAGAGGTCAAATTGATATCTAAACTATAGATAAAAGAAGGTAATATGAACACGTCCATATATACAACAATGCTTTATCAAAGAATTATAAGAGATCAATGATTCAGGGGCGAAACTGTTCTCATGAGTTTCATAACCCCTCCTGACCTTTTTTATTTATTCAACGTTGTACTGTCTTCTATAACCCTAAATAAATATAAACAATACAGATTCTTGTGATCCTGAATAAATAAAACGGTACAGAGATCAAGATAACTATAAATATAAATGACAATTGTTTTTCTGAGGCAACGAGTCGTTTAGCAGTTGCGTATATAAGAATAGTTTTACCATTGAATCATTGATAAGTCTTTACTAAAGCATTTTTAGGCATGGTTGCATTAGAAATTTTTACAATCTATTTAACAAATTGAACATACTCTATTTTAGTCTCAATCTTTTTTTGAACATTTTGTATGATTTGTCACTCAACATATGTTTTATTCTTCAGAAGATAGCTGATTTATTTTTGAAAAGATAAGTTCTACCATACTTAATAATTTTAATCTTCAATGTTTCTTAATAAACATATAAAAAGTTTTTTATCTTAAAGTGATGAGAATAATTAATTGTCCCCACGTGCTTTTATCTGACACATTATATATTGTAAGCGCGAGATTACCGCGTCTTTTAATCAGTAATTTATTCAAATCAATAATATTTTACACTAACGATGTGTGTATATTTAAAAAAAAGAACGGAAAGATGGCAAATCTAATCGTCGTTACCGATCGATCTTACTTGTTGTATAAAACTATATCGGGCCTCCATATGTGATCTGACGGCACATGCAGCATTTCCACTCCACCGTACTCCTTCGGATCCCATTTTAATTTGTAATCATACCATGCCTGCGAACAAAGAATCGACGTAACATTAACGTATATACTACCCTTCTTGTCATTTTGTCACTTTTACTTATCATGTGTTACTTTACGTCTTTCGAGGGATTAGGCCACTGTAGAAATTTGAAAAATTACGTATTCTTTTGTCGCGTTTTCTTAACAGTACAAAATTACCTTTTTCAAAAAAGGTAAAAAAATTTGGCGCGAGACACTACCGTGTCTCTTGATAGAATCTCGAATGCAATCTTTTTCCTATTACTGGCGTTCTTCTCCAAACTGAATGCAATTCGCAACACACAGCATCGTCACTGTCGGAGTTTGCGAGCGTATTTTTCGAGAGCAGTGTATTATCGTTGCTACAATTCCGGATAAACTCCCGAAATGTTGCGCCCGACATGTCGATCATTCGTGATACGTGATATTCTCGTTTCTCTCTAATCGAAGTAAATATTTAAGATAAATAACTAATCGAGATAAATACGAACAATCACATGCTGTCACGTTCGTCAAATTTAGCATATGCTAGAACATTTTACCAATAATTATATAGTCGTAATTACGGATATTAAATTATAGTCTAGCACACTACCATACCAAACTGTTCATGTAATAATTTTCTTACTTTCCTCAAAAAACTTATGAAATTTTTAGATTGAATATTTCGAATTATTAATAGAAATTGAAAAACGTTTTTAACGAAGATGAGAATCTAATGAATAAACTGCACTATTGCAAAATTTCGATATGTTTCTTTTTTTTGCACTTTCAATATATTACATACAAAAACAGCATTTCATCCATCTTGTCTATTGTGCAAATTTTCAATAGATTAACGGTCGTATATAACTATGGGATAATGATGTCCGTCAAAAATAATGCCTGTCTTTCATAATGCCTGTTACTTTAATGCTCGAGTCTAATGCGGAAATGCGGAAATCTTCGAACAAGAATAACTGATAATAATAATTATATCTGTGAACCAATACGTTCATACGTGAGGTCATGATGGACTTTTTCTTCAGTTATTTATTCGTTGATCAGGAAATCGCGCTGGTCATATCTTCTCCGACGCAGTATTGATTGCTCTGCTTTTGATTGAACGCAGATGCAATAGGATCGATTCTATACGATTTCCATCTTGGAGCGAATGTAATTATTATATGTTCCTCTGTTAATGATTGGTATACATTAGATATTGCAATTAGAAAGTCAATTATTAGATTAATTGATGCAATTAGATGGATAAGTAACGTTTTCCTCAAAACTGTTTCAAATTTACAAAATGGTGTGAATAGTGCATGTCCCTGATAATTAAAACAATTCTTTCAGATTCAATACGCATATTCTCAGATACACATTCTCTACCTAAATGTAACGGTTTTTTCGATAAAATTTAGTCTTTTTTGACGAGATAATATGGCCATCTTTTTCTTTTGTTTTAACAACTTGTGAAAATACCCACAAGTTAAAAACATGCTATTTTGTTATTTCAACAAATCTCAATTTTTTCTAAGTAAACAACAAATAACTCAATGTAAAAAATAAGAAAAAAATTTGACTTTTTAATTCCAGATTATTAGTCTAAGCTCAATTAAAAAAGCCATTATTTCATTATTTTCTACAAATGTCATTTACACAAGTAAGTAACTTTGATATTTTTCATTTTGCTCTATAAAATATTACAATAATTATAATTAATAATATTTAATAATAAAATATGCAAATGCTCACATTTCTTTCTAATTCAAAAAGAGCATCTTAAAATTAGTCTATTTTTTCGACTCTTTACAGTGGCCTAATCTTTTAAATTGACAAGTACAACTTAACACCATGTCGTGCTATTATTATATATAACTTTGCGTTGCGTAGGAAGTGATGTAGTTTTTCGAACAAAACTTTTCTTTCATATTATATTCTCTTTTTCGTGCCCGTCGGGAACAAACTCATATTTTTGCATGCCAGAACAATGTCGTAAATATCGATGATTGAATAAATCATTGTGAAAAATCGTCGTTCGGAATAGAAGGGAAACGATGTATTATCGCATTGAACAAAATACCATAAAACTATTCGCGTGTTTTATGTTTCTTCGTCGCACACGTGAACGCGGTGCAGACACACTTTTCGCCGCGAGTATTCAATGAATTTATCTATCGCTAATTCATGGATTTAAAATTGGTCTAGCGACAAAGGATCGGGAGATGACGCTGAAGCTACTTCACGGGGACAAACCGTGCACAGAGGCAATATTTTGCAACTTTCCTCATTGAGAGTTGTAAGGCTGAAACGCGCAGATTTGCATGCGGTGCAACGAACTTCTTCTTCTTCTTCTTCTTGTTCATTCATTCATTCTCGTTTAAAATTGCGCGTTTTATTAAAAAATTTCTATGCCGGTGATCTATTCGATTCCATAAATAACACACGAAGCTTGTGTTTTTTCTCTCAGAATTTCGTAATAAAACTAAAAAATGTGTAGGATTAATATTGTATAGTGACGCACTGCGTATTCAAGAACAAGTAATCTTTGTCGACGATATTCAACTTTCATAAAAAATATCTTAAGATAAATAGATCAAAACTTTTGCAGTAAATTTTTGAAGATAAATTTAAAGTCAATTTTTTTCTCGATAAAAATGCTGAGAGTCATCGCTCTTGGGAGTTTTTAAAATTACAATATCTTATATAAACTGCAATTATGCTTTAAATTAAAATCCTGTTAAAATAAATAATCTATTCAAGTGTAATATTGCTCTTAATTTTTTTTTTACAAATAACAAAGATTATTTAAACAAGAATTCTATTTTCAACCTATTATTCAAAAACTATCGGCGTCTTTTTGTTGAAAACATTTTCTAAAAAAATTTAAAAAACCAATGAATATTTTTTTCCATTTATTGCGGTCGCTTTGTAAAATTTCTGAGTAAACTAATTAAACGTAAAAACTAAATTAGCCTTAATAAATACACGATTGCTTTGATTACTTGATTACTGTCAATTTTCTACTTATGTCAACGGAACGTCCAAGAACGATGGAGCGCCGGAAATGCGCTTCCTTCGGGCGTGGACATAACCTTTATGCGTAGAGGCATGTCATATTAGCCCAGAGCCGAAGTCTCTCTTCGTTTACACATCGCTATATTTGCCAGATAGAATATTATGCCGGCATACAGTTGAACGTGACTATATTCTGCGAAATTTGGCTGTGTTTAACCGAACCAAAGGTAACGGTTAGTTAAATAGCGACCGGTGCGCACTCTGCGAGGTAATTTATTAAATATTCATCGTGAAGTATATATATATATATATATATATATATATATATATATATATATAGCGTAATCCACATAATCCATATTTGCAACTCCGACACGCTTTAAAGCAGGGAATTAAATTTAACCACAGAATGGATCAAATGTTTGTTTGCAATATGTTAAATTTTCTATTGATCCTCCATTGGACTCTAACGCGTCATTTTTTCGTAGTAATTAAATGTATGCGCATAATTGCGATTTCGATTTTACGTAGTAATTAAATGTATGTTAATTGCGATTCTAATTTTAACGCAATTAAAATATATATACTGTATAACAAACATGGCACGATACGTTTTATTAAATTTACTACCGCAGATCAGTGGGAATGACGTTATTGCCACAAGTCAATAATATATTACAGAAATTACAATTATGACAAAGTTTAGTTTAAAAAGTTTAATTTAAAAAATCGCCGCCGCGGATATTTTCGGCCAACTTGCCACCAACAATACGACCCGATTAATCCCGTCGATGAATCGCGGCGAAATTAACATTTTCGTACGCGAACTTTGCTATAACATTGATGCGTGATGCGGTGGACATCCCGAACTTTCGGGTGGCATGACGCCCGTCCGTAACTCTCCGAACTGTATGCGCGAGCATTGACGACGATATGTCTGGTTTACCGTGTAACATTAATATTTGGTGTCTTTTCATATTACCAACGGGATTTCCACGAACGACACGAATAATGAACTGATAGGAATTGCCAAATATAGAGATACGTGGATTCCCAATTTGTGAAATTTAATCATCTATATATGTATGGAATATAGTTTTATCAATAAAACAAAGATACACGATCGACGAACGTAATTATGCTACTTCTAATTTAATTTTAATTTATTTTTAATAATTTGCGAACACACACACACACACACACACAAAGACTTGATAATGAAACGAATGAGACGCATGTAAGCTAATGCATATGTGCTGTTCATGCGAGGACCTGAAATAAACTCAGGATAAATCAAAATTTGTAATAAAATTGGAGCGTTTCAATCTCAAATACTTTGATATAAATTTCAATTTATTCTGATTTGATTTCTATTACCGACCTCGTCAACCATTCCATTTTATTTTTTGATTGTTTGCAACGATGGAATAACAATAATTAAAACTTTATATGTACAAATATCTGACAAGAGAAATACGATAATAAAATCTACAATGCGCGTACAAAAAAATTATGCAAACAAAGTCAATAAGATAAATCCCGACGTGCCGAGAAAAAAAACACAATTTCTTTAAAAATACTACAACCGGAGAAATCAATATATAACGATATTATAAAATACACAAATGTATTTTTATTCTCGTTGATCTGACAACAAGAGCCTTAAGTATATGTTTAGAAGATTTATCAAGCAACACCCTGTAATCGTGTTATGAGGTATCTGCTTCTTAATGGCCCGATTTTTCGTCGCGAGTCGCGCGTATTTATTGCACGAATCTATTTCGTGCCCGCTATACATATATCCTAGAAAACGGAAAAACGCGGTCGCGCACATGGGGCGAATATCTATCTATCTTACGTAATCCAGCATTTGAAAGTGGGTTGCACGGTTCACCGGAGTTATTTTCTGGCTTCTCCGGGCGGAAGCTTCTGTCCGATCTTCCTTTCTGCATGCTTACGAAAATCCGCGCGCGCCTGCATATGTAGACACGTGCTAAAACGTGTCATCGACAGGCCGAACATTTACTTTACACGTGGACGACGGCCAACAATGCAAGTTTCAGCGGACCTCGAAGCGGCCTTACGTAATCGGAAATTGTTACGATTCGTTACGAATGTTACTCCAACATCGTTCAGTATTATCATTATACGCGCTTAACGAATATCTCATTAAAAATCCCCCGATTTATCTCTTCTTTAATTCCTACGTTACGATGATCTTTTAGGATATATTACCTGCTCGACCCAGAGGTTCGTCGTCATGATCTGATTCTTCAAATTCTGCAAGAGAATAATTTTGTGAGAATACATCGCTCTCCCCTGCTCTGAAAATATATCGCAACATTCCTTTATGAGCTAATTTATCTCATGCTCTTTCAAGATGATTAAAAAACGGACTATGTATATGTACGCGTCAACGGGATCTGCTATAACAATTTTTATCATTACGGAATATAAAGTACGCGTTAAAATTCGCCTTCGGATAATGGCAATAGTGCTTCGAAAATTGATATATCAAAATATTATAACGTACAAAAATATCTAATATTAATATTTGAATCCGCAATTTTTGTTTGCTTGGTTTTCTCACATTGTTGTACGAGCAATATGGTCGTGAGGATACAATTGCTTACCACATCGATGAGCTGCGAAAGCTTGAGCTTTATTTTAACGGTGAGGGCGTCTGTGACGTTGACCACTGGACGAACCAGCTTGTTGTAATTCGACAAGAGATCGTCGTATAATCGCTTCGCGTCTGGATTTCCTGAGCATCCTGGAAATATAGGAGAAGCGCGTGTCCTAAAATCGTCGCCCAAATGGGAAACTTATCGCACTAAAAACTAAATTTCCACACGTTACAATGCTTATTGTATTTATATGTATAGCAGTAGGCTTAAAGTTAGATTAACAACTTTAGATTAACAATTAACAACAGCAAACTTAATCGAATGTATGTAATATCAAACTTATATGTACACTATATGTCATACAAATATATTTTATTGTATAAATTATTACTATATATAAAAAAGTCCGAAAATAATTTACTTTTATATTTTACGAATTAATTTAAATGGATTTTCCATTTACGATCTATTGTAGCTTCATTGTATTTTTTTCACTTTAATATGACTTTTCGTTACTTCTACGAGATTTAGGACTAATATCGCGATTCGGACGATAGTCGATAAACGAAGCGAAAACAAAGGAATCCGAAAGGACACGAGGAGAGGAAAAGCGGGAAATATTTCGCTCCGAGGGCAGATATCAAAGGAAGGGAGACAACCGTGGATAGTTTGCACACATAACAGGACAGCTCGGTAATTCCGCTTCGTAGTTTTCCCATTATCCGTGCCCGTGTGAGCGTGTATATTTCGCTTTGCGCATATTTAACCCTTTGCCGTACGCGGCAGCGCATAAAGTGTTGCAGTCATTATAAAGACCAACACATAGGCTGAAATATACGATACGATATACCAGCCGTCGTCCGAATCGTTCCTCCATTTATTTGCAATTTCAAAGTAAAATGTTGAGCCTCTGAATCTGCGTGCAACGTTGCGAATCACCATTAATATTGGAGTCACAAAGCGCGGCCTGAGATGTACATTTCGCTAATTGTAAGTATCCCGCGCGATAACGCAGAATGTATGTGCGTGTGAATGGATAAATGTGCCGGAAGAATACTGTTGTATAAATTCTTTTTAATGTTCAATTCTTTCGTGTCTCAAAAGTTTGCGATATTTCATTGAGCGGATTTCCGGTCATTTTGCTTGAGAACACATTCAGGAGGCTAGAGATAACTGAATATTTTTCAATACAGTATAATGTCCAATCTTCAATCTGTATTGAAATATTATCGGAAATTGCATTGTTATAATAATTGTAAGATTAACGGAGACAAAAAAAGTAATATAATTCTCCGCCATTATAAATTTTTTCCACATCATCTATCAAATCACTGACTTACGGTACAAAATGTATTTGTTATATTGCAAATTCTGTAATTTATCCATCTGCGTTGATTGAGGAAATTTCATTTTTCAACGACGAATTAGCGCTGGATATGTAGAGACGACAAACACTTCCGCTCGTACGACGAGGCGTGCGAATACTTGTCGATATTTCGTCATTACGATAGAGTCGCCGACGGGTTCGGCTCGCCCGCCGTTATATTATTTATTCCGTTCGCGCGTCGTTTTATTACCGTTTTACGAGCTCCCAACCATCCCGTTCCTAACGCGTGACGTAACGTCGCCAGTAATTTTAATTTTGAAACTGAGCCAGGGAAGGTCCTTCCGGCTGGTATATTGAAAGACGCAGTCCCGGGAAATTGGATTCAAGACTAGCCAGAAAGATCATAGTCTTTGACATAGAGTAATCTTGAAATACTAGTATCAACGATACGCTAAAATTTATATACGTGTGTTAAAAATGTTACAACATATGTAATTGGCAAAAACCCTACGATAAAACTTTTTACTATACGGAGCGTTGTCCTTTTATAGTGATTTAACTTTCACGGTATTAAAATTTTGCGCGAAATATCTGCTAACGCGATGAAAAATTGTTTCCGACTTATACATTTATGTATTTACAATTTATTGATTTCATACATCTCTGTGATTTAATAAATTTTAATGGCATAGGTACATATGTCGCGCGTACATTTTACTCGATTTTATAATAGTATTTTACAATATACCAAACCGTACAAATATTTCGAAGATGTTATCGATAATTGAGCACAAAAAATTTATCTAATCTGAATTACAATTAATGTAAATACTAACAAATAACAAGGAAAAAGTGAATTTTGTGAGTTAAATGCGATTAGTTGTGCGTGAATTAACGTTACATTTAATTAACAATTTAATACAAAGTTATAAATCATACATTTTAGCTCTATTTTGACGTCAGCAAAGTGGTAACAGATAAATTAAATAATCTCGCGCTCTCTGACGAGCATCAAATGAGCATATCAAGATTGAATGGACACAAAGACAATGTATATTTTTGCTGACAAACCTTGAATCAAAGTTGTCACTTTTTCCTTGTTGTTAAATTTAATGTCTTTAGTTAATTATATGTCAATGTCTTTCAATTTCAAGAGTCTTTAGTTAATTATCCATGTATTTTAATATAAATACAATATCTATTACTTATTTAAGTAAATATCACGATTCACGACTATTATCTGACAATCGTACATATAACTATTCGAAACGTAGTTAATTCTCCAAACGGGGTGGCATTTGAAGGTCTGGTTTTGTAATCGCGTCGTTTGCTCCGTTCAGCTGTACTGTTCGCGCACGTTTTTCCCAGTAAAAAAAAAAACAGAGAAACGAAACGACGATGTTACGACCGTCTAGCTCGTGAGAGTACACTCCACTTGCATATAGGTGCGCAAGAACAACGCGGAGAAATGCACTCGTAAACGCAGACGACCTGTGTATGTCCATACTCGCAAACCGCGGTAATGTACGCATCTCATAGACCTGCACAGATGTATGCACGACAATGCGTATTCGCGTATAACGACGTGGGCGTTCGTGTGGATTATAACGCCGTCGGGCTCGCAAACACACTCGCGGGACATGGAAAACGCTTTACGAGCCTCAAGTAGATTTTGCGATCACGCGCACATTTATAGTCGTTATATATATGAATGCAGAAATAACATTCGCCTATATGCATTTTGAATTTTCGTGCGTGTTTTTTCTGCAAAATGGGGGAGGAAAATCCGCCAAAAAAAGAATATGTTCTTTTTTTATTATTAAAAAATTTTCATTTATTAGGAAAGGAAAACCTGGCTTGTAAATTACCCGACACTATCTATTTATTTTGTAATCTATTTAACTATTTCATGTTCAGTACATGTGTGTTCTAGAATTATCTAAAAAAATATATGTCTAATAAATATAATCATTAAAATCAAATGAACACTCATTTTAAAGAGTATTGTTTAAACATTTACAAAGAATATTGTAATAAATACTTTGTTATAAAATGCATAAAAAATTATTTGCGTAATAAGATCCAAAAAAGTTTTCGGATTAATCATGAAATATATATGATATGATACACAGTGTCACTTCGTATGGCGATTACTCAAATTTTAACGCTTCTAATAATATAAATTTTTCATCATATTTGCTACAAGATATTATACACATACAACTTTCGCATCTTTAATATTTCAAAGACTTGCGGATATATTAGACCGAAAACTTTTAAACATTACTGTATTCTTATCAATATGTTTCGTTATAATTTTTATTTTTTTAATAAATTGAGTCTATATTTTATAATTCTAAAAATCGTTTCAATACAAATTCTCATTAAAATTTAAAAAATTGATTTTTGCATTCGCTATTTTGAATTTTTTATATTTCGATATCATTTTCTTATTCAGTGAAAAACCTCGTAATACACAATTTCATTAGTATTTGCAAATATTTTTTTCTTTGCATCTGTCATATTAAATTCGCCATTTGAAATTTTCATGTGTTTATCCCATTTTCGTAGTCAGAGAGCGATCCCAAAAACTTTTAAAGATAATTAAACTACATATGTTTCTTTTAATCAGAAAATGTCAGATGTGAAAAAATTAAACAAATACAGTAACTAAAAAGAGTTTATTCTCTATTTCAACAAAAACATTTATCTTTTGATAAAGAAAGAAACGTTAAATTTCCCCTTTCTTGAAAATTCGAGCTAGCATTTGGAATTCAAATTCGCAATTTATTCATTATAGATCTCAATCTGTCAAAATATTTATATCTGTTTATTCATTACGTTAAGAATAGCTGAGTTAAAAATTGTTTACGCTATCAATTCGTGCCCTTTAAGAAGAAAATAAATGATAATCATATTACGTGTTTCGTGGAAATGAAAGATAAATTGGGATATCAGGAGCGATAAGATGAAATTTTCCATCGATTAGTATCGGTGGATGATTAGTATGAGTCTCAGGCATGCGATTCCTAGATTGATCATACGTACCTGATATGAGCACCAACACTATCCACATGATCCCCACCAGGCTCTTCATCATGTCATTGTGTCACGTCCACCTCATTTCTTCTCGCCTTCGTACGCCCCAGACCCCTCAGTTTTTGCACTGCAATGAAAGAAGGATGATCGGTCGATCGTAGAAACGTTATCAGATCTCGTGTCTCAACGTCTTTCCTTTCCATTTATATAATTCTTATTGTTTTTCTCACACAAATTATCGTTCTAAAGTGAACAAGCTAAATATATTTATTAAACATATAAAATTTTTTACTATAATATATGCATAAATATAATATATTAATACATATATCTATATATGGGGGTGTAAATCGAGAAATTGCTGAAATAAAATAATTGTCATTTTGTAATGAGTGATTAGATTGTTATGTATGCATTAGTTTGTTGTTATGGAAACGGGTTACAATTACACCTCGTACTCTTTCACTTAAAACTTTTTAACTCTCTAATCAGTCTCTTATAAACCAAAAGGTATACATAAGGTAAGGGTCGAAATATTGAAACCAGGACCTGCCAACTACAAATTGATCGTTCCTGCACAGAGCCACGCCTCGCCCTATATAGTTACATTTCTAAAATTTCTTTTACTTCTTCATTTAACGCAGCAAAACAAGTGTATTATTGCTGTATCACGCGATTTATGAAAAATTGGAAAATCTTAGATTTAATATTTAGTTATGCAACATAATTGCGTATTGATTACAACTGCGAAATCAAATTTGTAAATTTACTACAAAGGTACAACGCCAAACGAATTCGAATGAAGCACACGCAAAGAACAGACACGAAGAATGTCGGCCGAGTTGAATTATGAATAGGTAATTGTGGGCTATCGCGAAAACTTACGATCGTTTTTGCGCTCGCGCTCGCGATATATTCAAATATGTCCATGTCGATGAAACACGCGATAAGCTATGGTATTCACTTATACGTGCATGGTGATCAAAGATATGCAGTTTTCTGAAAACGATAATGGTTTAGCGAAAATTCGGACGTCATCGCGATCGCACGTGATCTTTGAGAATTAATCAAAGATGTTTTTATTTGTTAAAAAATGAGAGAGAGAGACTATATATTCATTTGATATATTATTATATTAACATATCAACTTTTTAAATAACAAATACTAATAATACAAAAACTTCTGCATTTTTTCAATTATTTTCTGAGGAAAACAAAAGATAGAAAAATGAAAACTATTCAAATAATACTCAAATTTGACAAACCGAGTAAATAATGAATTTCCAACTCATTTTTTAATTAATTATCAAAAGGGAAAGCGCAAAAATTATAACGGTCGATGGGTACTCGAAACAATTGCGGTATCTCCGTTGAAAGACCGTCGATTTAATATTTCCCGAAACTACCCACTGCACTGCCGCGATTACAACGACGGCGCATAATTTTCGACGGCAAAGTGTTTGCTTTGCGCGAAATAGATATTTGATTCATGGTTTTTACGAGCGGGCCGGGAGTTTTGCGCGCAGCTATCGGCGCCAATTTTCGCGCCGGGAGATTTATGGCAGTCGTAAGGCTCGCATTTACGTGATGTCGAACCCTTTCTGCATTTTGATACTTTTGCAGGTGGCGGCGCGACGGCTGGCGTCAATTATTCCAGCGATTCGGAGACCATCTCCGAATCTCTCGAATTCCAATAAATCCTCTTGCGCGCGGATATTCCAATCTTTCGCCGGAACCGGCCGCGAGATTTCGTCAACGCGACCTACGAATTTCTCAAATTTTCTTCCGACTCTCGTTTGCATTTCGCTTCTCTGACTGATACAATCGCTTTAGCGCTTTCCTACATTAAAATATATATCTTACAATATTTATTGCAACAATAATATATGTAAATAATAAAGGGTCTATAAACGAGCAACAATAGTTGTTAGAAAATTAACTTCGTGTGTTAATTTAAACATAAAAATATCAGAATGGTACGGTTTGACTACACCGAGTCTTCTTCATCAAAATAAATTAATCAAACATTTAAAATTAACAATAAGAACAACCAAAGAGTAAATAAGATTAAATTTATGGACAATAATACATTGGAATACCATATAAATAAAACGGGAATGAAAATGAGGCAACATCGATATATAGCATAATAAAAAGTAACAATAGAAAATATACGATATATTTTATAAATTAGCAAAATCCGATCCGCGATTTTGAAGATCGTACATAATTCCCTTGCATAGCCTATTCTTGCTCGACCAAGAGAATTCAATTATATAGCTGATTTCAAAGAAGCTGGCTAGAGCTGGCTCCAATAACTTCATCCGTGTCTTATTGTTAGAAAAGATAACGAGGGAACATCGTGTTGAATCGGGATGATATAGGACAATGGTGATGCAAGCGATGTCGATGACGTGAAACGTACCCGCTGATTTGCTGCTTGATGCTGCGGGACTTTTTTCATTTATCCGTTTATTGACGTGTGTATTGTAGCAATGTGGATTCGACCGAAGAGAAAACCGATTCGCGCTTTAAATTACAAAAAAGCCGGGCGCACGCGCGCGCGAGCAGAAGTTGTCGTTTATTATATCGTGGAAAGCGAATCCCCCTCTTTCCCCTCCTTCTATATATCTCTGTGTTGTACATCTATATTTCTCCTCCTATATTTATCCATCCATCTATCCGTCCGGCTTCCGTTTACCGATCATTTTTACGCCGACGCGATCTCTCTCTCTCTCTTCCTTATTTTTCTTCCTTTTCACCTGTGCCATATTCCAGTTCCGCTCGTTGCGTCCTGTTGTCGGTTTCACGCGTTTGTTGTTTGTCACTCGCGAACGGTTGCATGAGCATTGCGTTGACTCAATTTTCGCGGATCCGATAGAAAATGGGGATCCTCGAAGAAACGGTACAACACAGGGATTACGATACATTTTTCGAGGGTTTTTTATCCCTCGTATTAACCCCGCAATAATAGTTGCTTTCCATTTACATCAAAACTCAGATAATTCTCACTTGTGACGTCATAACTCAGTTAAACGCGCGTTCTTGTTGCATGCTGGCAAGTGCGAGATTCCATTGAGTTTTTACCCACAATCGAGACCATGTGCTTTAATGAATCTAAAATAAACTCACATTAAAAGTGAGGCTATGGACCTGTATTATTGTGCGATAGCTTTGTCACCAAAATAAGCAGGTAAATACAAAATGACATGTCTTACCTGGAGTATAAAATACTCACATAACTGAGTGACTCAGATCACTTGATTGTAAATGGAAAGCAATTAACAACGTGATTTAGCCATTAGCGATCGCGATTCTGTTTTCGCATGATTACCTCTCGTATAAATCGAGTTCCGTTGTACAAACATATTTGCAGAGATCGTGTGATATCCTCTCCATTCTTTTTATTAATAAAAAAAAATCCAATATCCAATATAGAAAAAATCTGTCGTTTTTCAAGATTGTAGATTGTTGCTGCGATATTGAATTTCTCACCTGTGTGTTCGATATAAATCTCCGCGAAACTAATTTGGAAATTAGCAATCAAACTCTACTCTTTCTGTCCCCCCAAAAAATGTAGTTATCGTTGCTAAACGTTATTCCGCAAGACCGCCTCTTTCTAACAAAGTACGCAATGTATTTGTCGGAAGGGGTAGTTTCTCGGAAATCCATATTGGGCAATCGCTCGCGAATCGCGTGGGGAGGGGGAGGGGGAGGGAACGGACCTTTCAGGGCGCGAGATAGATGACGGGCGATCGGGCGGGCGGCCGCGTGAGTGGCAGGCACTTATTATTATCGGTTATTCGGTTCCGCGAGTGCCAATATTCTGTTATGCGCAACCCGTCGCGTCAGTTCGCCAGCGACGAGCTGGCTGGCCGGCTGGCTGTTTGGCCGGCCGGCAACATCTCGCCACCCGGTCGTCCCTTGTCCGCTCCGCATCCATTATTCGACCGACTGGCCGGCGGTGGCCGGCCTGCAGCCCCGGGGTTGCATTTATTTTCCACGCAGAACCACCGATACCGACCGGCAATATCGCTGCGCGCAATAAAATTGCATATTGCACACATACAGGCGCTGATCCGTTTTCAGACCTAACAAAACCCAAACTTCTCATCTGGGTCCTTCCATCAATCCTGGTTTTTCTTCGGTGATAGACGTCGAAGGCGAGAAAAATTACTATTTGAGATTATACTTGAGATCATTCAATTTATCTATCATCGCGTCGCTGAAGATGACTCAAAGTAGAGCCGAAACGTACGATTTATGTTAAATAATATATATTAAATTATTAATTAAATGTTACATAGCGTTGGATCACGCTAGGCACGCAACTAATAACCGCGTTTGACTCTCAAAGCTCACTTTTCCTTGTTACTCCTTGAATCGCTATTGGTCGTAAATTTTCGAAATTGGTCTATTGAAGAACTTATAGAATAATCATATTTGGAAATTAAATATTGAAATAGTTTAAAAAGAAATTACTTATTACTTTGTCACAAAAATGGCACATTAGATTATTGGATTAAACATTTCTTAAAATTAAACTCAAAATTAAAAATTTCTTGAAATAGAATCTATTTGAAATTAAAGAATAATTTTGATTTGCACTTCAAAGCTCAGTTTTTAAAAGATCTTTTATTCTCAATTACTTACTGTTGCACTCTCGATATTTTTGTTGAGGTAATATCAACTCCAGCTGATCGAAAAGTCCGTGTGTAAAAAGTGACTCGGTAGATTTATAACAATTCGTACATGTATAATACGTACATACAGTTTTTACAATTGATAACAAAAACTTCCGTGCGATACACAACAAATGGAAACTCGACAGGTCATTAATCGACACGTGATCGAACTCAATCTATGTACAAAATTTGAAAAGCTTTCAGTAAAAACAATTCAGCAGTCGGATCTTCATCAACGACCGTATATTGCGTCGGTACATAATGGCCGACGAGTGCACCAGCGTTTATTTCGTTTGCCTTATTTCCATTCTATGCAGAAAAGTTCATTTATCGATCACGAACACATTTGACGTTGAAAATAAACGTGATGTGGGATCCTCTATAAAATTTCCACCCAGAAAAAATGGCCTTACAAAAACATAATAAAATATTTCTCATCTCAATATTGTATACACCTCAAATATTTCAGGTGCTTTTTATTTTAAAGAAAAATGTTTGAAATAAAAATTTCACAGTTTTCGAGGGAAATATGATACACGCACTATTTTTTTTTATATTATGCGTTTTTTATGACATATCAATGTCATTGATTTTTTGCGAACAAGAATATAATTTTTCTCACACAATATGATTCTTTTAATCATTCTGTATGTAAAAGTATTAAGGGAAAATTATCTAAAAACTCAATAGTTACGAAATATTTTACGTGCAACAATTCTTTTATGCCATATGCTTTATTTTGTGAGATATCAGTGTCATCGATATTTTTGTAAATAAAAATATAATTTTTCTCTCACAATAATTCTTTTAATTATTCTGTATGTAAAAGTACCAAGGGGAAAAATTATCTAAAAATTCTAAAAAATCAATAGTTCACGTTTACGAAATATTTTATATGTATCATTTTGATAAATTTTGACATAAGATATAAATTATCTGTACATTTACTTTTTAATCTTGATATACTTATACTTTTACGTACAGAACAATAAGATAAATCAAATATAAATAAAACATATAGCTACTTTTAAAAATAAATATGCAATTTACAATGTTCAATTACATACTCTTTTTAAATGAAACCGCTGTATACTTTCATTGAATTTCAATTTTGATATTGTAGACACGCGCCAAGTTGGAACGCTATGTTTACTCGTGGCGATGAAAACGTGATTTATGTCAGATCCATTTTTTATACATCTACATTTACAAGATATTCGGAAATACTCTCTCACATTCGCGCACACAATGAATCTTGGAATCATCTAACCGTTACACAACTCAGTTGTTGTTTAAGATGAGTTATACACTTGACAAAACTTTGGAGCACGTCTTCGTGTTAGAATTCAAAACACATAGGACAAACGAAAGAGATATTGGACAACAGTGCAAAGTAGGCTATTAATACGTAAAATTTGACGGCAAACACATATCGGGATTGCCGTTGCGCTTTGCTCCAGAATATCGTTTAGGAAACTTCACGTTTCCTTCACTCCCGTCCGAAAGTTATTTCTGCGGACGTGGCTCGCGGAATCGATAAACCCCGAATCCGTCCGTCGCACTGTCCATGCCTGGCATTTTCACTTGCCAGCTTGAGAGCTTGAGAGATGGATAATTATCTCCGCTACGTACGAGCAAAAAGCTTTTTAAATGGCTTTCTATCCTCATCCACGTGTCGTCAACAAAACTAGCTATATAGTAAATGAGTTTTCCCGTCAACCTCGGTATACCGAGAATAAGTAAAATTGTACGTCATGTAACATACGTCAAGAAGTATTTAAACCAGAAACACAGGCTGGTCATTTTACGTTTACGAAAATTTTCAGATATGCTTTGCGCGAATATTTCACAGATTAAAATTGTCTTCGTCGAATAAGTATCGACTCGCTGAACTGTGAATGTGAATTTTGTTTATCGCATCCCTATGCTCTCGGTAATAGAAAAATTTATCGTTGCAAATTCTTGCCTGACAAACGGCAGCTCGACCTATTTAACTGAAGATTATGTAAGCGATTGTTACAACAACTGCGACGCGCCGGCGTTATTAAATTCATAAATCGTATTACTGCTGTTAAGAAACTTTATCTTCAGCCTCCGCAATTAACTTCCGCTGATTATGCAACGTCCCGTGGCGATCCCCGTGATTCATTGACGCAGCATGAAATTTTGCTGGAGTCTAAATATTATTAATCATGCAGATTATTAAACCGCGCGCAAAATATCCATCTAAATGAACTACTAATTACGATATAAGTACTGTGTTTCTTCACATTCACTCCAAACTTAAGGAAACCTGAAAATGTATTTGTCATCAAGTTTGAAAAAAAATTTTGCTTTGCGATTGTTAATTTTACTTATAATTCAATAAACAGGACTATAAAATAATATTTCAATAACAATAACAATAACAATAAATGACCCTACAACGATTGAATTAAATTCCATACGATTTGACCCTCTTATTAAAGAATATCATGCGCTTTATATTGAGCATGAGTTTTCATAAAATCATAATTCATTATTAAATATTGTAACATTATATTACGTACGATGAGTATACCGACTTTTGAACATTAATACGCGGCACATGCGCATTTTGGTCCTCGGTTTGGAATCCAGTCAGCCCGATGTACAATAGCTCAATAATCCGGATATCCTCTTGCATTAATTAATCGAGATTACAGCGACTGCGCGCGCTCACTCGGCTCTCGCGTGTAAAAATCGTGCTCGCGGGAGTTATCGGATGTTCGATGGGGATAGAATTTTACTGAATCGTCATCCTGACGCATGTCGCCGGAGTAACGTAAAACTCGACGACGCTCTTTCTGCGCGCAATTCTGAGGGAGAGATATCTATAAATTCGATAGGCGGGGGATATATTCGGCCGCGCGATCCTCATTGCGGGATCAGTTTACGAATAATGGTCTAGGGCAAAACGTCTCTTTTGCTCTCTTCTCTCTCGAGGACGGACCAGTCGGAAACGAGAGAATAATTAATCCGTCTGTCGCGGTTGTTCGCGAAACCATATTGCGGTGCGGATCGATCAGAATTACAAAACGAGCCGCGGTTGTGGAATGATAATACACTTAGACGACACAGGGCGCCGGAGGTTCGATGTGTTTTCGCGCGTTTTTAATAAAAATATATGGGGCACCATATAAAGGGATTACGATCCATGCGAGACGAGTATAAACGAGCGGGGTCGCTTTCACGAGGCCGGTTGCTTCGCAATGAGTCCGACTGTGATGGCGCGCTCTTTATTTTTCTTGCCTGAACACATACACACACGCACACACATATGCACACACGTATGTACATACTCGTATGTATGTACATACGCACACAATAAACCAACGATGGCAAGGTGATCAATGCACCTAAGAAAAACATACAGACTTTGACAAATGACATAAAGACTAGCAAGGATCGTCCGTCAGAAAATATACGCACTATAACGTTTAATTTAACATCGATCGATATACGTTTGCTGAATTCAGCGAAGCGACTACGATAATTAATATAACGATTAACCGAAGTAATTAATTCTTAAGAACGTGTCTATATAGAAAACTCCGCAGAATTAAGAAATAATTTCGCGTAATATTATTTCTTGTCGAAAAATGTAGGCAATACCAATCGATTTTCGTATAATCGTGCGTGTTATATTATCGAATATTAATTGTGATGTATAAATCGTTGCATCGGTGATACAAATGTGATCGCCGATTCTTCTTCCGGTATTCATCCGAGACATCCTGTGAAACCGCGTTCTTGTAAAAGTCATTGACATTGAATTTTCGCGATGACTCATCATCTTATTACCGGCAATAGAAATTCATTCATCGATGGCCGATGATTTATTACCGCAGTGCTTAGAACCTATCGATCAATGTCGTGGGAGAAAAGAGCCAACTACCCTACGATCTCAGATATTTAGTCGAGCTAGGACCGATATCACGATTATCGTAAACGTTACGGGAGAATTCGAACTCTAGCTTCTTGCTTTTGCTCGCGAATATAATTGTCTCAATGCCCTATTGTCTCTTCGTTCGTCGAGTCTCCGATCTTATATATTTCGTTATCGTTTGCGATCGGCTAGACGCAAAATCCCAATTTTAATAGTACACGACTCACCGATACTCTCGGAGAAGATAATGATCGCTTCACTATGTAAGCGACGTAACTTCAGTGGACGGTCGATACCTCGCTACAATAATTGAACCCGCCTCGGGAATAATGAAGAAACGCGATTTATTCGTGGGAATGAAAGATTCAACCGCATTGTGCAGATTGTCGCGCACGGATATGCATATTATAAATATCTGTGTCCTCGAAAAAAAAAAGCAATCCAATTATCCAGATTACAGAGCAGCATCTTTCTCATCTGTTTTTAAAGCAAGCTTCTAGATTCTAGACTACCTATAGATATTTAAAAAATCGTCACATCGGACGAGATATTGGTGGTTTAGAGATTTGACAGATTTTTATTCAGTACACTAACTGTAAATTATAATATATTCTGATATAATAAGAATTATATCAGAAATGATATAAACAAGTAATTAAAAAGAATATTTCTGTAAATAATCATTTTATCAATATCGAAATTTTATCGGAATGAGCAAAAAACAATAGAAAAGGCAAAATGTTCATTGGCAATTCAATATCCTCCATTTTTGCGTCATGAATGTTTATATTATCAATACTGCTGTTCATTTTTCCAGAGAGAGAAAGAAAAAGAGAGAGAAAAAAAGAAAGACATCAGGAGAAATATATTAATAATAATTATTAACATTCCGATGGGAAAAGGGAGGTTGCTAAATTTTCCAGCATTCTCCGAGTCTCACGGGACGTCTTTAATATTGTATTACGGAAACTTCCGCTCTCTAGGATGATGAAAGATACTTTCCCAAAGTTTCGATCTGAAATTTCACTGCTATTGCAATAATGAACTATATACTAAATTACCTTGCAGATACTAAGTACAATTACGACACGAAGGATACTAACTAATGTAACTTGAATTCTTCTTCTTTAAAAGTACACTAATCATTATTAAGATTAAGAGCCTCCGCGCTTGCGAGATTTTTTCGGCATTATAGTTTTCAACGTGCCGCGTTTAATTCAGAAAGTGCGTGCACTTCGTGAGATTGAACGCAAAGGCTTTAATTAAACGCGCTTTTATGGCGCATTTTTGCCTGTCCACCGTGATATATGTGACGTGTAACGCCATTAAATCAACGAACTTGTCGTGGTCACCGGAAGGCGGAAATTCCTGGGCAGTCCCGTCTGACTGGATACGTCTTACTTCTCGTCGAGCAATCCCAGAAATGCCTCGCGGAATTCCAGAAATCCCAAGAAGAGTGAGAGAAACGGCGAATGGTAATTGGAGCCTCTTGTTAAAGCGAAAAGCCATTGGAAGATATACCAAAGAAATGATCGAATTGCATATTTATTTTAGACACGTACGAAACTCAAGATAAGGATGTATACTTAAAAAAATCTCATAAGATTATAAAATTTGCTTGAAAGAGAGAGGCAAATCTCCAAAATAGAATTGAGCAGCATTGTTCAAGATAAAATTAAAACTTATAAGAACCGCTCTGACATAATTTTAAGCGTAAAATCAAATTCGCTTCGCGTGCCTCGTATACATGACGAAAGGCAACTTCCGCATCCGTGTAACGCACTATTAACCCACAGTAGCTAATATTTTAACTATACTCCCGCGTTTCGCGATTAATAGCAATTATTTAGACAAAAAGTTTAATGCAACAGGTGGGACTTAATGCTTTGCGAGTGTATACTTTATAGCCCCGTTTAATACAATGCGTATAATCCGTAATCCACCGAGCGATCCCTGCTCCTTTCTCATTTTACACTTTATATACCTTCCTCGTTATACATTCGGTAATTATCAGACTTCTTATTGTAATCCCGATTAAAATCGATAGATTTATCAATTCAAATCCCGGTCCTCTTGAGATTTGCGCTTGAAATTCACTAAACGAGCGGCTTATTATATATTCCAGATCCAAGCGTCCGGATCGTCGACGAAAGCCATTGTTATGCAATCACGCGATTTGACTAACAATTCCGATTTGTACGCTGCAAATACAAAACGGTTGACGACGGCTGAATCTCGCAATGCACTGGCGCGGGGGAAGAGGGTCCTCCAGGTCCTCCTTGTTCACGGATAATCGAATATCGGAGACTCGAGACGTGCGCGCGTCTGAAAGACGTTGGAGATTCTCAGGGAATCTCATCGTCGGTATGCGGCACATTCGGTATCAGCCTGTACTCCCGCGCATAAGGCAATCGGTACCGCACTCGCGCAAAATCAATTTGGCCGCATGGCACTTCGACTCATGGAAAATGAAATATCCTCATAGCATCGGTAGCATCGCGTTTTTCCATTCGCTCGGGTCGCGGCGCGTGCGGTAAGAATTTTAAATATTCCGAGACGTCTGCGCGACGAACGAGATGCCGAATGCCTCGCTATTATTCGTCTGGTCTGTATAATGACACGTATAAAAGATCCGACGCGACGCCGCGACGATGATAGATGACCGTTTTCGGCGATATACGTCAATCAGGAGCGAAAACGGAGGAGAACAGATACTCCTTCAAGTGTATATTTGAAATAAAACGTATAATGTATACATATAATACGATCCGTCGAGTGTAATTTTGAAATGCGTATATGTTTATCTTTCTTTCCTTTCAGATTTTTTCGTCAAATGTTATATTTCGCACACGAGAATCATTCTTGGCGACGTCACCTTTTCGAACATCGCGCGGTGATGTGGCTCGGAAATTTTGACGTGTTGATATATTTACGGAGTGTAACGACAAACGCTCGTGTTTTCCAGCTACAGAGCAGTAACGCCTGGCACGCACAATGCGCGTCGACGGATACACGTCGATGCATCACCAGGTTGTATACGTTCAACGGCGTGGAAAACTTATTCAACCGCAATAACAGCGATAAAACAATCACGTAGCGAAGATAAAAGAAGCGAAGTCGGTGAACAGAAGTTACGTGAAATCGAGAAGAACGAGATTTTTTATGTTCCTGCCGTCATTTCTAATGTTCTTATTGGCCGCAGTATACGTGCGTTTGCAGCTTCTAATATCACATTTTTAGAAAGAAGTGTTGTAATTCGAAAGACTTTGCCAGATGACTGTAGATAAATAAAAAAAGGAATCGCCCAAAAATTCGAAAGCCAAACATGAATTTTTACTGTCTTATTGAATTAAATTTAAGAGAATTCCGTATATTAACTGGTTACGTATTATAGAATTATAACAATCGTGCTCATTTCAAATGCAGTATTTTAATTACAAAATATAAAATATAATAACAATTGTAATAAATAAATAAATATATATATATATATATAATAAACTAATATAATTATAAAATATATAAATAAAGAATATATAATAAAAATGCAAATATACCTCTTCTATTTCTGGTAATGAATCTGATATAACAAAATGTATGTAACTTATTATTTAAAATTAAATCAAACCCACAAAAATACGTGGAAATTATATTATATAATTTATATCGACCCGTGCGCTCTGTAGTAAAAAATGCAACGCTTAATTAGCACACGCGACTAATTATGCCATACAAATTAATGGAAAATTTTCATTTGGCGCAGTAAAGCTCGCGGTTTTTTAGGGAGCTCTCAAACAAAACCTGTCAGCCTCGAGGTGCTAAAATCCGCCATTGACGCAAATTAAATGAGATTAAAAATCAACTACAACTCCGTAAAAATTCTATAAATAATCTGTAAGAATTATTTTCTTCAAGTATTTTCCAAGAATTCCGTGGAGCGATACACAAAATCCAGAATCCCTCTACAGTTTTAGAAAAGCGGCAAAATGTAGAAAGCACAAGTGAGAAAGAGAGATAGAGAGAGCTGGAGAGTAAGAGTTTCTCCAGTGCGCTTCTCAAACATTTCTTTCGGGTAAACGTTCCCGACGTATTCTCAGCGGTCCGGTGTAATGGAGATTGACTGCAATGATCGAGGCTTTAATAGAATCACGGGCGCGATGTGCGAGAATCGGAAGAAGAAACGGCATAGTCGGGGATTTAGAAAACAAATACGTGTGTGTGGACGCTCGTAATCGCCCGATTCGGGGCTGTAAAAGGGCTGAGCTGAGGTGAGGGAACCAGGCGGCGTGGCGTAGAGGTAGGTATAGATCGCGTGGAGGGGGGTCGAATAAGAAAAAGATAAAGCGAGAGAGAGAGGTCTCGCAAGTAGGTCGCACATCTTACAGCTCGATATCGCCGAACGCTCTTTTGTGTCCTCCGTTAAATTGGGTTACGGGAGTGCTGTCTGCTTGGAAAAGGCGTGCGGAGAAAGGCGGGAAGAGAGGCAGCAAATGTGCGAGAGTACCCTTGACGCCTGGTGCTGGACATCCTTGTAATCATTGAGCGACCGATGACATCTCGGATTGCCAACAACGATACTAATGCCGTAAACGATACTAATATCAGGAAATAAATGTTTTATCTTGAGATGTACCTTGAAAAGACGTGTGTCGTATTTGAGAAAATCTACTGAAACCAGGGGAAATTACAAAACGCGATTAGAGATCTCTGCAACGTTATACAATTAATAAACGATATCTCTGCAGTTTTCCAATATTATAACGTGATGAATTTTATTCATCAAAATATTAAAAATTAGATAGAACGTTGTTATTTAAATTTGTAAAAACTCCTCTTTGATTAATGCAATAATCATGTAAGATGAGATATGCAAATAAATCAATGTTTCTTAAGCTCTTACATTTCTTACATTTTAATAATATGTGAATAAGTTACATCAAACATATTCCTTTCAATAATTTCTAATTATAAAAATTTAGTTAATTACAAAAAAAGTTTCTCAGTTTTTTATGAAAATTATGAATTTTTGAAAGAACTGCAGTTTAGAAAATAATATATATATAAAGTTTCTTTTTATTGCTCCAAAGTGGTGTGTAATAACTTGAAAGAGTGGCGACGTCCAATTTGCATGTTAAATTCGCGCTGGAATATAATTATCTGAATTACCGGCGCAATTTTACGGGAGAACCCAGCTAATATATACGCGACAATGACGAAAGACAATCGGTTCGCGGTTCTGGAGAGAAAAATAAATTGCGATGCAAAGAAGATCCGGAGTTTCCCTCGGAAAACTTGAGACCGCCTGCCCGCGAGCGCTATCCTGCCGGCCGTAGAGCAACAATGGCCGCGAGAATCTCCGTGCGGCACTCGAAACTTCCGGCCGCTACGCCGGAAGATTTGCCTCGCGTTTGTGACGGTCTGGTGATTCTCGACGGCGCGTTGCGATATGCATTCGTCTAGCGAGGGTAGAGTACACGTAGTTAAAAGGATTAAATAGCGAAGAAGCGCGCGGAAGTCTGATTCAACGGATCCGCATCGCGAGTCCGACGTGGCATGGCGTTTCGAATCCACGTCGTAAATAATGAAACTTTAAAGTAAAATGCATAAAGACGACTCGATGTATTTTCCTCAACTCAGGATTTAAAAAATAGATGCGTTCTTCTTTTTTTTTTTGCTTTTCCGTTTTAGCAAAGTATGAAGAAAAGAGCGAGAATGAGAACGAAATCATCGTTACAAAGGCACACGCGCGTTTCTATCAATAGTAAAGAAAGCGTTCTACCTCGAGAGAGTCTTTGTCGAGGAAGAGATGATAAAAGGAGCACTTTTTTAAAATTGTTTTGAAAGTAAGTCACGCCGAGCGGGGCGCCGAATGAATTCAAATCGCCGGACGATGGGCGACGGGAGGAACGTGCAAGCAAGAGCGATAAGAGATGCCGGAAGCTGACAGCTTGAAGTTTCCAAACCGTAACGGCGCTTACGTCGAACGTCATTTAGAGTTCCAGTCTCGCGCGAGCGGAAGTTTCGAAAGCTTTGATACTCGACAGCCGCACGTACACGTAGCGGAATGAAAACGAAAGGAAAATGGAGAACGCGAAAAAGAGAATCTCGACCGAATGCTCACAATGCATTTCGAGCTTCACCTAAGAGCCATCGTGCGCGATCCATCATTTTTGGACAGATGCAGGATTTGAAGAATCTTATAGAATCAAGCAGCAGTATATTTCTGCAGTAATAGCTCTTTCGCAGGAGACAACGTGAATTAAGTAAAATTTATAATTTATCACTTACAATTAGACGATCTCAGAACAGATTTCTTATTTACAATTATATGCGTGCTACGTATATATATCATGTAAAAATATCTCAAAAGAATACAAAGTGTATATGTACCAAAATATTGAAAAATATAATACAAAACTATATGACGTATAAAATTATAAGTAAAATAAATAAAATCTCCTATTCCGTGTGTATCTAAAAGAATAATATTTAGGATTCTATTTGATGCGAATTATAAATTGCCTAAAATGAGTCTTAATATGTAAATTTATAAAAAGCTTATAAAAATGTATATTAAATTACACAAAATTTTTTATACAATTTCCATGTATAATTCAGAACTCTGATTAATTTTCATTAAAAAATGTTTCATATTTGTAGACTTTTATATTGTATAAATACTTATAATCGCACAAATATTTTTCTCTTTGTAATTATAATTCTTTTCTAATATTTTGACTTTCTGCAGCTAATGAGTATAAACTTTCTCGTTTATACGTATTTTTTCGACGCGCCCCAGATATTTTGACTTTCTCGCGCGGCCAAAGTTCACGTATACGCGATCGTCAATGCACGCCGTATCGGCAAACCCACCGATCCAATTATCGCGGTAATAATAACGTGTACGCGATACAAGTTACAAAGTTCCTATCGGGATAATTCGTGCCCCGAAATTGGTCGTTCGCCCCTCGGTGGCGAACCGCGAGACTCGAAGCGACTCGCTCTCGATCGATAGGTCGTTGCATTCCGTGTGCGGGCGTTCGTTTCGCGACCGATGCAATTGCGCATACACAAGCGTCCTAATCGGCGGTTCGTGCACAGCTCGGTTCTCGGCCACGGATGATTGCATGAAATCAAGGCACGGAGCTAATTTGCTCCGGGCGACTTCGGTATACGCGCGATAATCCGACAACTCGAAGCGGCCCGACAATTCCCTTATAGTGATAATTAAATGCCGCTCTCTCGCGATCGATCGGATTATTCTCAACAATTGCTACGGAAAATACACCATTCGCCGGTACTGCACGCTAGCCGGCTCTCGCAGAAATATTGATATCGCGTGAGAAATATGCGTTATCAAGGGTACAACTCCAAGGGAAAACCGATTCCGACCTCGTTGAAAGAGCCGACCCTAAAACATTTTTCTATAGACCCGAGCGATGTTCCTCGCTATTATATTATGTCTACGCACGCTATAAAGATTATTCTAATGCATTGTAATAAAATATATTTTTGTATCGTGCGAAGACGTAATACAAGAAACATTTTAGGAGTAGCTTCTTTATAGAGAGACGAGAGATTGAGATTGTTTTTCCATTAGTGTTATTCTCACGTGATCCTTCACATATCGATCAATATCAATATTTCTGCGGAGCACCTTGTCATATACATAGCGAACATATTTTCCACAATTTTATTGAAAAATATATATTATAACATAATATTATCATAATATAAAGTTCAATATATACATATATTAATATATCGTAATTATATATATTTATTTTTTGTACATTTTTTCTACGTTTTCTATAGTGATTCATAATCTCTTATTTAGAATAAAGCAATTCTCAAATCATACAGACACCTTAAATTATGAAGATAAAAAATGGTAGAACCAATTCGTAATATATACTTATACAATCGTAGATAATTACTCATGTTTCGTTATTTTCTAAATATGGAAAGACTTTTTTATCTTACTTGCTACTAATTAGTATAAAAATTTAAGATGCTCACGTTTAATGCACGATAGCACAGGGAACATCTATTTTTGCTTGAGAAAAACTACAAGTGTCAAATAAATTGACAGTTATACTTCTTACGTGAAAGCGACGTGCACGTGATATAAGGTCACCCATTTCGCGAGGATTATTTCATTCCTGGACTTTCGACCGGCGTCACATTCCATAACGTCCCACTGTTCAAATGAAAATCCCAATATGTCGATCGTCATCGACACTACCAACGTATTCTCGGGCTTCCCTTCGTCATTCCGGCGTGTTCTGGAATCCGAAGGACATGCACCCGCATACCCCGTGACCCAATAAGACATCGCCCGGGATGAACGGAAAAGATTTAACGGATAACCGTTCAAGGGTAAGTCAAATTGAAGGGACAAAGATTGAGACCTTCTTGTTATATTTATATGATATACTCGATTGTAAGAACTTTAACGCGTTCCCTGTCGAATCGATTTTCGGTAACTTTCCGTTCAGGTCGCGTGGATCGCACGCGCCTTACGTCGAGAGGCTAATAGTTTTATTTATAACACATACTATATAACATTTATAAGACTAGATAAATTATTATCTAGAATTATTAGATATTAAGAAAAAATATAACGATGTTTCCACGATGTGATAACTGTATTTTACATAATATTTATAAAGCATCAGTATATACATGATTTTATAAAATATTTTATAATAATGTTATATATAGCGAAAATATCAAATGGCCATTCTCCATAATAATAGATACCTTGAACCAGGTGCAAACGCCCCACGCAACAGAGAACATGTTAATAAATTTACTTCATCAGTTACACCGGAAGCATGCAGTTATGTCCGCAATAATAATATTTTATCGCGCTTTATAATAACTATTTTTATCCAATTTGCAAATGTATAATTTATATATATGTTTTATCACAAATCTATACCTATAATAGCAAATAATAACCGTTAAGTTGTGGCGTTTCTGTCTCAACGTGACTCCGCGCGCAGGATTAAATCCTATTCGGTTACTTGTAAAGCTCGCAACGTGGCTGGCGAACGAAGGCTCTAAATTGTCTGGAAACATCCTCTGCGCTCCGTGGAGCGCGCGCGCGAATGCCGGTTCGCTTAGAAATATCCGACGGGAATTTATTTTAGCGCGTCGACGTTAACGGGGCGCATCCTGCGTGCAACAGGTGATTACATGCGTTCAGCAAATATCGTCCAATTAAACGTCATCGTACCCCAGCGGCCCTCGACATGATGACACAATTTTGATTACGTAACGCGATTTCAAACGCTTCCGATAAGCAGCGACAACACCGTATTATGCAACACAAATGATCGAGTTTCGATACTTAATGGAAACTACCGTGCGAACACATCGACATAAAAGCAAATAGAGCTTTTCTATACTCCTAATATAATTATAATTTATAATGTATTATAAAAAAACAAAGCGAACATTGTACGAATTATAATGTTATAAACATCGTGTTAACTTTTTCAATTGCCATTTCTATATTTACACGCAATTGACATTCGTGTAAATATTAAGTTTGAGGTATTTGCCTCGATGATTTAATTGATCCTGGAATTGACCCACTAATTTTACGAGAAAAAATCGTCGTTGTTTGAATCTTACGGGGTTTTCGAAGGCAATTCGGATCACTCTTCGGGAACGATTTAATCCAACTTTCATGCTTTCGTGTTTGCTCGAAAATATATATTCGATGCGCATATAAAGGGGCGATTGCTCAGTAAATTTGATCTGGCGTCTTACATTTAACTTTTAGATTTTAATTCCAAGTCCAACTCAGATCCGGGTGTTCGAGTAGGATATGAGTTCGCGAAAGTCGTGCAAATCGTTTCAATGCGAGAGCGCACTATTAAAAAGACGAGAAATCGAGATATCTGACCCAACAAAAACTTTTCCATGATCCTAGTTGATACACACGCGCGCCTGAATCACACGTTGTTGACAATTCGTTTCATATTGCAAGTTTCATCACAAACAATTGAAACTGTGAAACGCAAAACGGTAGATCTACTTTTTGATACTGTAACGTTTGTGCTGTTTGTTTCATTATCAACGCTATCGGTATGCAAGAATAACATTAATTATATGCAAAAGCAAAAATTACAGTAGCACATATTAAAAAATTCGGATTTATATGTTGCATAAATCAGTCTCTTTACTGTTGCAAAAGTTATTAAAACTGTAGTTAACGAAATGTGGTGCTGTAAACTTTTTTTTTATCAGAAAAACTATCTTTGTGATTTTACTTTCAATAATGTAATCTATTCTTGCGACGCTAAGACACGTTGAAAAACGTGAACCGCTCCGCTTTTCTTTTCTAAAACGTTAAGTAGATAAAGGTTGCCGGCTAGTCGGCCTTGTGAGAGTGTGGGTCAGAATCAGGCGTGTCCGAGCTGTTAGGGTAGGCGTCAAGGGAAGTATTTCTTAATTAGTGACGGCACTTCGAACGGGGGCTATCTCGAGGTGTCTTGAGGCGAGTTGAGCCGCTCCCTCGCAGCCGTGCCCCTCACGGTTCGCTCGTAGATCACGATTTGCCCTAAGTGCCTTAAGTTCCCTGTCGACGTCGGCGCCGATAAATGATCGTAAACGGCTTGTGATATAAGCTAGTGCCAACCGACGTAAATTGACGGGAAACTCAAGAGTCTGTTGTATGTACATACACACTTATATATGTATATATATATATATGTATAATAAATAATGTGTACAAGCTTAACATCGAGAAGGTATAGTCTAGTCGAGAGCAAGAGAGAGAATCTAAAGTACATCCGTCACTATTACTTCAATGTTTGCATATACATCGTTTACACATGAAGAAAAGTTTCAACGAGACTTTCGAGATGATGTTTTGTTATCTAATTTGTGGATAATTATACTTTGAAAATTCGCGATTGAAGTTCTTACAAGAGAAAGCTATTTTCTTAATTTTTACCAATAAACTTTCCGCATAAAAAAAAACTATAATAATAAAAGATTTGAGATTCTAAAGATTATTTTATATGTGACAAATATCTCGTGATATACCGTTGGAGAGATTAAACCAGAAAGATTAAGCCATCTAGGATTTTTGGACCTGTATGTAAAGCTCTTTGCTGAGGGCTTGTGTCTCTCTCTATTTTTATTATCGTCAGATCGTATGCCAAACTCGCATTTCTGTATTCCTGGATACGTATTATTTGGATTTGAGAATCACGCTTCGGCAGGTTGAAAAGAGCGAGATTGAGTCCACCGATATCGATTCAAATTTTTAGTTGGATGTAAATACATATTTAAGTCCACGACGAGTTCGCAGCGCGGAAATATCGATCACTGCCGATTACGCACGCTTACATAATATCTCACACTCCTTGACAAGTTTAGAATTGATTTTTTTTTTATAAAACTTTAAAATGAAAAACCTCTATTTTTCTTGCTAACCAATGAAACCAGTGAACTAGTACGGCAAGTTCAATCTACAATATATATATATATGTAGAATATTCGATAACTGGCGCATTCGAGATATATAGAAACATTCTGATTAGCAAAAAACTAAAAAGAAACTTTTATATAAAAAAATATTAGGACATGCATATAGGTACATATTCATATACACTCTATATTTTATCAGAATATATAACATATGAAATCAATATAAAATACCTCATAAGTATTTACTTTTCGATAATTTTATCTTAATATTTTTATACGTAAAGTGATTTAAAAAAGTTGGTCTATGTAATGTGGGTCCGTGCAAAAATGCAGACAAATCATCTATCTTATCAAAAATTGCCGAAAATTGTTTCTATCTGTAATCTGAAGTTTAATTTTCAATTTAATATTAAATCAACTTAAATGCCTAATAAAATCAATATAAGTACATATGTGTGCAATACACTTATATGTTTGCATATTGCATGTACATACATATATACTTCCGAATATTTTGTCGATACAAAAAATTAAATTTGACTGAAACTATCGCATTTTCATCGCCACGAATAAACACCAAAGATCCATTTCGCATGTCTACAATATCAAAATTGAAATTCACTGAAAGAACATCGGTTTCAATGCTCAATACAAACATTATCAGTAAAACTGTAAGAACAAACGTTATATACGATTTTCTGGTTTCGCACATTTTGATTGTATTCACTGCAAGCCGGTCTGTTTATCGCGTTTATTTTGCGTGTTGTAATTATGCACATTTTCAGTCGCGAGTTATCATGACGTTAAAAAAGGCACTCGTTTTTTCGTTTCTCATCACGGGCCAACACACGCGATCAATAGATGATGGCAGTTTCGGAAACATGCTATTTTTGCTCTTACAAATGACGTCAAAATAATCGAACGATGTATTCGTGATGCAATCTAGCAAGCATATTTATTTTCTTTTCTTTTTTATTTCGAATTATTTCATAATTGCGCGATTGTGTAGTATAATTATTTTTTGTCTCAGAAATTAAAGAGATTTATATAAAAAAGAATTTACTTGATATTCCTTATATGTTTATATATATATATATATATATATATATATATATTGGAAGAATATAATTTATTTTATAATAAATTATAATTAGATTATTATTTCTAAACTGCATTAGTTAAATTAAACAGATTTAGTCATATTTATATATGTATATATAATACAGATATACAAACACGCACATAATATGTATGTGTGTATATTTATATGCATATATATGTATAAACAACATGTAATAGAAGAAAAGGCAATAGCCTCCGTGGCGCAATCGGCTAGCGCGTTCGGCTGTTAACCGAAAGGTTGGTGGTTCGAGCCCACCCGGGGGCGTTTTTTTTAATATTTAATTATTTATATTTTAATTTATATTAATATTAAAATGTTAAATTGTATTACTTTATATATTAATATTAAAATTTTAAATATTTTTTTTTATATTATGTATGTATATGTATAATATATATGTATAACAATGTACATACAATATATAACTGTATTGTAAATTGTAATTATATATAAGTATATTGTATATAAGTATTGAGATTAGGATCTATGTTCAAGTAAAATAACCTCCCAAATCATTGGTCACAATTTTTGAAGTCGTTCTGAAAAACCCTACGCTCAGATATAGATATATATCTTTATAAATTTTATTTATTCATTTATTGTATATCAAATTTCTTTTTAACTTCAACCGCTTTCGGAGAAATGCACAGATGCTGTAATTATAATATTAAAAAATATTGTCATTGATGTGTAATGACAGGCCGCATAATATATACGGACCGATATTCATAGTCCGATCTTCTATTCAAAGTCATCTTAAATATGATCTCGAGACGTTATATGGTTATTTCATTGGTTAAACGGAGACAGTTAAGACAAGACAGTTAGAACTACCCATGACCAAACTTAAAACGATTTTAAATATAAGTTTGGACTACATATGAATATCACATATGACTATAATATATGATATACGACTTATATGATACATTATAACATACTACGTTTATGTGGATGTGACGTCCTTCAGGTCTCATGGAAAAATATCTTAATATTTGTATGTTTTTTTTTACAAAAGATATTTTGTAATATAAAATCTTTATTTGTAACAAGCCTAGAAATGTAGAGAAAAAAGGCGAAAGGATAGATAAAATGTGTCGAAAATCATATTATACGATAGAAAAAAAAGATGAATTCTTTCGTGCGCAAATAGTCGAAAATATAGAATAACGTTTTTTCAAGGCTTTTGTTTTCGAACCTTTGAAAATAGAAGAATTAATAACATATTTGCGCACTTTTAAAAAATATTTTTCTGCATGTTTTATTTTTGCACGTTAGCTTTTCAATATTACAATTTGCTAGAAAATATCGTTACGTAAGAAAATTATTTTTTTCTTTTGGCTTTTGGTCCCTTCCTTCTTAAAATATTTCACTAAAAATGCAATGATTTAGCATAGTCAGCACATCAGAAGAACTCATGAAATATTTATGCGAGCGA
Source organism: Temnothorax americanus (assembly GCF_048541705.1). NCBI lineage: Eukaryota > Metazoa > Arthropoda > Insecta > Hymenoptera > Formicidae > Temnothorax > Temnothorax americanus. The sequence continues at coordinate 3,327,724 of NW_027509442.1, forward strand.
GAATCGAGCCTTGCAAAATCTATCTACTATCTATACTCGTGTCTCAGTCAATCGCGAACACGTGCGGCACTTACACAAGCGCGTCAGTGGACGATATGTACATATATGTGTAGACCGAGCCAGCAATGTAGCTGCTCCATTCACCACTAGATGTCGCAAAGAAACTCAGTTTACTCGTAAGAAAAAATCATACAGAATGCTATATAAGAGGACTGGCGAGACACTCAAATCAGTCATCAGTAAGGATATCACTGATCGATACAGCAGATGATGAATTTCTGGAGATGATCACTGATTAAACTCCACCCTGCTCCCGTAGAGGTATCGCAATCTACGGCCGTCAGGAAATCTGATGCTACTGATGACTGAATTTTTTCACTTACTGATGACTCGATGCTTTTTATTTATCCCGTAATGCAATATTAAAATGATTAAAGTTATTCTATTTTTAAAACATTAGATAACAATATATATATATATATATATATATATATATATATATATATATAGAGCAATATAGAGCAACACTACAATTTTTTATTATTATCGCCACCGACAGTATTCAGTTTTCTCAACAGAACAAACCATGGTGTTTTGGATGCATATTGAAAGAAGAAGTTTATATGAAAAAATCTGTTTATCCAGAAAAGTTATAATACGGCAACTGCTTTTATGTGTGGTTGCTAAATTACAAAGCATGTTTTCGCATGCTAAATACCCCATGACTATTATTATTGCTCAATAACTGGAGTGCACTAATGTGTATTTTAACGTAAATAAAACGTATTCAATGGACGTATTCATATATAATAATAAGTTTATACACGTCAAATATTGATAACAGTAATATTGATTCTTTTCCTCTTTCAGTGTTTCACGCGTTTCAATATTTTTCTTGCTTTATAATATTTATTCAAAATAATTTTCTCCGAAAAATAGTATGTATATATATATATATATATATATATATACACATATACATACATTTCAAATCGGAGAATATATTATCAAAATCAATTGAAATGTACACAAAATATGAATAAAATGTCGATTACGTAATATCAAAAAATTGCAATATATCACTGCATATATATTTTTTAGTTCGATTTTTGGATAATTAACTAAAATTAATACAATAATTACATGTTAAGCAATTGATATAGAAAAGTATATGATTATATATAACATTGGATACGCGAATTTTCATAAATTCAGTAATGAGATAATGTAATCTTATACTTATGAATTGCATTTATCACAACTTTGGTCGCTTTAAACTTCCAATTTTTCTCTAATGTGAGGGAATTGCATTCAACAGTATATCCAAAATCCCGTTAACATAAGACTAACGCAATACATGCGTTCGCGTGCCAGCCGGTTAATCGAAACTCATTAGGAGTCGGCGTCGCGTGCGTCACGTGTGTCACGTGTCCGGAACACGCGAAATGTTCGACGCTTATCATATGTATAGGGAACCGGAAATCGGGGCAGAGACTAGAGACGATGGCGGAAGTTCACGTGTCTCTCATCCGCGGACGGGAAGTTCGAGAGCCCACGGGAGGATCCCTTAATGCCTGTGAAAACGTATACCTGTCGTGCGGATAGTTGTCGGATCGTTGCATGTGTAAAGTCGATAAAACGGCATCAAGCGCAGTTGAATTTTACGTTCGCGGTTTCGCCGCAGGTCACGTATCCAAATATTGGAAAATTCTGAACGGTTGCTTTTTATCTGACGTCTTTGTAGGACCGTTTTTTAAATGCCAGATTATTTTCGTTTCTTTGACATAGCTTTTTACGCGACTGAGATCTTAAAGCAGAAACACGAAAATGAAGACTTAATTGAGATAGAAATGGAATTAAATATCGTCAATAAATATCAACAATAAATTTAATGTAAATGTGCAATTTTTTATACATAATATATATTTTATTATTCATGATATGTAAAATATATTTTCTTATTTATTAGCTCCTTGCCTTTTTTATTTAACTATATATATAAAGTCGTTTTTATTTTTTTAAATCTATTTTATTTCCAGTCTAAGAATAATGTAAAAATAAGTTACATTACAATTCGTCAAATGTAATATATATATATATATATTTATTATCATCTGCGTAGAAATATTTCTCTTCGGTGAGAAATCCTTTTTATCGTATTCCTGTCGAGTCGCAGTGAAAATGAAAAACCTAACATTTTAGAATGGAACCAAATGCCTATCAACTCCCGATCGTTTGACAAACTTCATTTTGAGCTTCCGCACGTTTGATCTAGTCAAAAGACTGAACCGACAAAGAGAATAATGGCCGGGGCCGATAAAAAGAGATGCAGCAAACAAACGAGAAAACTAATTATTTGTGCAAAATAGAGACGACTGTGAAGCGCGCACGCAAACCTCACAATAGAGAAAAGATTGGTAAAACAAAAAATAAAACCATTGAAAGTAAAAAACCGTGTTTCAAGCCGAAAGCTTTAATTCTTTGGGCGCGAAGTCGGAAAAGCCGAAAGATGGGAGTGTTAAAAGAAAGTGAAAACAAATAGGAGTTGTAAAATTCGGTCCCCGTTTCTTCCGATCCCTTGAGACCATAATTTTCTTCTTTCGCGAGAATCTCACCTCGGAGCGTGTTGCTCGAAAGCCCGTTCAACTCTCAGCGATCCTTCTCTTTATTCACACTTTCGTCGGAATTTTTCTGTTGCATGCGGATATCGTTCGTGGTGTTTTATCCGGCTCGCGAATCTGGGGCCCTATTCTCGAATCGTTTTCATGAAACTCGCATGCGAAATTCAATGGTTTTCGAATAGAAAGTCGCATACGAAAATTGTTAGGACAGGCTCGAGAATACGGTCCCTGGCTTTATCGCATTGTAGGATGTTTTAGAAAAAAAAATACACAAAGAGCGGCGAGTAAATTTCTCGTGTTACTCGCGTTTTAATATTGGACCTTGGTTTATTTATATATTACCGCACAAAGATTGCCAATTCTCTCTCTCTCTCTCCCTCTTCCTCTCCCCCCCTCTCTCTTTCACTGTCTGTGTCAAAAAAGATCGGTGCCTATTGAAACATTTTTTTCACAAATTTGTCGAGTCGGGCGGATACCGTCCTTTCCTCTGGGTACCAGACTCAAATCGTCGAAAGCTTCTTTAGTCGCGGCTGAAGCTTACTGATATAAGCTTCTTGAAGCAAGCTCGATTACCCCGATCTTCTTTGTCGCGATAATGACTTTCCACCTTCTCTTGCCGGCGTTACGACGCTCGTACCTACGACGCGCGGCGGCACTTTTATCCATCGCAACTTTTTCACCCTCTACGAATTTTTTAGCTCCTCGAGTAACCCAATTCCTTCGTCACAGGTGGATCTTCGCTTTGCGACCTAGCGCGCCCTCGCTTCATCGATCTCACGTTTTCCTCTCGTTTATCGTTTTCATTTTATGTCAGACGATTGCGCGGATTTGATTAAAGATCTAATAAATGCAGATCAACATACAACAAATTCTCACAGAAAAATTCTCAACACGATCTCGGACTTAGGAGAAAATAAATTTTCTCGAGTTTGCGGATATATTGCTATATTTGTATCTGGTTACTTCAATCTTATATATCAACCCTTTTACATCCAGTAGGACATATATGTCCCGATAGGTTTAAAAAAGCATATCTCATAAATGTTGAGTCACTATACAGTTATAAATAGGGTGATTTAAAAATTTAACTTATACAAAATATTGTGATAAACATTAATATAAAATATTTCAAAAATTACTTACAAAAAGATTCAAAATTTCTCGGATTAATCATGAAAGTCTTGACACGAGCGCGTTATCTTCGCATAACGCTTACTCAAATATGATTATAATAATATAAGTTTCTGATGATATTTATGCTATATATAAAATATAATAAAACTCTTAAATTTCTTGAATCTCAATGATAAAGGAATAGAAGAGCGGCTATTGATTAATACTCGCGGATAAATTAATGTGGTATTAAATTAAAGCGAAAACTTATAACTTACTATGTAATTCTTATCAACGTTTTGTTATATTTTCAAAACTTGGTTGTATAAATTATATCTAGTACTCTGCGATCCTGAGAATACACAAGCAATACAAAAAGATCAATGCAACGTGCAAACTTTCATCAGAAAGTTTCTCAAATACAAATTTAATATAAACTTTCAGAAATTGAAAATATTTTATTCTTTGCATCCGCCATATTAGAACTTCTACCTCAAATTCTTACGTTACGTTACAATACCATTTTTGTATTCAGCAATCCTAAATACTTTAAAAAAATAATTAAACTACATGTTTTCCTTTTCTTAAAGAAATAGTCGAACGTTGGAAAAGCTTATAAGAGAAAATTCATTTACCTCACAGCAATTTGATAAAAAATATTTTCTACAGATTAAAATGCTTGCGATTGCCCTTTTCGAGGAGGAAAACTTTCTTAAGCTCGTCCGTAATGTTATTATATGTAATTGACTTTAGCTGTTTCAGTTTTTACTATAGAATATTTTTTTGGGGGGATCGGAACAAAACGTAATTTGGAAAGAGAAAGGAAAAGGGACTTTTGCTACACATGACAAGCAAGCGGTTATAGGTGAGACGCGAAGCCCTAAAAGGCTAAGACGCTATTCTTGGGAGGGAGATCCCGAAAGCTACGACACGCTGACAAATTGAGTTTTAGTCCTCGCCGGCTGTGTCCTTCTATTCCGATGGATTTTTCCCACGGGTCAATAAAACGACTTTTCCCGCTCGATCCTACGGGATTCGATGTCACGTATATACCATCTTCCCGCTCTTTGCTGGCTCTGCTGGGGAACGTGCGACGGTCACTTTTCCTAGTATCGCCTGGTAAGTCATATTGTTAAATGGAACATGATGGAACGTAATGACTCGCTTCCATCTCCAAGCGGCGTAACGTAATATCGTAAAAGTGGAATGTAGAGTAGGCGCACCGATGAGTAACCACCCGGGAATTATCGTGAATTGTAAAAGCGTATGAGGCACTGTGGTATTTAAAGAATAGCGGATTTACAGACCGGAAATTTTGCATTTTTTTTTTTTTTTTGAATTAGTTATTGCAAAGTAGGTATGGAAATTACATTGAGAAAAAAATTTTGTTAATCCCAAGAAATATTTAGTCCGATACGTTCAACTAAACATTTTAGTTACTTAACTAAACATTAGAGTTGACTTAATTAAATCTTGATTAAAGAAACTAAATAAATTGTTGAAATAATTAATGTTTAGTTAACTAAAAAAATGTTTAGTTGAACGTATCGGACTAAATATTTCTTGAGATTAACATTTTTTTTTCTCAGTGTACGAAAAATCTTTGACAATAAAACTATCGGAACTAAAGAAGCAAAAAATATACATTGAAATTTTAACTTATTTATCTTAAAGTAATATCTTTGAACAAAACCATCTATTAAATAATCATATTAAATTTACGAGTAATTAATAGATTATAAATTTTGTAAAATAATATTGCTATTGTTTCAAATCTTTGGATTTTTTGACTGATACACTCTTCGCAGAAAAGGTCTAATGATTAAATAAATTCTATCATCATTCATTATTATTTCGTTACGGTGAAAGCATGCTCGTTTCGATGGTTTTAAGTCTCGAGAAGAGTTAATAAAATCTCTGGTAAAAACGTGCGAGCACCACAAAGCCAGGGACCCATGATTCTGGCCTAAGAGTGTCACGTACCGTTGGGCACCTACGACCGGAGTTACTTTATCTTGTCCTATCTTCGCTGGCTAGATGGCGGTCATCAGAACGTACAGATTTACCCCCGTAGCGCGATAACAAGATGAACTTTCAGCCGCTGCGCTAGATAGTTGGAGTGATACATGGATCATTAGGGAGTCAGGTTGCTCGTTATCGTCGGTTATCATCGACTCGCTCCGATAATTCCGTGCCTTCGCGCTTGTCGCAGCAATTTTACGAAAAGACAAATCTCGAAGGTAGTTGCCTAATGGTAATATAGTTTTAGTCTTGTCGGTGAAATAACTACACCTCTGGAGGTAAATTTGTGAACAAGGCTCATTTACAAGATCTCAACTCCGAATCGTTGTTAGATCTGCCGTGTACCGGCGCAAATTCGGCCTAGCTCGTATTACTCGACGAAGAAAATCACGGATGTTCGGAACTAGGAAACGTGGAAAGGTAGACCGCAAGATAGACGTGATTATACGTCATCGTTTTTCGTTGCTCAAGAGAAAGAGAAAGAGAGAGAGAGAGAGAGAGAGAGAGAGAATGTAATTTCTCATTTATCTGCATTAAAATGTACACCTTAAAACTTCTATCTAAAAATATAGTTACTTAGAAGTGTAACAGAATTAAATTCTTATTATTAATTAATAAAAGAAATAAGACAATTAATAATAGGGAATTATTTCTGCTGCACTTCTAACAATAAGTAATTACATTTTTAGATAGTGTATATATATTTATGTATGTACATGTGTATATACACTGTATATACGACCACAGATATATATTGAGGTATATATTTTCAAATAAAAAGCGAGTTTTATAGAGGAACGATAACAAGAGTGGTTAATTCGGCATTTTTCTAATTATACTTGAACTATAAGGAAAGTTTCTTTCATTTATCAATCGTGATGAAGTTTTGCTGAATGTCGAAACTTTGATCGTACTTCTGGCTCGTTCAAAAACTCTCGAGACCCCATTATGATGAGTAAATGTTCTCGATACGGAGATTAATTACTCTCAAGATATGCAAAAATTTTTTGAAAGTTCTATCTCAGAGTCAGATAGCTCATCAAAATTTAAAAAAATTAAAATGTTTGTGGAACTTAATTAAATAACAAAATATTACTTGCTTAGTTTCAGCTGGCTTTTTAATTTGAGTTCTAGTGTCTTATTGACACAGAGAGAGAGAGAGAGAGAATAAAAAATATAAATATTAAAATATTGATATTAAAATTATTTGAATTGGTAAAAAGATTGCAGCAGCAACGTTCTCCAGTTTAGAATTCCAAAGCGATCGAAGGATCTGGAATTAATAAGATGGGGGATGTTTCGGAACTCCACTCCAAGTACACAGTGACTGTTATTCGTAAAAAACCAATTGTGATTTACATGCATAATTCATTGAACGGTACTTCGCGGCTATGCTGTTTCAACGGGGACAGCCTTCGGGATTTCCCGGGAAAAGTGAAAAGTGTCCCTCCCCCCTTCCTCCGTTCCGTCGAAAGATTTTTTTCTCCGTTAGGGAAATAACGGGGAACAAGCCGGCCCCCCGAGTAGACAAAGCGTACGACGCTGCCAGAGCCGCCGCATTCGCGGAACTTTTGCAGCGCCATTTCGCCCGACTAAACTTCAACGGGATTTTCATAAAGCCCAACGTATAGGACCGAGAACACGCCGGTGATTCGCAGGATGACGAGGATGAGACAGTGCGGCGCGGGGGATGGCGCGGAGCAGCGAAATGGAAGGGAAACTTCGCTATCCATATCGTGAAAACTCACGGCGTGAGTTATCTCTTTCCTCTCTCTCGCCTCGGTCTCGCGGCCGCGACATAAAAAAGCGAAAAAATCTTGGCAACTAGCAGTTTACGATCAATTCTACGAAAGTTTATGTATCGTTAGCTAGCTGGGAATTTGAGATATCTAACAACGAATCTCTGGAAATTGAGATACATGATCGAAGGCTTAAAAATCAGATCGTATCAAATACAAGTTTTACGAGAGACTTTTAATGTTTAGGTAGCTGTAAATCATTGGGGATTCCGGAGTAACATGGATTTTTATTTCACTCTTATAATATCTCTTATAATGGCATGAAAGATATGATTTAATATATTATGGCTCAAGAAATATGATCAAAGTATACACATAGATTTGCGGAAATTATTAAACTCAAGCAGATTAGACATTGAGAGACAAAAGGTAATTGACAGGATGTAAACAACAAACGGTCAATCGTGAATTAATCGATTCATTTAACATTTAACAAATAGCTTTATTATTGATAAACGAACAAACGCGGTTCGGCTCAAAATTGGGAGAGACTCTTCTATAGATATAAGTAAATATAAAATCAGTCGAAAATACATAAATTAGATCAGATGAAACTCTCATTCTGTTTATTTTAACTTTGTATCCTTGAGAAGGGTGGCGATTGAATAAAAACCGACGATTTTTGGCCGGATTTGATCTCGGATCTTCGACTCACTAGCCCAGCGCATCTCTATGCGCCACGATCGTCAAACCGAAATATTCGTTCACTCGTTTATTCATCATTTGTTTATCGTTAATAAAACTGTATGATCGTCTCTCATTGCCTGTTTTTTTTTATCTTTTGATTGCACATCTTAGAATCTTATTTCAATTTGTTTATACGCCGATTACTTTCTTAAATAGAAAGATATTTTAGACATACTGAAGCCGGGCGATAAAAATCGACGTTTTTAGTTAATAAACTTTATAATTATTTTTCTTCTCTCCGTTATATATAGCTCCCTAAATTCAGCGCAATAAGAGGATGAATAATGCGAACAGAAAAAAGGTCGATAATAAAGGAGGAGTTCTGGATATGAATCGCACCTGCGATCCACGGAATTCTAGACGCCATCCATCTACGTCGTCGAGGACAACTCGTTCAGCATATCAATCGTCTCTTTAGTCGTGACGAATGGCACAACGAGCCGAAAAACATGGCTCCTTATCGTTCTTTTCTTTCCTTTTTCTTTTTCGCTATTTCTCTCTCTTTCTTTCTCTCTCTTTCCTCACGATAAACGAATAAACAAACATGCGATGCCACCATCGCCAATGATTATAACAAGTAATTTAAATATCGTTCTCCTAAACAGGGAAAAATATTACAAACATTGAAGAACATTAATCGCGCGAGAACTCGAAAGACTTTTGGAGATATTTTCTGAAATTTAATGAGAAGATTTAATTCCAAGCAAATTTGACTTTGACAGAAATCTATTCTTTCTCTTTAAGCGTCAGTTACAAATATTCAAATAAGTTAATTGTTCAAAACTGTGTGAGTAGCATTCAGTGAAATCACTGTTTCTAAAAACAATGTCAAAATTTATCGGAAAGAATATATGAATAAAAAGAGCTGACGATAAAATGCTTTCGAACATTTTTTTAACGATTACTCGTACAAGAGATTTCATGAAGGTTTCAATATCAGTACTAATCTCCGCGTACTATATGAGAGAAAGAGAGAGAAACAGAGAGAGAAAGAGAGAGAGAGAGAGAGAGAGAGAGAGAGAGAGAGAGAGAGAGATTGTCTTCACCACATTTTCTTCAATTATCTCGAGCGGTCACCACTATTACCATCGTATACAGAGACAATCGATTTGCCTGAAAAGCACACGATTCACGAGTTATCGCTCCCGCCGCGCGATGATCCTGTTTCTGTTTCCAATTTCCTTTCTGTCGTGCCGAATCGGGAACACAGCTCTTCTTTCGTTCATAAAGTTTCAATAAAATTCGTTCAGGAGCGAATGGCTAAACGAACGCCCTCTGCCCTCCGCCCTCCGCCCTCCGCCCTCGCTCACCCCCTTGCCTCATCCAGCTCACTCTCCGAAACAAATTACCTCTGTAGGCATTCAAACTACCGAAAGCTATTGCGCGGCTTCGCCGGTGGAAATTCTCGACGAAATGTTGTCCTAAACGGTTCGATTCCGCGGATAGGAGAGACACAGTCAGCCAACCATGCACCGGATCGTCGCTTTAACTCACGCGCGCTTAACGAAGCGATACGAGATCCTCATCGTCTTCACGGCGGCAAGTGTGGTTGAAGCATCACAAGCGATACGAAGTTCGAGAAATCGGGGCAATCGAGAAATTATAAAGCATACATTTAGCATATCACGATAATAGCGTTGTTTATTGTAATACGTATACTGGATGTATTTGTATAATAAATCTTTCAAAAAAACTTATATGTATAATATATCAAAATAATTTCGCTAACAATTTTAGCAATAAATGTACATTTAGTCATGCGGAATTGCAACACCGTAAAAATCGTAAATTATAATAGAATAAAAATTCTTATAATATCGATAATATCGATATACATGTGATATGCTAAATGTAACTATATTATGTACTAAAGACAAAAAGTTATATATTTTGTTTTAGTCATTGTTTAATATTAATGCTGCAATTTTAATAAAATAGATAAAATTCTTATAGAAAGACGAATATTTGAGAAAAAGCAAGATCTTTATAATTTATCGGAAATATAAATGATTAACTGGTAAAAAATAGTCACATTTGTAATATTATCCATCTAAATCGTTCAATAATAAAAGATTCTCTACAAATCGCGTTTGTATAATTCGAAGAAGTCTAATAAATACATTTCAAGCATCGAATGTGATATTAGATTATTAGAATAAAAGAAGAAAAGACTGTCCAGAATTAGCTCGTTAGTTTCTTGTTTGAATCATTATCTATAACGGACGCAACCAGACCAGAGCTCTTTGTAAGCACATCTGAATGAGAAAGTTCGGCCGATCTTTACGCGCTCCATTCTCGATGAGGAAAGTTCGATTCTGCGATACGATGGATGTTAATGGAAAACTACGACCTCGAATTTTTTTGCCTTAAAATTTGTTCTAATCGTTTTTTATTATGGAAATGCATATTACCAGAGTGAAAACTTCCAAAAACAAACCCAACTTTTCTTATATATTTGTAAAACGAAAAAGAAAACCTAATCTATAACAAAAGTCTGTTTTCTATAAACTTTCACGGTTTCTAAGTATTTTCTAAATATAGATTTAAGATAGTTTAAAAATAAGCTTTTCAATTTTCTTATGAATAAGCTCACGGCATTGGAATAAAAAAAAAATGACGTCAACAATAAAAAGATGAATAATGCATAAGTTACAATCCTCGAGTGTAATCAATAATTCTGTTTTTTACATATATATATTACTTATATATTATTTATTTAGCCATGAGAGGTGGAGACAAAGGTACCCTAAGGGCTGTGCCCATTATGAAAAGAATCAGAGAAAATGTTGCGAAGAACAGGATGTTTCTGAAATATTTCGAAACTTCATTTTCATTATTAACTATTGCATGTCTACATCTCGCTCAATAACGTAGTTTCTTTTAATCCAAAAAAATCTAAGAGTGTAACATGCTTCTATATGCTACGATCCAAATCGTGCGTGCGCGCGCAATATTTTGTTTAAAGATGAGGAACACGTACAAGCGTTAGATCGAGCGGCATGCAAAGCTCTCACGTTCGCGAGAATCCTCGGGGGGAGAAGCGGAAGTATACGGGATACCGTATACGAACGTCGTTCTTTCTGACGTTTCTCGCGTGCCCATCAGGGATTACGACACGAAATTCGAACGGAACTAATTTGCCCCGACCCCAAAGTCCCCGCAGTGGCGGATGTCTTCGGATCTTCGGAGCTTCTCCGACGTGCTGCACAGTAGTGACGTAACTAACACTCGCCAGGTATACTCCTTCGCGTCGCGGGCAAATTTACGATATCCTTCTTTTACCATCGACAACGTCGATCTCGATTACGCCGACGAATTTCGATACTTTCTCTTCCTTTTCTTTTCTTCTCTTTCCCCTTCCACCCCTTGATCTTCCCACATGTCTCTTCCTACGTGCGGGTACTATCTACGGGATGATGTTACCTCTATGGCGCGATGTAATTTGCGCCATAGAAAGATAAGAAGAGTGCAGCGAATAAGCGACGTTAAACATTAATAATTATCTGCAGTGGAGATACGAAACTTTAACGCGATTTCTCTCATTTCACGTTTCACCTTCGGGACTTGTCCTGCGCTTAAATTAAAAACAAACTGCGCGTTGTGTTTTCTACACGGAATTTGTGGAGGATTTATATAATACGTGTGTTTACCCACTTTTATTCGACGTCGTTTTAGTCGTCTCCCCACTGCCGTGAGTTTATTCGTAAGAAAATTGAGGAACTCTTATTTCCAAACCGTCTCAAATCCATATTTAAAAAATGGAAATCACGGGGAGCTTATTAGCAATGCGTATAATCTTCACAGAAAATGCATATCATGCTTTCTCCATTTTTTAAAAATACAGATTTAAGACGGATCTATTTCCTATACGGAAATTATATGTTACGAAGTTTCTGTTTTCAATTATGGCAGACGGTGTTCTTCCGCAGATTTAAAAGTAAACTCATATCATCTCACCGCAATGCGAATGGTTTCACGCCCCTATAATCGCAAGTGGAATCGTTCCTTTCTACCGCGACGCCTTAACAGTCCTTAAACATTAAATAGCGCAAACCGCAACTGTGTAATTTCTCCGACCTCCGACGCGATTGGATCATATGTTACGATCTAAAGGGACGAGAACGTATGTATATACATATATACACACATTCGCACGCGTATGTACACATACACACATATGTATATACATACATATATGTATACATATATGTGTGTGGTATATATATGAGTGGTCTCGCGGCCTTATTTTACGTATTTTCACTCTTGTCCGCTCGTGCCGCAGATCGCAGCTTTTGTCGTTCTCTTTTCGTCGCACCGTCCGTAGATTCAGGTCAGCCCCGGTCGTTGCTTTTGCAGCAGTGTACATCTCACCCGCCCCCTCCCCCCGCGGCCTCTTTAACCCTTCTGCTATTCGACTACCTCGTCGCGAACTCGCGTTCATTGCACTCCAGACGCAGTTAGCGCATCGCAGTCGGGAAACGCGCCAACTTGCTCGTACGCGCGATAAAATAACTGTATAAAAATCGTTTTTACGTCGTATAGCGTCGTTCGGTAAGGTCGGATAAATCAGTTCGTATGGTTAAATATGTGCTTTAAATTTACGTGTGAATTTAACAAAATGCCAAGAAACGCGGTAGCTATAAGAGTATGCTTTGTACATAATAAACCACTTTATTTTCCAATTTACCAACTTAACAAAGTGCATCGCATTCTTCTCGGAAACTCGAAATTTCAAACAGATTCTCAAAAAGTAATCTCGAAGAGATTTCAAAAGATATATTTATATATAGTTAATACTCCTTTTAGATTATTTTATATTCATAATCTCTGCTTGAATCAACTTTTAATAGTTAATTCTTAAAAGAGACGCGTATAAAATTGAAATTTCTCTTTTTGCGCTTCTCCAATGCTGATTAGTTTTCTTGTTTTGCTTACTTTATATACAGCAAACAGCTGTCATGTTGTGCATTTTAATATCTTGAATAAAACAAAATTACCTGCTATGCGAGTAATTTTATCCGTGATTGAAAACTTGATTTGTTTTTGAAGATGGAAGGAAATCATAGTACGCTCGTCACAAGTTTGTACCAATACGTGTTACTTCGTACCACAAACAACTGTCATTACGGGAATTGTATATTTTGACAGTTTGATAAAGCGTTAAGGATTTATATTTGTGCGAATTTTATTAAAGTCAAATTTAATATTAATTCGAGAATAGAATTATATATATGTGTATAATATTAAATATCCTTTTATAGTGGAAATATTCATTTGTATTGTTGTACATTTATAAGTAATACCTAATCAAAATGTATTAGCAATGTATAAAAACTTAAATCCCAATTAAAGATGAAATCATCAATTTATCATAATTGATATAATTTACATAATCAAGTTACATGTAATCAAGTTAAAAAACAAAACCCCTGCAGTTAAGTAATAAAAAAGTTAATATATCTGTATATCTATAATAACTATAATATGGGCTGAAAATTAATTAGTTTGCGTAAGTATAATTATTTTGAGCGCGCAGAGAAACTTTTCTCGATGTTAATATTTAATTTTAATCGTTTATAATTTTAATATTATTGCAATCTTTATAGTTTTACGATTTTCGAATCTATTAGTTAACTCAAATTTAGAACCATGTGAATGAAATATTTTCTTTAATATTTTATTTTACAGCGTATCTTTATTCTATAAAAATGCAAAAATTTGAAGTAATTACCTGAAAATTTATGTGAAAATCAGTGAAACTAATATATTTATCTACTACGTGTACGTACCATAATGACAAATTTCAACTGATTAGTCCTCATATTAAAAGTGTATAATACATACAATATATTTGTATCAATAATATAGTTTTGTTCTAATATTAGTAAAATCTATCATGTGCGCGTAAATTAATAGGAATAACGTATTCTTTGTTGCCAGTGATTTTAATAACAAATAATAGAAAATTATTAAAATATTTAGGCGAACGTTTTATTCGATTCTAAAATATTTTAGTATTGATGTCTTCAATCTTACTAGATTCGCGAAAATTCTCAGCGAAGGACAAGCTATAACAACTGGCAAGTGACTGACGCATTATTTCTTCGTTACTTCGTAGTTATTATCAATTATTATTCCTGCCCGACGTGCACGACATTCAATTTTACGAGCCATTAGACATGAAGTTCTCCAAGCGGCCGCGTACTCCGCCCTCGCAGTTTCTGGTTTAACGCTCCTTGGAATGTCGAAGAAACGCGATCGGTTACGATGAGAGACAAGGCCCAAACAGATTACTCACAATCGCTCGCATATCTCCTTCGGAACATAAAATGTTCCAGGTCTAATATGTTATTTATTTATACATTCTTTGATTTGTGAAATCGAATTTTGTTTTACAAAAGTGTCTTCTTGAGAATTTCTCTCATCATTTGTCCCGAGTTTCCAATCCTCAATTTCTAAATTAAACAAAGAGGTATTTTACCATCTGTTTGAATTTGATTTAAGTTCTTCAGTTTTAGTCGCTATATAACTTTAGAATTATTAATCATCTCTTTCCCCTTCTATTAAGAAAAAATTTCCACATTAAATAAAATACAAAATTCACAAATCAAATATCTCTCTTTCTCTTTCTATCGATGTCTGGGACATTTTGTACACTTGAAAAATTCTCTAAAAAAAGCAATTTAAAAAACAAATCCCAAAGAGCTTATTAATCATTGAGCGTTGAAACAAGTTGGGAATTTACCGTGGATTTTAGTTTTGCTGGAATTTTACATTTCAATCAATGACGAATTAATTACGGCACTTCGGACTTATTACGCGCCGCACTCATACGAAAACAGCCAGACATGGATACAAACGCACACGTCGAGACATGACACAGCAGTCTCGCGGCGCGGCGCATAATTCCTCCCGTCGCCGGTATTGTTTACTAACTGAAAGGTAGAATTGTTATAATAAATTAATTGGCGCTGTTGGCGCCGGTTATATTGCTGCGTGTAACTCGGCTCGTTACTACGCGACGTATTGTCGTCGCGCTCGCAATTACGGGGCTTTACGCTATGAAACTCGTCGTCTTTACGTACGAATTAGCATATCGTTATATTCGCTGCGTACTGTAATTAATTTAATTCGCGTGATCTCCGAATTTAGCGATCTCCTCAAGCAAGTTGTGAATTCTATCTTGACGTATAAAAATAATTTCTATTTTGTCGTTTCTTATAGCGTCACTCATTTTATTATTACCGTTATTATATTTATTATTTTAATTCAACGGAATAGTGTATTCATTTTTTATTCATTTTGCAGAGAAACATTTTATTAGCATTTAGCTTAATAAATTTCTTGAGAAGATTTGCATGTAAAAGCAGAGAATTTCTTGCTTGCACAAACAAGGGCTGTAAAAGCTTGCTGCTTTCGTTGTTATTGAGAGAATCGGGTTTATGAGTTAAGCAGTGTAAAGAAAAATTAAGTGTCGCAAAGACTTACCTTAGACAGCTGCCTTTAAGGGCGTCTGGGCGAGAAGAGAGTCTCTATTGGACGGTTCCCTGTAACAAAAAATCGTATATATGTTATTCTTTTATTTTTATACTCCCATACACTGTTTTACATAGAATACTTTTTTGTTATATTTCTAATACATCTTATTATTATAGAAGAAATTATAGCGGAACAATTTGATATTTTCAAAGATATGCTTCTCACGATTTTAATATTTCGTTTTTCTTGTCATTCTATACACTAAATAAATAATGAATTTAAGTAATTATTTTTATCATGTTTATCATGTGACTTTTCGGAATCATCGACTGGATATTGGACTATAAAATTCTGTAAAATTCGTTTTTGCTTCTTAAAGCATTTCATGCTTGAATGTTTACAAAAAGAATAATGACAAGGGTGATAATAAATACGTAAGAAAAGTTTTTTTATCTAGTATTTTTAGACATTGGTAAAAACTTAGACGTTGTAAATCTGACACGTGAAAAATAAATGCGTTTTTGTAGCATTTAATTCCTATAACACTTTAAACATTTTTTTTAAGTACAATTATAATAAACATAAAAAATACTTATTAAAACAAACTCGTATGTAAAACTAATGATATCACAAACACAGATTATCAATTTCACACCAACTAACAATATATAAAATATAAATCTCCCTTACCAGTGAATTATAAAAAATTCAATTTTTTGTTGTAACTTATAGTTACAGAAAACGCAAAAAATAAGTTTTAAAGTGTCGTTTAAATTTAATACGAGCACTAAATTCTTATAGCTATAAAAACTTTTTTGATTTTTTTTTTATTCTCGCACAAATTGCTTACTTTTTTGCTCCTTCAAGTTGAGAAAACTTCCTCAATTTACATTAATGATGTACAAAGTACAAATGCGAAATAAATTTAAACTGAGATTGTCTCCCATATAATATACAAGTTAGTGTAACTCTCGATAAAATACAAATACATTCACATACACCTTTGATGCGATGGCCGAAGTGTTAATAAAGTGGCAGACCGTAAAGGGATGCATCATACATGGGACTAATGGCCGGTAAAACTACGACAGTAATACTGCACGAGCAACCCAGACCAGCGTGTTCTCGATGAAGCATAAATCATAACACGACGGCCGCGAAGACCATTGCTGAAGCGGTTTTGCGACAATTATTCTTTCTGCGCCCGCGTTGTCACCTAAGAGCGGTTATTAAACTTTTCCTTCGCCGCTCGTTACTCGTTACCTCAATGCGTTCTTCACATTTTTTGCGTCGTTAAACACTACCAACAATAAAAGTTGATTCGAATCGTGTAAAGGATCGTATAATATGTATTAGTTTCACGAAGTTTCTATTTTTCAAGATTTCACAACAATAAATTATTATTATATAAAATTTTAATTTTAATTTTTAATGAGGTATTTTCATGAGCACGAGCTGAATTTTCGTGCATAAGTTAAAAAATAAATGAAAAAAGTTGTATTACAATAGGTAATCTCTATGGAAATTACATAGAGGAAATTATATGTATATCTATGTATATCTATGCATAATATCTAGAGAGATATCACAATATGAAAATTTTTAAGATATTACATGCTTCGTGCTTTATAATATTTTTTTAAATTCCGATTAGGTACAAAAAAAATTTTCTGGTAAAAAGGTGGAAAAGATTTTCGAATATTAACGTTAAACGCCTAATTAAATCAAAATATAAATTTATATAAGTGCAGTAATGAAAAATTAACATTACAAAATTGTAGCTAACATTCGACGTAACACTTTTTACATAAAATATTGAGTCGCATCAGGCATTTAGTGAGAGTTCTAATCGCGCGATAAATTGTGTCGACGAGAAAGAGATCTGAATATAGAGAGAATACGGAATGTCTATGAGATTTAATTGATTAAATATTCCCTCTATTCACTTCTCTTTCTCGTCGACAGTCTTATTTGGCACGATTAGAACTCTCACTAAATATCTATAATAATGTGACTCAATATTCTATGTAACGAGCGTTAGGTACGTCGAATGTTAGCTGTAATTTCATAATGTTAATTTTTCATTATTGCATTCGTATAAATTAATATTTTATGCTCTAATGTAATTG
Source organism: Temnothorax americanus (assembly GCF_048541705.1). Lineage (NCBI taxonomy): Eukaryota > Metazoa > Arthropoda > Insecta > Hymenoptera > Formicidae > Temnothorax > Temnothorax americanus. The sequence continues at coordinate 3,345,574 of NW_027509442.1, forward strand.
GTAATGTATTCAGCATATAAGCCAAGTAAACACGTAAGATCCATATTTTTCATTTGCCCTTACGTCATTACTAAAAAATATGTTCTACGATAGAGCAACAAGCATGAGCGTTTCTCACAGATGCGCAGATTTGTACGCAGATACGCCAAGACGAGATATAAGGGTAAAGTGTACAAAGAATAAGAGATAAGTATAGGGTGTTTATCTTAAGCTTTCAAGCAGCATTATGTCAACTTTCTAAAGAGAAAAAAATTCTATACTGTTTTATGAAAAAGAGAAATTCCGTATAACAAAGAAAAGAGAAGAATATATCGTCAACTATAAAAAACGATTAAAAAGTAAGCTGCAATAACAAACCTTTTACAACGCACTCTTGCACTATATGTATATATGTCAGCATACGGAGAAAATATTGTGGTAAAGATTATACAATGTACATAACGTCTTTGTTACCCTGGAATACTGATATTATAATGGAAATTACAATATTTTTATTCAAAGATGTTGCGTATGTTCTATATTTTATAAAAGAATATGTCATTGTAATTTTTCGCGATTATATAATCTAATAATTTAAAACAAATAAATTTCATCGAAGAAATTTTATAACCTGAGGACAGTTGACTAATATATACAAATTGTATATTTCACTATGTTTCTATTAGTAAAAATTGCAATATCAGTACAATAACTTTTTTGAAATAATAAAATTGTCAGTTTTCATACCACAGATTAAAATATAACTTTTTATAACATACAGTAATTTCAATTATTTAATATAATAATAAAAAAATATATATATATGTATAAAAATTGTTAATTTTCCTAGTAGTAAATATTATAATATCGTTATACTCTTGCTTCACAACAAAATATTGTAAATATATTTTTTATGCAATTTATCCTACAATATTTTCTCTGCGCTGAACGAGATGTCGGAGAGGTTAAATGTCATTAAATCGTGTCGCTGTCACGATGACTGATATATAAGTGATAATAGAACGATTCGAATAGGTTTACGGACATGTCCACGTGCCGCGGAACCGATGGTCACTGACATAAAACTCACTGGAAAATCTCTCGTCACGCATCCCGCCACGGCCCGTTATTGAAGAGCTAAAACGAACCGTAAAGAATCTCCGGTGTTCCTTTGACCTGGTCGATTTATAAAGGAGTCGCGAGAATGGAGTTCGCAGCCGCGATCTAATAAATATTAAATATCCTCCGCCGACTGCTCCTCGTTGGGCATTAATAAATTTCAATATATATCGACGTGCGCGACAAATTTCGTCCGCGTGTTCATCATTGATACACTTTTAGAGTCCCGTTAATAATGGAGAGATCGATAGGTAATTGAGAACGGTCCAATCGCTATCCTAATGTCGCAATTTTACAGTCGACCATGCTCTGTTCTATGTTATTCGATTTGGACAACCGTAATAATGGAATTATTACGGCCCCTTTGTGTCGGATGTTACGGTTAAAATGGAAGCTCCAGAATTATTAATATTAAATTCCCCGTGGTAGAGAATACGCGCAACCCCGCGTTGCATCTGTACTTATTTTCGTATACATAATCATTGGGATAACGCAATTTGTCATTAAATGAGATACTATAGTAATAAAATAATAATAAGATAATAACATCCAGACCGTTCGTTTTCGTTATCTCGTAAATTTCCTGAATTTGCAAGATTTTATTTATACGGCTATATAATATTTCTTTCGTTCATCCATTGCAAACCCAAATGTGTTATCTTTAACTGAAGTTCTTCTTACATAATTCTTGCCGTTTTAAATCAAATCATTTAATACAATTACGACTAAACATGATAAATGACGTAACTTAACATCACGCAAGAAGTGTGTAAAAAGTGATTCAATCAAATGTGTCATTTTTACACATTTATCCGTGTACAGATAACTGCACTTGGATTTGCAATGTGATATTTCTTTGCATTCATACTGATCTGTAAAACACAGTATTAAATTTGTCAAGGCAAAGTTTCGAGTAAGAAAATTGTTCTCTCGCCTAAAACTTTGCTTTCGTCTTTATAACGGTCGCTTAATTGCTAAAACAGTTGCGACAGATAAACGGTAAACGAAACTTGACATGAGAAGGACAAAAGAACGTCTACCGTACTTTTCTTCGAAAACTTCGAGTCTTGGTTTCTCCTCTCCTGAGTCCTTCAAACATCGGAGTACTGAGAGCTCCCTGAAAACTTCAGACTCCGCATCGACCGGAACTGAATTGTACAAACTGAAATTTTCGTCGAAATCTGTAGAGTATTCTCTTCGGAAAGCGACACTAGAAATACCGCATGTATTATACCTGACTTGGCAAATTAGACGGCAATTTTTTTTCTCAAAATAACTAAAATAAAAATTGTTAATCCAGCATTTAGGTATATGGTGTTTTAAATACAACGTGTACTAAACAATTTTAGTTTTCATCATTGATTTTACAACACTGCACGAAAAAAAATTATTCCAATAATTCGTTACGTTATATTTTTGATTAAATTCCGCATCAATTTATATGGATGTGTTACAATTTTACTCGATGTATACAACGTATATTCTATTCGCCAAAAAAATACGTATTTAATAAGAGAACATATAAATGTAATATATCGTTTTTTCGCTTTTTTATTAACACAACTATTAATGATAATTATACGCTATAAACTTTGCTTAATCAATAAAAACTTATATACGGAAGCACATATCAAAGTATGTTGTAGTTATCGAGAACTAAGGTAACAAAGATTCGGCCTCGGTGAAACGCATACTCCCTCCTCTTCGCCAACCGAAGGTTGGCAACAGTCGGGAGAAAAAATTAATCATAGTATTTTTCAAAGTATTTTTTCCTTAAAGTAAAAAAAAATAAATAAAAAATCTCACAGGGTTATCGGATAATTTTTACAGAGGCGGTGTAAATTCAAAGGGGCGAGTTCCATCTCGGATATTGATGAGAACTCTCTAAATTTCTTGGAGTGGGAATACTGCCACTCCAGTGAGATTTCACTCTTTTGGAGTGAGATCTCACTCCAAAAGAGTGAAATCTTACTCCAAAAGAATGAAATCTCACTGAAGTGGCAGTATTCCCACTCCAAGAAATTTAGAGAGAATTGCGACATCTGGCAGCGCCTTGGGAAAAGAAATATTCGCCGATTATTGTAATTGCCATCTAAATAATCGAGGAAAACTTCGAGCTGTTGGAGACGCTGCTCTCATTTAACGAGAGGTAAGGGGGAATTTGCTGACAAGAAAATTGCGTTGAGTGGCAAGCGGTTAGAGAAAGCGTCCAACGACAAGTACTCCTCTCTTTCTCTCCCTCTCCTTCTAAAGACAATTTTATTATCCTTCTATATTGCTTTATGCAATTAAGCGTCGTTATCGTCTTGCCGCGGCAAAACGTGTATAATCCTGTGCTCGCCGCATTTACGCACACTCTCTCAAACTGTCCTCCGACCACTTTGATAAAACTAGGACACTCTTTCTTTCAAATAGATTTGAAAGATAAAACGATATCTCAACATAACTTAATTTCTTATCAACGTTTCGTAACGTTAATCTAAATCAATATTTGAATTTTTTATATTCTTTCCAAGCGATAAAAGTAAAATTAACGTTATTATCTTGTAAGCCATAAAATTCTCTGGAAGTTTCAAATTGCTCCGGTATATTATGATAAATTTCTTCAGTGAACTTCTCACCGACCCGACGTCGTCATCTCCAGTTTACCGTTCATTCTCCGCGTTAGAGAGTTATCCGTGTAAATAGCGGTAATGTTAATCTCCGGTTAATGCTACGAGACTCCGACGCGGCGCGGGAAGATGCCAAACGGGGGAATTTATCGATTTCCCCCGTTTAGACCTGTTCAAATAATAACAAAACGGAAATTCGCCCTTTAAACTATGCCGTCGTATAACGAGAACGGAACATAGCAGCGATGTGAAACGGGAACGTGGAAAATGGAAGGAGATGGGCAAGTGGGCGCGCACGAAAGGAAGAGTGCGGCCGGTTATCACATAATTTATTGCGACCTTTCAGGCAGCTCGCTAAAGCACCCGAAGATACAAGATACTTGACCAGCTTCCACACACCATTCAAATTCTAGACGTATCGGAGAACGTGTAACAAAAGAGGCGCTTATCTCACAATCACGTACTGAATTCCCTTACAGGTCACTGATGGTATTCTATTTTATCATGCCACATTTACATAATGCACTGCTGTCAGGATTACTAACGGGTACTAGATAATATTTTATACTGAAAATAACATTATTAAATATGCAAGATGTGCATCGTACTGTAAGGTACTGTAAGGTACTTCAAAGGTAAACTTTTTGAGTAATTTAAAGTCAATCTTTCTTTCAGTAAAGATATCAAAGCGCCGATACTTTCTAAGTTATAACCGACTAAAGATGGATAATTCTTCGTAGATTAAACTTGGGGAATATGAATAGAGAGCCAAAGCCAATTTTTCACTTCAATTCAAATGGGATCTACTTTAACACAATTTTAACTTGGAGCTTGATGTTAACAAGATATTTAATACCGAAAATTAGAATAATTATAAAATGAGATAATGTTCAATTAAATTGTTGTAAAAAAAAAGATTAAATCCAAAATTTTGAACGTATTTTCCCGCTTCGAGTATATAACAAAATCGAAAATAGAATAAGTTAACATATAAATAACACTTAATTTTACAATAGGTGTGAACTTGCTCAACTCGGGAATAATCACCTAGGATGATTTTTATATCCCAGTGTTAAAAAAAATGAAGCTCGTTACATGCAGTAATTTTAATGTACTTCTTTCGTTTTGGGTAATCGAGGTGACCCAAGGATTAATGGAGATTCCAACTTAATAGAGATACCATCAAAAATGGACAATTTGAGATTAATCGTTATTTAACAAAAATTTGGTTAAATTATTTGAATGATCGTTCATGGATTATTTGTTAGTTAGTTCAACAGAAATAAAAGTTTTACGTTTTGATATACTATATTCCGTTTAGATTCTTATTATATGACATTTTAATATAAAAAAAAATAATAAAAAAATTTTTTTTTTTTACAATAAGTATTTATTTTATATTTATTCACTAATGTGTGTGTGTGTGTGTGACTCTTCGCATCACCAATTGTTTTGCTTAAAATTTTATGCTTTTAAATCTACATTCCATAAAGCAAATCATTATGCGCATGTCACCGTACCTCGCATTTTGCATTGGAAAACAGGACGCATCGTTTACGAAGTGTTTTAACAGCGGCGTATTATGCGGTTGTAGGTAGGGCGTGTTTGTTAATTGTACTTTACTTTGCGCTCGCTTAATTCCCGTCAACGTAATTCAATTGCGAAGATTGTTACTCCGCCATTACATAACGGAGTTATTGCAATTTACTGGCCTGCGTTTATATAGCTGTTTATCGTTTACGAACGATTGTATATGTACGTGACAAAAAGTAATTTAAAAACAAAATTATGTGAGTCCGACAATCATATCACATTTTATGCGGAATGAAACATTTTTAAAACGGTGATCACTGATGGTTTCTTCTGCAATTTCACAAGCGCACATTATACAAGCGCCGCGGGGTTAATTATTTTAACACGTTACTAATTGACTTCACATATACGTTAAAAGTCAAATTTATAGATATTTACGAATATTTATAAAAGTTTCAGTATAATTTTCACTTCTCTGATGATCATTTAAGAAACTCCGCGATATCTGGAAACTCGCGAATCAGGCCACTGCGAATTTTTCATGGGTACTGATCGACTTTCGTTGGAGCCGAGAAGCTCTTTGATGAGTATTATTATCGGATAACAGAGCAGGCTGTCGCCCCTAGCGACGACATTTTGCTCTTCGTCAGGGAGGCCATTGTCACTTTCGAAGGTTGCGTCGATAAGCAACATATGAAAATTCTTGCTTGGTCTATTGGTTTTTATCGAGAAAGGCCAACTGTACATTCGATGTTCTTATCAGTCGCCCGCGCCGGTGTCTGCTTGCCGAGCACGAACTCGACTTTTCTACTAGTTAAGGGACATAAAGAACACACACGATAGTCTGTCGTGTCGGAAGATTCAAAGTCATCGAAAGGAAATCAAATCCGCCCCATCGATACGAAATGAAGATATAAAAGCTGCAGAATGACGAGTCGACATTTCAACCTATTATGTTCTAAACGAATATCTTTTTGCCTCGTTCGATGAAATTTTCTCGATGCCCCGCATACGGGGCATATACGGAAAAACAGGAACCTTAATGATATTTTCTCACCGGCCTTTGTGTTCCTGAAATTGCATGACATTCTTTGGAAGTTCGTCGGATAATATTGTGTACACGCCCTGACTATTTACGCCAAAAAGAAAATAGAAGAAAAAGGGAAAGAAGTACGTTGGCTCGGACGAAAACACTTTTTCGCCGGAAGGAAAAATTTATTCAAAGCGGAGAAACCGTAGAGTGAAGCAATTAACAATATACCTCGAGCGACATTAAAGGAGCATCGTTTTATTCGACAAGCTAATAAGAGCGTAAAACAACACTTTGCTCAAAGCCCTTTGGCCTCTTTTAAAAAGCGAAAAAAATAATTAAATAAAAAACAAAAATAAATAACGGCAAAATTCACGGCAAAAGATCGGATCGTATCCAACAGTGAAAAATCTTTATGTGGATGGATTTAATTACGCGAATAGGATCTTGATTATATAATGGCTGTATAAAATGGAAAATCAAAATTAATTTAAAACGAATACTAAATCCGCAATTTTCGAAATCCGAAGAAAAAGTTTTCGCGAACAGATTTTAGAGAGCATCCAAGTTTCTTTATATATTTTAGTTCTCCACTCTAGTCAACGGTATGCGATTTCGCATTTAAATCGCGTATGCTGCCTTATTAAAATAGAGAGTCAGCGATGAAAGTTTTAATCATTTCACTCGGGCAATACGTTTACAGCACTTTCCTGAAAACGCTCTTACTAATTCTGAGACCAAGGTGAAGCGCTTTATGGCCAACGTTTCGCGCAAATGAAATCCTCAAGAAACGACGTTGAACACGAGCATATATGTATGTAATATGTAATACTTGTATGCTCGTACGATAAGTACGTCAAGCGAGATTTTTCTCTAAACGATTTGATTTTGTTAATGCCAAAAGAAAAAAACAAGTATCATAGAAACCGTTTCTATTTAATCACTAATTTTTAGACGCGTGTTAACATCGTTAACATGAGATATCAAATATAAATCGAGGCAAAATAAAAGTATCTAAAACAAAACCGAGTTGCGCTAATATTTTTGCGGAATAACGAAAGAAAAAAATAACGAAAGAAGTATAAAAAAATAGAATGCATCGTTCATTCAGCCGTGCTGTATCAATTTATTTGTTTATACACGTCTGCATGTGCTTGCCTACATATATAAATTTTAGCTATATCATCGTAAAAATTAATTCGTAGTTTTACAACTGTGTATTCGGACTGGAATTTTATAGAAGATTCAATCACGACTTACGTGCGCAAGTATCGTTAAAATTTTATGGGGATTAAAACGGATTTCATGCGAAAGTGATGAAATGTGTGTCCTAAACTTCTTAGCCGCTCGCGCTTACTTTTACCGCCAGATAAATAATAGCCGAGCGCGTGGAATTGGTTCACCGTTCACGTGTGCCGCAAATCGTAATCCAGAATTCCCGCGACTACGATCGTGAGGCAAATTATCACTGTCACATTGTCAGGCCGATTTAACACAGTAAATTAGCCGGTCGCTAAGCGTTGTCGCGAATTTACATATGGCATTCGTGACTATTGTCCTTAGACGCAACGTATCAAAATGGACTTTTCGAATACAATATAACAAGTTTATTTTTAAATAGCATAATTTATAATAGTATATTTTACAAGAAGGCCACACACGCAAGTGTTCTCTTCACTTTTTATCAACATGTATAATACGAATAAAAAATAGATATGTAGTTTTTTAATAATATGCTCTTGATAGTCATGAAACTGTCCCTTAAAAAAACCAACTTTATGTTTCTGAGTATGTACGTATACTGTTAAAACAGTAAGATATAAAAAAATATTTTAAACAGGAATGGTTTCAAAGGCAATTTAGAAAAATGTATTCGCATTTTTTTTTAATCTTTCACCATCCACAATTACAATTTTTTAATTTAAAATTTCTTACGACAGAATTAAAACTTAGTTAAAAACAGATTCGATTGTAAAAAATTTTAAATTATCTAGAGCAATAATAAGTATATGTGGTGGAAGTATTTTATGTATATATTTTTTCGAAAAATTTGTAAATGTACCTTCATAAAATGTCATGGAAACCATAAAACTTTTATTGAATATATTCTTTCGTATCTCTTATCATATCTGTCCTAATATGGTATTAAAAATCGATTTTTTTCAAGGAGGTATTTTTTCTCCTTCACCTATACATGAACAACACTACCTATTGAAAAATATCTGCCGTTTATTTTAATATGTACTAAAACACACACATATACATGTTCAAATCTCGTTAGAATCGGAAAAGAGGGAGATTTTCAAACAAATATTATATAAAGAATAATTTCTAAAAAAAGTTAAATTTAAAATTTTTCATACATCCTATATGCATGAGAAAAAATTTACAATTCAATTTTTAATTTTTGTAATAAAAAATTTTTACCTAACATTTAATACTAAATATCATTTACTTTTTATTCTATTTGTCGTTTTCTTGTCCGAGATTGAGCACAAAAGGGAAGCGCTCTAATATACCAAAAATGCCTATTCCCGGCGCATATGTAAACTAGGCACTTGGCCGCGTGCAGGACGTTAATTGGAAGCGGGAAAAAGCGATTGCACGAGTGTTCGCGCGACAAGCAAAATGAGAGGTGTCGAGTGCTTTTAAAAACACGTCCCGCAAGAAAATTCGATTAAAATGATGATTTGTTAATCGAGTCTCGGATTCAGATAAGCCAGTAATTCTTCTCATGAAAAAGAGAAAAAGTGAGAGGGAGGGAGAGGAGGGGAGAAAGAGAGAGAGAAAGAGAGAGAGAGAGAGAGTATATTTCACATTTGGCGATAAACTAAAGCCTCGTTAAAACACAAAAATCATATTTTACTTTAGCAAATAATTATAAAAGTAAAAAAATTAGAAAAAAATAAAATAAAACGCTCTTTTTGCAGCTTAATTTGGCGCAGTTGCGATATATAGATTATATACGAATCAAAGAAAAAGAATAGAGCTGAGGCAGAAAGGAAGCAGCGATATGAGACACAGTTAATTGCACCATCATTATTCTATAGTACAATTAATTGTCGTAAATACAAAAAATATTTGCCACATAATACTGCATTAAGTTAAAATAATTATTTTTTCAGTCGAGCGTACGAAATGAATCGAAAGCGACCGAATTTATTGCTACAACGCACCTGGCTCAGTGATAATAATAGTAAATCAATTAATAACGAATCATAATAATAAATAGATTAATAACAAATCACAATAATAATAATAATAAATCGATCAATGATATTAGTAAGCTGCCAGTAAAATTAACGGTGTATTCGGTAAATCCGATTTTCGACGCTCAGATACCAAGAGACCGAGAAACATAAGATTAATCGTGATAATTGAACAGCGTTATGCAATTGTATGAGTTAACTCCGCAAGTAGCAATTTTAATTAAATTAGTGTTTCGCGTTGCCGAGTCACTTACGTATCTGGTTTCTGAAGGCTTTCTGGGTTAACTCTAGTGTTTGCATAACGGCGACCAATGCGCCACCGAAATACCATCTCAATGACGAATTTAGTACCCTACTCATAGAACTGTTTGTAATGACACTGACTTATTTGCCGGACTTGTTGGAACCATTAAAAAGCGATTTTATGAAATAAATTACGATATCGCATTTATCCTGTCGGCTTATACATTAATCGTATATTTTGATTATCGAGATACGTCTACACATTTACGACGTCGCGCGATCTGGATTCATCAAGATCATATCAGCATCAACATCCACTGATAATTTTTGTTCGCCTTACGATGAAGTAGAGCCCGCTGCGAGTACAATTCGATTTACCGAGATTATTTCCCGCAGGCGGGATTCTCGGCGTCGTTCCCATCGAACGTCTCTGCAGGACGGCATGTTTACCACCCCCGCCCGAGAAAAAGAAAGAGCGAGACGGTCGTGGAGGGATAAAGAGAGAAAGTGAGACGGGGATGAGAGCGAAGACGAGACTGAGAGAGGGAGAAAGAGAAAGAGAGAAGAGGGGTCGACATAAACACGAGGGGTTGCGAAAAGTGCCAACTAGGTTACCCGTAACAACCCTCGGTAGGGCACGAATCGACATTACACAAGTTCAGTCGTCAAAGCTTGTTCCGCGCGCACTTTTCTCGCGTCGTCTCTCACCCGTCGCCCGTCGCCTTCGCGTCTCCGCGCGAGGAACGAGGAGCGAGATGATGACCGAACGCGGCGAAAGGGTTAAGTCTGATGTACTCACCCTTGATGCGAGATGCGCCGGACAATAACAACAACTGGGCAACTGGCAGACGAGAGAGCGGACGATCACCAGTTCCGGCACTAGCACGACCACCAGCGCACCATCCACGCCGACGGTGCCGACGGCGCCGACGGTGACGGTGCGGGTAACAACGGGGTGGGATTTTATAACCTTGCGCGGCCCGCCGTGCGAGCGATACCGGAGGACATTTCCGCGACTTGGAGGAGCGGCCACGACGAGGACGAGGCGCAGTCCTCTCTTTCTCTATATAGACTCTCTCCCGTCGGCTCCGAGATCCGGCGATTCGAGATCCGCGTATAGGAATCCGCGCACCAGGAGGAGCGCGTTCCGCGGCGGAACGAGGCGCCGAGGAGTCCCCGCGATCGCGATCCGCGGCTGGATGATCCCCGAGGGAGAAAACGCTCACGAGCGCCGCGACGCGCTCGTCGACGACGGCGACGGCGACGGCGACGGCGACGACGACGGCGAGGAGCGCACGGCGAGTAGACGAGAACAACCCTCTCGCGGTGCTACCACCACCGACACCGCCCTCGCGTCTCCACGCCACGGCATCGGGCGCGGCGGAAGCGCGCCGTCGCGACGCCGACGCCGCCTCGCGAATACGCAAGCGCCGCGGCGCCGGAGGTGGCCTCCTGGTCGCCGCATGTGTATACACATACGTCTTCCTGCGCGCGGGTTAGGTCCACTTCGGACTGCGATAACAGCCGACAGGGTGCGACGGTTTACTCTTGCCTTAGATAAGGGACAGCCACCCCATTTCAGCCCGCGAACGGTATCTCGTGAAACTCTGAATTTCCAATTTATTATGAAAATCAAATCTTTCATGTTATTGTAAACGAGATTTTTATTAATACTTTTGCAACTAATTGAGAAAATTAAAAAGAAAAATTAAAAGGAAGGAGAAAATCCAATGTTTGTTTTAATCTTTCATATTAGTGTTTAACATGGAAGACGGTGTCTTCCATAAAATTCTGTCTTAAGGCAAAATCAGGCTTCTTTATAAAAAATCTTGTGTCGTAAATTGTGGATTAGTAATTCTACAATGAAAATTGACGGTAAAAATATCAACTTTAAGGAATTAGAAAATATACCGATTATATTACTAAAATGTTAAACATTTATGACTCCTTTATAGTTATTGATGACAATATAATACATATATATAAAATTAAATTGATACAAAATAGAGAAAAACATTATACATATACCATAAGCACCATTAGATTTTCGAAATTTTTGATACTTAATCCGAAACAATTACTTGATAGGTAAATCCACTTTTGCATAAGATCATACATAATATTTTACACGCTTAACAATCTTGACGTTTCTTTATCTAATTTTTGCATTCAGTTTTTTACATTCTCCACCTAATTTTTTTCTCGAAAAAATTCGTTTTTACCTCAAAGTTTAATCGAAAGGTGACATGCAACCTGTCATATCGTGCGATTAATCGAATAAGTATCGAAAAGCCAGCACAGTGAAACGCCCATGTATACGCAAATCCAGAATTTGTCAGATTTCTTTGTAACAGATGATATCGTCATCTTGTTTTTACGAATTCACGATCCGATATTCTTCACGTTAAACGAGAGCACGAACTCGAGAGGCCACGCGAAGAACTCTCTCTCTCTCTCTCTCTCTCTCTCTCTCTCTCTCTCTCTCTCTCTCTCTCTCTCTCTCTCTCTCTCTCTCTCTCTCTCTCTCTCTCTCTCTCTCTCTCTCTCTCTCGCCGGACAATGCAGATTCAATTAAAAGTCCCCTCTCGATGTGAAAACTTTTCCAATCAAACTGATACGTGCTGGCGCGCCCTTTTTCGTCCACAGAATTTTTTCCCAGGACCAGGACCCTAACGCAATCGGATAGTAATTATGTCGATATCAATTTAACAGTTTTCGACTTTCGTTTGCTTCGCTTCGCGGAATAATTGAGAACCAACTCCAACAGCACGAGGTCTGCTCGTCCAAAGCAGATCATATAGAACGATGTTTATCGAATTTCCATAGTTTCCTCTTTCCAATATGTCAATTTTATTGCAAAAACAAATGAGTTCTAACGTAAACGCATTGTATTGAATAGCATTTGTCTGTTAAACCTCTTTCTGGAAAGCATATAACATTACGATGAGGTATTCGACAAAATTTATAAGCTTTCCAGTTTTATTTTGCGATGTATGTATTTATACACGTTATACATTGTGGCATTATTTCTAAATTATAATGTTATTGGAAATGCGACTGACAGCAAAAGAACAACGTGAAAAATCTTTTGCCGTGCTGAGAGATAAAACGCCGAGTGGGAGATTTCGCGATATACCTAAAATCGATAATTCCAGACAGGCATTCTACGGCCATGGCAAAACTACACGATGCGTTTCCTCGGCTTCATGTAAGCCAAAATGTACTTGGCTCCGTCCGCGTTCGTGCTAAATGTACGAGTATGTCCGCGCCTTTAAAGACTCCAACTTTTCCGGAAAAAAGTTTCTTTCTCCGCGAAAACTTTCCCGGAAATGTGCGAGAAGTAGATTCGCCGCTTCGGAGAGTGTGTTCGCAGAACGATGCGACGCCGACGCCCGCGCCCGTACGAGCGCATTAAGTCGCAACTCTTCTCGGATTTTTCGCGATTTCCGTTTCCCGGGAATATTAACGAAATCGCGCGCGATTTTTCCCCGCAGCGATTCGATGAATTTAATTTCGAAAATGCCGCAGCGCGCTCAAGTCGGACTTTTGGGCTTTTCACATTATGAGAGGGAAAAAAATTCCCCTCGGCAAATGCTTCCTTTTCATTTCCTACTATACTGTACGATTTTTTTTGGGTGAAACCTCCAGTCTTTCTTTTTTTTTCTTCTCATGCCTACTGCCGCTTTAATGTCCATGGTCCCTGAGTTCGTTTCCACGGCAGCCCGCGGCGATGGATCAAACTGTTTAACTCGCTCGAAAGGTTTGCGGAGCTAGTATACGGAGTTTGGACAGTTTTCTCCTTTTTCTTTCTTCGCAATACAGTGTATCGGGAACGATGTGATGCCGCCGGTCCGACGATGTGTTAATTAGCCCGCGAAAAAATGTCTGCTTGTTTGTAAGAGTGTGTCTGGCACGTATACGGTAATGTCTGTGTATTATATATATACTCTTTCAATGTTCATTATGTATATCAAATGATTATTAAATATGTTCTTTTTTTTGTACACATGTATATATATATATATATATATATATATATAAAGTTATAAGTTAATATCTCAGAAATTTGGAAAAATTCTTAATGACGATATATCATTATTGTAAATTACTCGGATTTATATAAAACAAATGTTTAAAGGATATTTTAAGATTACTTTTAAGAAGTGTATTTTTATCGTTTTAGGGCCGGTTGTTCCAACCTGTTGATAAACTAACTAACAGTTAAAGCCGAGTTTCACAAGTGTCGGTTAACTTTTAATCTTAAATTAACTCACTCTTCGTCTCCTTCTAACGTCCCCCTTAGAAAGAGACGAAGAGTGAGTTAATCTAAGATTAAAAGTTAACCGACACTTGTGTGAAACTGGACCTAAATCATATATATATGTATTTGTTTATCTTTTACATTAGACAAAAATAGACATATGATTTAACTATTAGTTAGCTTACCAACAGGTTAGAACAACCGGCCCTTAATGTTCGTTATACAATTATGTAATATGGCATGTATTAATAAAAAATCTCAAGAAATCTTAAAAATAATCTTAAAAAATCAAAAAAATAACGCCACTTTCAAACATTTATACCTATACTTCATAAAAATTATGCACTTTTTCACACCATTAGGTTGCCATCAGTAGTTTTTGCAATATTTTGATCGATGAAATATTAATTTATAACGAATTACGTGACTCGCTTCGTCTATTAATAGAAAAATGTTATACATAAATTGCATTAAAATTGGCTATTTATAGTGAAGTTAATGGTCATTCGCTAATTTATTTTATTGTCTTTCGCTCTTCCATTATTGATTTTCGATAATATATATTTTTCGCAAAAAAAAGTCAGTTCGAGAAGTAAATATACATAAATCGCCTCTTGTTAATCGATCGTTCCGAGCACCCACCCTGCACCTATTTCTCCGAAAAGATAGTTGGTATGCCGACTGTGTCGTTGATGTTGCTCAGAATTTAAGGAAGTAACCGGAGAACCGTCTTGAAGTCGAGCTGAATCTACGCAGGAACGCGTGATAAATTGGCTTATCAGACAGACGTGGACTGACACGACGTATCCATCCAGGCGACTGGCGAACACATTTAACATTGAATTTGTCGACGTTGGACGTAAAACGTATGTACAAGTGCATGCATAAAAATGCATGAACCTTACTTCGCCGTGTGAAACATTCCTTACATCGTGAAACATATATGTGATTCTGTTATTCTACGCGGTTCCTGTCGAAACAATTTCGAAATATTTTCCGCGTTTCACAGTTTTATTCTCGAATAAAATTCCGTATATAAATTTGTTAACAAAAACAGCTACGTTTACGACGCACAGCGAACGAAAGACCGATTCGATTTCGTTAGAGAAGAAAAAAAGAGAGGATGGAAGCGTCGACTGGAGTGACAAGTCCCGCAGGATTTTCGCCGGCGGAGCGTGAAGTTGTCTTGGAGGTCCTGGAGGAATGTGCGGACTCATTGGCAGTTTACCAAAATACCTTGCGACAACAATCGGCGACAAGAGACGACGCCACTAATATTTTTTCCAATGTTGAGTACGTCGGGCAGGGTACAGCGCGATAAAACGCGACTACATTATGACGTGCCTGTCTTTGTATACATATATCTATTCGCAGAATTTCGGAAACGTCTATTCTACAGACGCTCACCGGAGGCGCAGCGGGTATGACGGATTCACGGAGGGAAGCTGCGCGTGAAAAGCTTCGACGAGACAGGTTGGAATGTATTTAGTTTGTCCATAAGCCTGTCTGAAAGACTGACATATTCGTGGCAGTGGTGGTTCAATGACCATTCAATAACAATGAAGCCTCAAAACGAAATTAATTATGTAATTAGTAAATTAACACCCCTGTTTTCTCAAGAAATAAAATTATGAGTGACAAGCAACTTCTTCTTTTATTCATGTATTACAACATTATAGTATCAGATTTAAATCGTGTAAGCATTTAAAATATTATGGTAATAACACAATCGCCGTTTTTTATTATTTTTTATATATGATTTGTTTCAAAAATAATTGTTATACGTGCTATTTTGTAATTAAACATAATTTTGCGCGTATTTGTTATTTAAATATGGACCTATTTTTTATATTTAAGCCTGCATCCATTTTGATTGAGCCAAATAAAAAATTTTATTTGGTTCAATTTATATAAATCGTACTTAATAATCATAAAATACAAATATAATAAAGTTTCAACATTGACTGAGAAAGTTCTCGAATTGTTTGCCAATATGCAGATCTAATGAGTAAAACTCGACTATAAACATTCCCGTTCACATTCCGATATTAACTCTTTTACATCCAATTATTTTTAGAGGAGAAATGTATTAAATTGAATTATTTTTCAAAGTTTTTGTAATCGCTGAATATAAAAATAGGATCAAAACATAAAAATTGAAAATGATGAATCCAATATAATGAATGCAAAAATAAATATCTTCAAAGTCTAAATAAAAGTTTACATAGAAATATTTTCATGTGTGTGTGTGTGTGTGTGTGTGGTCGCAAGATTATATTTAATTTATAAAGCAAAATGCATGTTGATAAGAACTACGTAATATAAGGGTTAAACATTTTTTACCTATAATCTATATCACATCCACCAGTATTGATCAATAGCTCAAACCGCCACATTTTTTACCATTGAAATGGAAACTCGTGAGTTTTATATATATTGTAATAAAAATATCATTATAAATTTGTATTGGAATCAGTATTGGGGAATTTGTATCAGAATTGTGTTTGAGATATTATTGCAACATGAAAATTACATTGCGTACTACGTTAAATATCTTTTATAATATGATAGTCCAATAAAAATCATATTTTACTAAGCAATAATTTTTTTTCTATTTTAATATCAGTATTTATGTAAAAAAAAAAAAAAAAAAACAATATATATTTTTTGGTTAAAGTTTAAAAGCAATCCCCTTTTAAATTAGGTCTATTTGACTTTATAAATTACTCAATACTTGCCAGAGATGATTTTTTAAACATGCCATGCTAAAAAATATATATCCTCCTGAATGTGCAAAAATTAAGAGATACCGTTTATATACGTTGCAGTTTATATGTCAGCGGTATAATACGAGACTTGAAGCGAGAAATTAACGAACACGGAACCATCGACGTATTAAGCAAAGAGATCGAAAAAATCACGTCGCAGGAAGAACAGGAGCAGCTTGTAATAGAAGAAAATAAAAGGATGCGGACGATCGTGGTAGAGTTACGAAAAGCGATTGCCGATAAGAAAACAGCGCACGAGAAGGAGGAGGAGCGTTTAACGAAGAAGCTCACTTTAACACGGGTAAATGTTTCGTAAAGCTGCGGAAGGTTTACAAATGTATGTACGGCGTAACGGCGATAAATCATCAAATTTTACCGTTTAACCGTTATTTGTTGTGCGCGTAAGTATAGAACCACGTTGAAAACGAAACTTGTTGGCAAAATGTTTAGGACGAGAAGGAGAGGCTGAAACTAATTAAGGACGCGGAGATGAAATATGTCCGAGTGTGGGAAGCGGCACGTCGGGAGCAGTACGTGCTGCGTTACGAGTTGGATTTGGACGAATTGAAAAAGACTTTGAACGATCATTGCGTACGCGAGAGGAACGAAAATCACGTGAATGATGTATTGATGCGTTATCTGACGCGGCGTATAGCGGTGAGCGCAAACTCCTTCCTAAACTTCTCTCGCTTAAAACGAACAAAAATGTCTCGTATAGACAGCTCGTACTTAAATAGTTAAGACTTAAAAGGGTCCGGCATTAAAATGAAGACGCTTAAGCGGTCCCGTAAGTTCTTCAGCGAAAAAGCTTTAAAAGGTTGTTGAAAAATGTACTTTGAGATCGGAGCTTTTTATGACTTTTTTTTACAGTGGATACGTTAGCACAAATTCGGCGCTTTTGCCGGATGCTCGAGCAACTTGCGCGAAATCAATTTCGTCAAATTTAAGACGAGTTTGGCAAAGATGACCTGGTATAAGAATAACAAAAATATTTACTTTGAATTTACAGCTCGTCGAGAATCGGATCGAGCAATGGCGGCAGAGATACGATCGGGAGAAGAAAATGTACGAGGAGAAGATCCGCAAAGTACGCAATGAGATCGAAGATGCTCGAAGATACTTGGAGGAACTTACAACGGAGGTATACTTAATGACTCGAAAACTGTGCGACATGACAGTGCGAGCAATATTTTTATTTCATTCACGCGGTGGGTACGGTGCGAGCGCATCGGTAATTCAATTTGCATTCAGCCGCTCATTACTCTGACCACCGCCACTGTGAATCTTAATTGCCGGATAAAGAGGATCCCAGCCGGCGTATAACAAGCACAATCACTATCTTATTTCGCATTCTCTGTGTGACTGTCTGATTTACTACGTCACGTTTCGCCTATTGGCAATCAAGCTCAGATAACTTGGCCCGGGTGAGTTTAAAGGGCGCGCCGAAGTTTCGTTGGGGTAATCGATAATTCGCGTCAAGTACGCGTCCGCCGAGACTCAGAAATGTCTCGATGATCGTTATTAATAGCCGAAATCTCCTCGAATTCCAGGCTCCTGGAGAACCTTTCACATGTTCCGCGGAGACCGCGGTTTATGTACATTTGAGTGAGAACTAAACCATTGACCGGAAGTTTGCGGATTAATTTCCCTTAGCTTATGTATATAGATATGTAGCAGAATTCACAACACAAAAATGCCCTGTTCAAACACGCAGAAAATATTTTTTATATTTTTGGAGTTATCTTTAAACAAGGAATCACGTTTTTTTTATATCACGGTTATATTAGAATCTGTCGATGTTGTATATTAATCTCTATTAGTATATACTATACTGACAGATCAAGATTATTATCAAATTAGTATAGAACGATTATTGTAGTAATTTTAAAGACTTAACTTTCTCTTCAAATCATAAGTTCGTCATAAAATTTCGTAAATTTTAATCATTGACAAAAAATCAGATTATTTAAATGATATTTAAATGATATTACATACATTACGTCAAATTTTTAAATCTATTTAATAAATAGTCCTGCAATATATATATATATATAAAATTTGTTCCGAACATATAAAATGCCCGACCTTCTATAGTAGAATTTAGCGCCTACTTTTTAATCACACGTCCGTGTATAATAAACAAGATTGAACCTTCCCTTATTGCTCATGAAGATACACGATCGCGTAAAGCCCCAATGAATCTCGTATAAGACACACTTATTGCCGAGAAAGACATCGGAGTCCGGTAAAATATGTCGGTAAACTCGCGTTGAAGCTGGATACGGACGGTGTTTGTTGCAGTATCGCAATAACCAGGAATTCATCGACACGTACCTAGCGGAGCAGGAGACGCTCCGAAGACAAAAGGAGCACGAGGATCATGTACAGCGTAGCACAATCAAGATGCAAGCCTGGTGGCGGGGCGTCATGGTGCGCCGGAAACTGGGGCCGTATCGACCTGAGGAGAAAAAGAAGAAGAAGCCCGTTAAAACGAAGAAATAACTCTCTTCATCCCCCTTTCGCCCGGTACTCTTAAATTACTAACGTAATTGCGTCGATATCGTGATTCGTTCAACCTGATTGGGCGAACGACTATTAATCTGTCAGTGATCTAACCGAGGTCACGGCTGTTTATAATTGATCTACTATCGCGTCCTAGTAACTTGAATCTCGAAACGCGCAACGGGCGAACATCGAGCGAAGCGCGTCAAAATTATTTTGATTCGTTCGCCCAATTCAGATTTGAGAGAAATCAAAGAGGCAGAGTTTGCGCGGTGATTTCGTGCAGATTATTTACCTTTCTCATAGAAAAAAATATTGATTCCACTTATCGGAATTAAATTAACGGGCGACGGAAAGATCAGTAATAAATTTTTCTTTTACTTTCCTTCGGCTCACTTTGTATAATTCTCGAGATTGACATAAGGAGAGAACGTAACGCTGCAAGGTCATTCGAAAATACGAAAATACGTGAGAACACGTCGAAGGAAGCGAATCGGCGCGGTGTTACGATAGCAGAGATTCCGCGAATTGCCGAACGCCAATTCGTGCCCCCTTCGTGATATAAAATATACACACGTACACACATATATACGTATACATATAAACACACACACAGGCGTGCAGAGGTCGAGTATTGTTCACGCAAGAATCTCATTTCCCGTGCAGCACTTCTTTAGATTCTGCCGATTCTGCAGCGGGTTTCTGAAACACTATAACATGAAACGCGCGGGCGTAATAATTGACGCGGGGTGCCTATATATACGCGGCACGAACGCCACGCGCGCGTCTATACGCGTAAAACGTGATTTACACGACGCATTTTTTTATTGTTTGTTTAAATACGCGTTGAAAATAAGCTATTTTGTATACAGGATGTCTTACTTATTCTCGCGCATTTTTTTTTACGATAATGGTCGTTGATCAATTTGGTCGATCTCATCTCAGCGAAAATGTCGAGAGAGATCACTCTCTCGCAACTTTAGTATCTTATATTATCTTCTTCGACTAAACTTCAAATCAGAATTTTATTAAAATAAATTTTATGTAAAATTAAAATAAATGTAATTTTGCGATTCACTTGACTACCTGCAGTTCGGTAAATCTTTTTTTCGTTTGTTTTCAGCGCATCGACAATTTTCGTAAAGCAAAATTGTCTCCAAAGAATCTGTCGTTAAAAGAATAACGCGAGAAGCAGAGCACTCTGTATACCCTGCTAATATAAAAATATCTTAAAACGGGGCACATACCAACGCCAATATCACGTTATACGGTTTACAAAGTGTTCGTATTTTTATTTCGTTTTATAATTCGGCTAGTCGAGAATGCCATTAGAGCGAGAATTCAGTAATTTCTTAGAATAATTTTAATAATTCGTAACACGTGTATTTTCAGGAGAAATTACCTCGTGTATTTTTAGGATAAATGTATTCTCCGAGTATCTCTTTTTACGCGGGGTTTATTCATATAACTCTGCATAAATTTTCAAATTTATCCTGTCTATTGAAAATGTCTGGCTGCTCCATGCAGCACTTTTGGCGAGAGGATTAGCAGACGCGCGATGCAGTACTAGCAGCTAATAAACTTTGAATATTTTAACTTTACTAGCGTGCTTATAGCTGGCGATGAGGAAGGCAAATTAGTTTGGCGCGACATCCTCAAGTACACCATACATTTTAACTACTACATCGTGCTAATATACCATCAGACATCAAAAAAGCACCGTGTGAACCGCACTTAAGAAACGCGCCGTTGCATCGCGACTCGTGTGTAAATGCATGTGCCATGCAATTACCATAGCCGCAACGACGGTTAATTCTGATGTAAAAGTCGTAATTTTGATCATTTTCGCTTTTCATAGCACGCTTGTGGACGGTTCTTCGCGGCATAAATCTATCGATCGTAACTCGTGATTCCTGAGGAAAAATAGAAATACACACAGTTGCACAATTGCAATTTTCGTAGGTTTAAACTGTGACCAGATATTTAAGTTACAAAAGAACCCGATATTAAAATACGTACGCGCGTTAAATATGTATATATATCCCGCAGATTGGAAAATCCTCACCCTCCAAGAAACTAATGAAACACGTGTCGATTGAAGAGCACTTTCATGAATATAAGAAAGCAAGATATATTATCATTCTATACACATATCGAGTCAATCGTGCGTGTTACGTTCTCTTTTCATAAGGCAATCTTTTAGCGAGAAAAATGAAAAATCGTCGGTCCATTTTCGAGCGATTTTTCGGGACGTTCGTGTTCTAAATAAAACATAACGTGGAAATCGATCGATCTTTACCCTTTGCCACTGTTCGCGCGCCATATGCTTCTGGGCAGTTTTATTTTTACGGGACAGTTTACCGAGGCAGCCCCCCCCCCCCCCCCCCCGCGAAGGGAAGAAAAGGGAGAGAGGAAGGAAAGTTTTAATCCGGTGAAGTTGGAAAATTTAAGGCGACAGGGACGTGTATGAAGTGAAAGCGGTCCCTGTGCGACC
Source organism: Temnothorax americanus (assembly GCF_048541705.1). Classification (NCBI taxonomy): domain Eukaryota; kingdom Metazoa; phylum Arthropoda; class Insecta; order Hymenoptera; family Formicidae; genus Temnothorax; species Temnothorax americanus. Next base: position 3,367,324 of record NW_027509442.1, read on the forward strand.
GTTGTTTCCCGTTGTCGGTGGCCGTAAGCTCGGCGTTAACCGCGAGTACCGCGACGCCGTTGTGCATTTTCCCTCGTGAGAAATTCACGAGGCCACCCAACGTACCACCGTCGTCCCAGCCCGCTCCCGTAAAACGAAAGCGTGCGAGCAAGCTTACGCCCGGTGCGGCGCGGCGCGGCGTGATCGTGCGGCCAGCCACCTCCTTAGATTACGATATAAGGAATAATGGGTAACGCGATGTGGCGCGGTGCACGCACGTGATAGCGCGCGCCCCGCTGGCCGTATATGTGCAATTGCCTCGCTGACCCAGCTTTCGCCTACATCGATAAGATGCGCTTAAAATGAGGCTGCCCGCGAGAAACATTGCCCGGAGATCCCCGAGCAAAAATCTAATATATTACGTACGACGCCCACGTATTTCCGTCATTTCGGAAAGTGCCACATATATGTAATTGTAAAAATGGAAAAAAAAACGCGATAAGAAATCCAATACGCGGTTGACGTGACGCAAACAACAAATGTGTTCAATCGTGAATCAGTCGAGCTATCCGATGACCGGACAGCTCTTTATTAACGATAAACTCACGCTTCGATTAAAAATTGAGATTATATTCTCAGCAAATAGGTCGAAGTGTAACAAGGTCAAATTAAATAAAATCAGTCGAAAATATTTAAGTTAGGCCAGTTTAAATTCTTTCCTTCATGCATGCGACGATGTTACTTAAAACAATCGAAAACAAATCATTTTGCAAGTAGTAACTCTCATTGCCTAATTCTTGTATTCGAAATACGAAATAATCTTATATTATTTTAGGAGATTTATCCAAAATACGGATTGTAAATCGTACAACTTCATTTAAGATTGTTTCGTGATGTACGCAAAATAAATGATTAAAATTATGATAAAACTATTTCATTAAATTATTACATCAATTGAAATATAATAGTGTAAATCACTAATATTATAATAGTTTCAGATTTTAACTTTAAACTTAAATAATTTATATCGTAAAAAGACATATACGTTACTTCGAGACGATAAGAGAGTATAAATATAATGAGTTTTTAATAATTCTCACCACAATTTTATTACGTTTATTACACGTTATTATTTTAGACGTGTTCGCATGGCGTACTCTGCCGTACTAGATTAGATAATGATCAAGCATTCAGACAATCCCCTCGAATCTGTGTGAGAGAGACTCCCGTTTACCCTTGGCAGAACGCGTAGAGCGAGCTGAGCTTCGATAATCAGATGGAAATACCCAACTCTGATGGATGTATTCGCTCGATTAAAGCACATCGATGCGCTGATGCATCGAGCAATTAAATAGACTGAATATCGTTGTGCGTGTCGGTGTGAGGCATTAATAAAACTTCGTTCGTAAACCGAAAACTAAATCAATTTTACGACTATATATACAGATTTCGAGGAATTTTTCAATCAATTTTCATACATGCATTGACTTTTAGTAAATATTAAAAATTCGTAAATATTCATTACATCGACAACGATTCGGAACATTTTTATTCATTAAAATGGTTTGGATTTCTCGCAAAAAGCGCGCCATAAAATTATATTATATACATATAATACATACATTGACGATACCTTACGATTCGGTGGAAATCGACCAAAAACTGTAGAATTCTAAAATTTGCAGAATTTCTGTATATATAACTTCAAGAATTACGAAAAGCGTAAATACGTACTGCAAGATAAAAACTGAAAAGTACTATATACGACGACTACGACGTTAGTTACGACTCGGAGCTCGGAGTACTCGTCCGACATCCTCGGTGTATATCTATAAACGAAACGCCGAACGCGCCGACAAACGGTCGACAAGAGAAACTACAGAGACCTCTCTCGGAGGTCAACAAAAATTGTTGATCAACAAGCAACGCTAAATTCATGAGAATCATAATGAAGTTATAGCTACGAGTCCGTCACATTTATTTCACATTTTTGAAAACGAAATTGTAAAAATTCACTCATCTGTAGTGCGCGTTAGTAAGCAAGATTAAAAAAGATATTGTATATTGGATCCACACACTCTATATAATATTACACATCCAAACATCTTTTAATACTAAAGATATATTAAATCTTTTTCACTTGTTCTCTCTCTCTCTCTCCACACTGCAGATTTTCGACACTTGAAATTTTTTACATCTAGATATTATTTTTGTGTTCAGCGATCCCAAAAACGCGATACAATAATTTTACTAGAATTTGAAAATATTTTATTCTCTACAATCTCTATACCGTATTTTTTCCGCGACAGATTATATTCAAACTTGCATATTCTATTTGGCGGCACATTCGATATCCAATAGAAGAATGTACTTTCTAGAGACCCTAGCTACGTCACGCTCCCTAGAAAACGGATTGTCCTATTGGATGTCGATGGTCGCGTACCTCAGATGGCGGACACGATCCCTAAATTCCTCGTGACGGGCGACGTGGGAGAGGGATGGGGGAGTGGCGACGGGCGACGGGTGACGGGACGATCTTCGTAGTAGCTCGTCGCACACATGGGAAACGCTTTTACCACCTGAGCCGGACGGGCGCTAGGAATGGCGCCAATGCGCCGCCATTTTCATGAAACTTTACCGTGACCGTAAATCGCGAAGACTGTTGACGGGGAAGAATTCCAGCGGACGCCACGCGCCCGTCGGTGGAACGTTGAAAAAAATCGCGAGAAAGGCGAGAATAATGCGCTGGTCGTAAGTATAACGTCCCGTCCCGACCCGGTAAAGTCGGCTAGTTTTTTTTTCGGGCACGTAACGCAGGGCCTATGGCATGGACTTCCGTTGCACGAAACAGGAACAGGAAGTTCCTCGCGACCCCGAGACGGCGAAATAAAAACATCCTGTAGTAGCGATGCGAAGATTCCGCGAAGTAAACGCGATACGTCGCGGGGCGGGAATCGAACGTGTCTGGCCGCGCGTGCCCTTCCGTCGGCGAGCACGTTATTTTTACGGCCCACTTTTTTTTTGATACCGCTGGCCCAAGGTCGCGCGGCAGTGATCGAGTCGCCCGCAGCTGACGCCGATCGTTCGGAAAGATCCGCGGTGGTCGTCACAGTTATGGATAATATGATTTTAGAGCCCACCTGCACGAAGGGGACTGAGCTGGACAATCGAGAATGCAATCTGTGCAAGAGAGCATATGTGCCAACGATATCGAAGGCTTGGACGCGGATGCCCTCATACCCGTAAGTATATCTCTAACGTGTCAAAGATGTACAAAGAATGCGCTGTCTAATCTTACGCGAAGCCACCGTTGATATCTAATGGCCGTGCAATTGTCGCTAGGTGGGACTCTTGGCTTGCGATGTCTCCTCTCACTCGAGACCGCAAGATGCCTCGACTATGGTGGAACTTGGAAAGCAGCTTCTACATAGCGCGAAGAATGGCGACACCGAGGCTGTTCGCGAGCTCATGTGTAGGGGCGCGCCATTTACGACAGATTGGGTACGTGGTTTGAGCATCTAAAAGGTTATTCGCTCTTTATAGATTTTTATCTGGAAGAATTGACATATATGTGCTGGTTGTTTAGCTTGGCACAAGCGCGCTCCATCTCGCCGCGCAGAACGATCACATAGAGACTGCTGAAGTTTTACTTCGAGCAGGAATATCGAGGGACGCTAGGACGAAAGTCGACAGAACTCCCTTACACATGGCGGCGTACGAAGGCCATCGTCAGATGGTACAATTGCTGCTTAACTATGGAGCAGATGTCAACAGCAGAGACATGGTACGATATCGAAATATGGATTTATTGATTTCTCGTGCGAGATGACTAACGTAGAAAATGATTTTAGCTGAAGATGACTCCGTTGCATTGGGCGGTGGAACGCGAACACGTGGATATAATGCACGTTCTATTGGATCACGGAGCCGATACAGATGTAACTAGTAAATTTGAGAAAACTCCGATCAGTCTTGCATTAGAGCACGATAGGTTAGATTTAGTGGACATATTGCAACGGGAAAGAGTGCTAATGGGTATTCAACAGAATCAGATTAATTCTACGGAATTAGAAGTAGCCACGAATAATTTAGTACAATTAGAGACGGAGAATAATAGCAAAAGTTCGATAATACAGGAAGAGGAACAACAAAAGTTTGAAATAACACAGCAGCAACAATCTCAGCGTAAACGTAAACTTTCTCAAGGTAATTTATATTTCGCAACATATTTCTCCGTGCGAGTGTTTTAACTCTTCGTTACTTCGAATTCTATTTTGTGTATCCATTTATAATTTCTAGCGCAAATTGAAAAGAAACAAAAACTGATCTTTCAACAAATTTCTGTATCGCCAAACAACACAGATGGCGAACAGGAAAAAGAAATTGAAGGTGTTGAGATGATTGATGCAAATAATATTATAAATAGTAAGAAACATAAAGATATTATGTCGATAGGCAAGCAGTTTAGGTTATTAGAAGCACATGGGATCAGAATGATACCCGTAGATGATGATCCATCTATTGTAGAAAAAGCAATGGAAAGTGGGAGAACGGTAGTTTTAACAGGTTCGCTTTTCATATGTGTATTTAAAATGATTTAAAAGTTATTAATTTCAGAATGTATTCTAAGATGATTTATGTAATTACAGAAGCTGGAAAAATTGCTTTGAATTTGACGAAAGGTTCGCCAATTAAACGCCTTCAAGTCGCTTCGCGGAAGGGAACGTCGAGAAAACTTATAACAATTAGAGCAGATCAACTTCAATCAAAAATCTTAAATCCAAATTCTAATACGTCTACCACTGCGTCGCGGAGTCCAAATATTTTGAAAAAGTCTGCTGTTGATAACAAAGCAACGAAATTATTGGTTGCAACAGTTTCTAACGCTCCAACAGCATCTACCGTCACTGAAATCAAGAATTCCGTTTCGACAAAAGAAGTAGGATTACTTAGATATTTCAGATATAAAATATAAATTGATAATAGACGAGCAAATATAAATAAACATACATTTTGATGTTTCAGAAAGTTACGAGTTCCCAGGCAAAGGTTACGGAATCAACAATTTTACAATTAGGCGACGATATAGAAGAAATTACTGAGGACGATAATCCAGAAAACAGCGAGCCAGTAACGGATATAGCGGTGTTAAATAGACAATTGGCAGAAGCGCGAAGACAAGCCGCCGAATATCGTAAGCAATTGCAAGAAAAAGAGAAGGAAGCGGAAATATATAAACAACAACTCAAGAACATCACAGCGCAAATAGCATCTAAGTAATTTTGTACAGATATAGATTTCATATTCGGTTTCACCATTTGCAAATCGGATTTCTTTTTTATATCAAAAGACTATTGATTTTTTACATATATTTGATTGATAACCTTTGATTTTTTTACATATATTTTTACAATGTATTAAAATCTTCTCAATCCTCTTTTTGTATCTGAATTTTCACAGATACTAGATAACAATTTTCATCACTAACACACGAATGCCGAGGTTTTGTAATGAATACCTATAAGAAACTGAAAGTTCCCTACATACTTACAAGATATTTAGCAATGTTTATAAACTTATTTCCTACTTTAATATGCATGAGCTCTATTTCTTTTAGTATGTGCAAATGTTATAAAAGAGAAATAAATAAATAAGTATTTTAGTAAGATTGAGGACAAATTACGGCCAGACGTGTGAAATTTGCGAATATATGAATCATTTTGCTTTCCACATAATGTATCAAACTTAATTTATTCAATATGTTTTTCAAATAATTTTCATATATACGTATATACACATAAAATGTGTGAGACACTATAACTTAAATTATCTTTCATATTTTAGAAGAAAAATATTTCAAATAACTAGAAGCTGCTTCATTTTTTTTTTTTAAGAAACATTTAAATAGATAAAGATATGCTTCTAAATTATAAATTTGAGAAATTGTTGTAACCAATAACAAAGTTATTGGTTACAACAATTTCTCGTTGTTATTACAACAAATAGGAGATTTTTTCAAAATATTTTAACTTTCTAATTAACGATAGATTTATTAAAATTTAAGATATAGGATTTATTAGAATTTAGAATTAGATTTAAATTGTTCCAATTGCTATACAACTTTTTTTTGGTCTTTTTCTCTACTTTTTTCCACCTGAGATAAGAAACAAAGATAATCTAAGTTATAAAATTAAGTGTCTCATTCCGTATATCAGGTTTAATCACAAATAACTTCCCAAATATATAAATTCATTCTTTTCTAAATTTTTATTTTGATTTAATTTGATTAATCTGATTAAAAAATTATTAGAACGATTGATTTGTTTATGGAAAGATACGATTCTGATATTTGTTCACGTTGAAAGTATAACTCAACTCAATATGTATCTTGAGCTCATCTGTACAAGATAAATGTTTGCGAGAATTTGTAAAATATAGTAAACATAAGTCTTGCTTCTTCTTTGTAATAAGTGTACATATAAATTAATTTTTTGCATAAAAATAATTGTAGGCGATTGTGTGATTTTTTCTTGATTACTTATAATAATATTTAAATGAGAACGTTGATCGTTAGGTGCTCTCTAACATTTGACATTCTTCGTTCGACATGTTAGTCATTTCTTTCGTGCAAGTATCCGGTTATTAAATAGCGATGAAGAAGGTGGGCAGAGCATAGCACAAAGATTATAATGTCGTTGGAGTTTATAAGCCATTTAGAATTTTATACATATTGTACTTTCATATCTTTACCATAAATTATGCTCCTACATAATTTACGAGTTGTTACAGATTGTCAGGCATCGAGATGAAAAATATAAAACGTCTTTGAAGTTGTTGAATCAAATACGAAGTCTATGCATAATGAATTCTACAATCACGATTAACATTAGAATTGTATATTGTCGATGTACCGAACGAATAAATTTGCTTGCGCCTGTAAATATAGAAAGCATAATGTGGAAAGCAAATCAATTCAGCGAGAAGCTCCTAACGGTGTGTAATTAAAAATGTGCTCAACATATAATTTTGCATAGTCTACTCAACTGTATACACAACATCGCTTCACATACCTTAGTTTAATACGAAGCGTTTGCATTCCAAGTATTTTTTGCAACAGCTATGATTTTTCGACGATAAATCGACGAAGATGTGCGAACAAAAATTAAAAATATTAAGTATCTACCGCGTTTAGTCGATGCTAGAATATTTGACCAATTTAATCTAATCTAAAGATGTGTTATCGAACGAGATGTGAAACGGTGAGAGTGTATGAAAAAAGGATACGACATAGAAAGTGGTTGACCTCAGGTACAAAAAAAAAATAAAAAGAATATGCATTGTATAAAACGCTAAAGTTTGTGGAATGCAACGGTCTATACTTAGAATATAATTTTTCTAGAATAAGAATTTTCTAGCAATGTACATTGTAAATATAAATTTATACATAGTTGCAATACGAGTTCCCGAAACGGATTACATTTCACCTCACAGCTCCTTTTCACTCAACTTTCAACTCTCCAATCAACCCCACACAGAGGATGCGACAATATCTGGGGCTTGAGAGCGATTTGCTATCATGTTCCGTTAGCAGATTTATTACATTTCTATCGACAAAAATCGTAGCAAACATTATCGCAAAATCTGTCTTCGACAAATTTGGCGATTCGATTGCATTTGTATTTTAGCCTGGATTATTTTTCTTACGAGAAACCCCCACGGTGGTCCACGGGAACACTTTCCTCGCGGTCGATTCGAACGATTTCCAATAGCGGCATTTCGAATAAAAGCATATATATCGCAAAAGCTCGATTCGCGCGATTAACCATCGCTCTTGTCCACGCGTTTTGACTTTTGTCCGTCGGCCTATATGGATCGAGAGATTCATTTCAAGCTGCATTGACGGCCCAACGGAGAATTGCCTATTGTTGCTCACGTCTGTGCAGATATACCCGGCATTTTTGTAGCCCCGGCGCGATCGATCGCGGCGGAAGATTCGTCGCGTCGCCTTATCGCGCACTTTCTACACTTACCTGTACTTTTCCCATTTTTCGCCTCTCTCTTCCAGTCCTCGCTCTCCCGCGCCGTTGTTTCGAAAGGCAAAAGGCGAGAACCACGTTAGGCTCGAGTGCGGATAGTGTGGAAGACAAGTATGCGTGTATGTACAGACTATTCCACAAAGAACTGTACGCGGTTTACCATCATCCGCACAGTTGGCGTCACTCGACAGCATCGTCTGCTTTATGATGTTGGAAAACTTGCGATATGCAATATTTTTTAAAATCTACTTTTATGTACTAGAGAGTACGTCCTTTTTTTCCGGGATTGTGCGTGTATTCTCGACACACCGCCGTACATTTTTTTGTGAAACTGACCGTACAAGGCGACTTCTCGCTGAGCTCGATGCTGCAGCCACGCGAAAACGATCGTCTCTACGCTCGTCGTCCTTATATGTTGAAAAGTAGGCGACGATTGGCGCAAAACGCATATCCTACGGTACGTGTCCTATACACGGCACGGCGGATTCGATTCATCGACATGGAAACGCTCGCGGCCAACTTCAACGCGACGTTGCGGGCGCATTTCCAGTTCCAGTCGTTCCAGAGCGAGGCGGTCGTTCTCCCGCCTCGGGATGTCGGACTTTCGACGATCGATCGAATCGTCGCGCCCATGGGCGTCCTCGGGATAATTCTCGGGGGTGGGTGTATAACGCGCGCCAATCAATAAATAACTTAACCCATTGACACGCCTATCGTGCGGTCCTCATTATTGCCGGAAGCCGAATTTCTCTCGAGAAGACGGAACGAAGACACGAGAATCCTCCTTATTCCGTCGCGATCTTTCCGCGCGCGAATTCGTTTTAGAACGCGTTCGATTTCCGCGACGCGGATATTCGGGCGCTAACCTCCCGACGTGGATCGATCGCGAAACTCGACCGAACGGTAACGCCGCTGCACGAGCTCTCGTTTCAAAAAAACAGTTAGCGTCCCTTATTTAAGCGACGCATATATATTGTACTATCTCAAGATTATATATATAAGTATCAGTATACGAGTCGATTATGCGCACAATTTCTACCAGAGAAAGTCGGCATAATTTTTATTGAATTTCGCCAGATTTGATTCTCCGCGTAAACAATGGAAGAATTGTTCTACACGCTGATCGTTGCGAGATGAAAGAAGGAACACCTCGGGATCGTTTTCGTACTTTCGACATCGAAATCCGTATATACCCTCGCACCGAGTCTATATTTTGTAATTCGATCTGGATGCCAGTTGCGGGCACAGAAATTTTCTCGGAGACGAAAATAACGTCCGCGCGATAACGATCGGCGTATCGTAGCTGAATATCAGACATAATCCGCCCGGGGGATTATGGAGCTTTCTGTTTGCGGCTAGCTTTACACTCGCTCTCGAAACATATTGTCGAAGACTGCGATGGTCGCTGGGGCCACACAGGCATGCGTATATAGCACTGGTATAGCACGAACTGCACTACGAGCAGTATACGAGGCGGCGGCAGCGGCGGTTTTATGGATACAAATATATCACGCGAGCGTTGTACATACGTTGTGCGTACAGCGGGGCGGCTTGGTTACTTGAAAGTTGCGATTACCTTAAGAGTTAAATTTGAAAGAAGCGTGCGCTCTCGAGAGCGATCAGGCCTCGCGTCCTCCCTCTTTTCGTCGGCAGGACCGCACACGCGAATCCGGGGGTCCGTATGGAGATGCCCCGCGATTATTCTCTACTCGGGAATAAGATTACGGAAAGTTTATTTCTTACGACATACGCAAAGAGAAAATATATATATATATATATATATATATATATATATATATATAGCGTAGTATAAATTAAATTAAATATATATTTTTTAATAGCACACATTTTGTAAACCCGGACTATAACGACGTAATATTTATTATTTATTACGTATTATGAAAAGTGATAATTATATATGTATATTTTTGCAAATTATTATTCGTCACGCACATTGTAAAAAAAACTGTATAGGTGATTTTTAAACTATGCTACATACGTAAAAAGATGTATATAACGACCAGTCCATTTTTCTGTGTGTTACATAAAAATTATTGTATTAATATTATAATTTACACTGTAAATATAACGTAAACTCACGTTGCGTAAAATTTCCTTCTTCAGCGGAATTGGAGTGTATTAAATTGTCGCAGACACCCGGCGATTTAGATACTGCCCTGCGACGCGGTGCTCATGCTTTCTACAATTGTCGCGAACTGCGCAGATACGTCATCGAGCGAGAGCGTCGTTCGGCGGAGCGAACGTGGGACACCATACGCAGCTTATATTTTAATCTGCAAGTTTTCGCGCTCTTTCCGAGCGGCCCCTCTGTTCTGTTTTCGACGGCGACACGCGAGGCTTGCCGCGACGACGAAAATGATTCGTCGATGCGAGCCGAACGAACATTGGCTTTATACGTGATTAGGAAGATAACAACCACGGAGAAAGGGAAAGAGAGAAAGAGAGAGCAAGAGAGAAAGAGATGTTCTCGTGGACGCGGCTTAAATGACTGCCAGGTACGACCAGGAGCGGATCGAATCGACCGAGGATCCTTGCGTTCGTTGCAAAATGACAATAAAGAGCTGAATTACATGCGTCGCATATTTTTATTCGTCTGCGTTTCTGTAATAAATTTAAGGCTAAATATATTCAGCGCGGTTGGACTTTTCGGTTTTATTTTACAAAAGTATAATTCTTAGGCATTTCTATTCGTGAATTATACCCTTCGAGATTTATTCTATTCGTATAAAACATTCGCGAAGATAACGTTCTTCCGTGGAAATGGCTGATTTTATCTCAATTCTATTGACTTTCTTTTCATCCATTAATTTGATAGGAAAATTGTTCTTTTGAAAAGTTTCTCTTTAAGAGATGTAGGAGAAAGTAACGAGGAATTTTCTTTGAGCACGCAAAATCAAATACCAACGATCGACTATTTTTTTTTAATTGATAGCCACGCCGCATAAATGTATGCACGACCAATTGTTTAGTTTTATAAATATTTAATATTAATTTAACCAATGTCGCAATAAAAAGTTGAATAGTTTTCAGGTTTTTTTAGAGTAAGTTTACCAAGTTTCATGGTACTTAATTAAATAACTGCCGATTGTTTACCCCGCCGCGAATTCAATTCGTTCGCGTTCGACACTTACGAATTAGCGATCCGAACCACGATTACCTCAATTTGTGCAATTATGTAACTCGTCGAGCAATACCTATGAATAAAATTTTACAAACGCAACGAATGGATAAGATTGTCAAGTTTTTGTCGCGCAGCTAAAAATTTTGTCGTAAGCAATTCTCTCCGATCGATTGGATTATAATCGCCGATTAAATAAATCCAAATTTGGTTCCGATCTCGGAGAAGGCACGTTTACTTTTCGCGACTGCCGTCCGCTGGACACGGCCCTGGCGCAGCAAATGCGTTCGTCGTTCGTCGTTCGTCGTCCATAGGTTGAGAACCCCCGGAGTGTTTCCATTTCCAATCCCGAAGGCGATGTCCAGTGCTGCGTTTCGTCGTCGTCGCGGTGGTCGTTTCTGCGCCGCTGTGCAGTGTGCAGTACCCGGTGACTCGGCGATCGCGGCGCGCGCGCGGCGTCACGCGTACGTTCGTCTAGGACGCGATAACTACGTAGCGGAACTGTCCCCCGCCGTGTAACGCACGGCGCACAAGGCTCGCGTTGCGCGCGGTATTTGCCTCGGTTCGCGGATTACGCGCACGATCCTCGACTAACGTCGTGTCGCCGACGCACGACGTGCGTGCGTGCGCGCGCTCTCGGCATTGACGAAGCGAGAACATCGAGCGTGCCTGTGTGTGTGTGTGTGTGTGCGTGCGTGTGAAAGAGACAAAAACGGAAGGACGAAAGGGAAGGAGATGGAGACAACGCGCGCGTAGAATCGTCGTAGCGCGCGATGCGTTTGTGCCCGTGACTTACGAAAAAAAAAAAAATAGGTGCGAAGAGGAAGAAGGGAACGCGCGCGTAAGGGGAGGACGGGAGTGCGCGAGACTCGATATAAAGAGCGCGGGCGAAAAAGAGACGGAGAGAGAAAGGCAGAAGCGGCGCCGCCGCCCGCCGCCGCCGCCGCCGCATCTTTTCGCTTGTCTTTCTCGAGGGAGGGCGGAGGAAAGAACATCTCCGTCTCTCTGTCTCACACACACACTCCGCGAGCGTGTAGTTGTGATCTCCCTCCGGTCTCCCCTCTCTCGCTCTCTCTTCCTCTCATCTACGCGCTAGTAGCAGGTATACAGAGGAGGCGGAGGAGGCGCGCGAGGGCGCGCACAACGGCGAGGTAGAGGAGGACGAGAGTGGCGAGTGGCGAGTGGCGAGGAAACGGGAAGCGTCGGCGTCGAGACGCCCGGCGACCGACGGACCGACTACCTGCTGACTACGCGGTCGACGCGGTGCCGGCCCGATTAAACGCGTGCGCGCGCGCGCGCGCGGTTTGTCACGTTACGTTGCTGTTGTTGCTGCTGCTGTTGTGTTGTTGCTATCGCTATTGCTGCTGCTGCCGCTAGTGTTGGTGTTGGTGTTGGTGTTGACGTTATTGGCACTGGTGATCGGCGGCCGCTCGCGCGCTGGGAAAATGGGAATCGCGGCTAGCCGTCGGGCCGTTTTGGTTCAACCGCAATAGCGTGTGTCGCCTGCTCTGACGGCGGTGGCGACGACGTTCGCAACGACGGCGACGACGACGACGGTGGTGGTGGTGGTGGTGGCGGCGGTGGCGGTGGCGGTGGCGGCGGCGGTGGCGGTGGCGGTGACGACGACGGGGCCCAACGGTGAGAAACGGTCGGAAAAATGGCGTCCGATAACGAAGCCTCTTGCGCGAGTGACCCAAATTTCGCGGTGATCTGCTCGTTCCTCGGCTGCTTCGGCAAGTCCTGCGGCATCATCTATCCGGACATCGCTCGGCTCCAGGAGATGCTCGAGAACACGCAGGAAGGTGGGTCTCCGCTCCAGTCTCTATCTATATCCATCTCTCTCTTTCTCTCTACGCTTGTGTGTATTACGTGCTCGCGCGCGCGCGCGCGCGCGAGAGGAAGGGAGAGAGAGAGAGAAAGAGAGATATACGGCTGTGTTGTATATGCGCGCCGAGACAGCGTGGGGACGGGGGGGGGAGGAGGAAAGAGACGGAGTATGCGAGGAGGTGCGCGCGGGAGGAAGCGAGAGAGAACGACAGCGACCCGCCCCCGCGAGAGGCCAGTCGTCTAAGCGCGTACTATTAGTTTCCTTCGTACGTCTCCGCTTCGACTGCCGAGCCTCGAACTTGTTCGTTCGTTCGTTCGTTCGTTGATTCGTTTCGGCAGAGGAGGCAGTCGCTCTCTCGCTTCCTTCGGAGCCAAGAAGAGCAAGGGCGGCGGACAGCGGGACGGGCGGCCGTCGCCGCCGTCGCCGCCGCCGCCGCTTTTTGTTTTGGTGTGTGCGAGAGCTTGGCTTGGCGCGAGAGATATCGGTGTATAGGTAACTACCAGGCCGCGTCTCCCCTCTGCGCGTCCCTCCCTCGCGTTCCGCGCGGTTTCGCGCCGACCTGAACGGCTTAATAACACGTTCCCTCCTCCGCGAGGCGTTCCTATTGACAGATGCAGCCGCGAGATACCGGAGGATTTCACGTTGTTGTTGTTCCGCCGCGTGCTGCCACCTTCCATGTCAGCTTGTCGGTTACACGTGATTACAAGTTTACGAGCGACACGCCGCGCTACGGCGTCCGCTCCGATTTCTGGGAAACGTCATTGATTGATCCGTCCTAGGCGCTCGTCTCGGGGAAACCGCCGACGATTGTCCCCTTGACGGTAGAACGCGTAAACAAAGCGGTGCCTAGCTTTTTGTCGCTTTATTCGGGTTTCCAGTTTCCATTCAAGATTCACGCTTGAATCGTTTTTTTTTAGGACTCTGAACTTGAATTCGTAGAAATCTTTTGGATATTTTTTCATTATTTTGGTTCAAGTACGTAAACTTCAATTACATCCTGGAGATGTGAATAAATATTGTATTTCCTAGGGAAGCTTTCGTCTAAATTATTCACGGCTATACCCAATAAAGACGGCCCAATAAAGTCTCGTAATTCGAGATCTACTGTGTATACATGTGTGTATGTGTGCGCGCGCGCTTGAATCGTATATATGTGATTGTCTCTTTTTTCCTTACAAATTTGTGTTTTTTCTAGTGTCGCAAGAATTAATAGATCTGCACATCAAACTGTTGCGAAAAACGCGTAAATCCGTGTCGCCAGAAAAGTGGGAAAGGGCGCTAGTCAAGTTTTGCCACGCGTACTCCAATCAGGATGGATGGGAACTTGAACGCTTCGGTTACAAGAAAGCTCGCATTGCTGTTAAACTGCGTTTACTTAAAGTATGAACCATATTGTATTTATTTTTTTTTGCCCATAGGACAATTAGTTAATCTGTAGGACCAAATAGTTGAATCTATCTCATGCCCAAATATTTTTTCTATTTTAGGTATTATTGGAAACACAATTTGACTTAAATCAAAAGTTTAAGAATGAAGTAAACAAATTGGCAGCTGAGGAGCTACGTGTGGAACCTTTAGGAAGGGACAAAAGTGGATTAGCGTACTGGTGTCAGCTGGACGAAGAGTGCAACGTGAGAGTTTATAGGGAAGATTTAGACGAAGAGAATTGGGAATTAGTTGCTAAGTAAGTTTTGTCTTCTTATATATACTAGGTTAAATAATAATGCTGAATTATTATTTTGTGTTGTTATTTATTATTATTCTTTATTATCTGTCAATATATTGCGTTTGTAATAGGGATCGAGAAAGTGTTGTTAATCTCATAAGTACCCTGACAAATGGCGAAATTGGGGCTATACCAATTAACGAGGATAGCAACAGCTTAGAAATCTCTGAGAAACCTATAATTGACACTGGACAAGTAACAACGTCTCCAAGCTTAGAGGACGAAGTTGTGCGAGAAAACGGCGTTCGCGTCGACGAGATGAAGCAGCTACCGAACGGTAGAAGCGATGAGTTTGAGGATGAAGGAGAACGCGATCAAGATCAGGATCAGGATCAAGTTCAGAACGATGTCGTTGATGAAGCTGAAAGAGAAGAAGCTGATATTGACGAAGAAGATATTGACGCGGAAGAGGACGATACGACGAATGATGACAGTTCCAAGCAGATTACGGAGGAAGATGATTCTCAAGAAATGGTGCAAACTCCGAGCATAGAATCAAGGTGTACAAATGATTCGTCTTCATTATCGGCGACTAATTTAAAAACGCTGAACGCGAAAGTGGACGCAACGTCGGAAGATGCGAGCCGCGGAGAGGCTACTGACGAAACGTCCGCTTTTTTGGCATCGGAAAACAAATCCTCGATAACGTATAAACAGATCGGTGTCGCGAGAGCCGACGTTCGAGAACCGGCACCATTAAAATCTATTGAAACGCCTGTTATTACTTCATCTCCACTGAAACTGGTGAATATTGTGGACTTGAAGCACCAGCCGGAAGAAAAGTTAGCAAGTCCGACGTCTGTTATCGCATCTTTAAACGTGGCGAAGAAACACGGTGCTCCCGATGAGATGACAGATCCTGTCATAAAATCCCTCGAGAAACTGCCTGTTAAAAACAGTTTGTCTTTCTTGTCTATGGATTCCATTCCTGTGGGGCACGGTAAACTATCTGTCAAACCAATCGATCAATTGGCTGCGAATCTTGTAAGGATACAGTCGGAGAAATTGGAGAAACCAAGCGGACCGAAATCGCTGGAAAAGATAGCGGAATCTTTAGCAAGATCCAGTGGTATGCTGGGAAATATGGTAAACGGAGAAGATGATAGGCTACCGCAGGACTTTTGCGCGAGAAATCAATCCGAAAAGTCGGCGACGCACAGGGGTCACAGAGGCATAGACTTGTCGACGTCACCGCGTGGTTGGGAAAACGCAAACGAGCAAAACAGACCGGTGGATTTCTCTGGAATCGATCTTTCTAGTCGAAAATTGGGAAAAACAATGGACTTACCTTCTCCGGGCTATAGGACGCAAGATTTTCAGCACCGAGAAATGGATCTGAGTACGAAGAAGGTGAACAAACCGGAAATGTCGAATCTGCCATACGATACGCGCAACGTGATGTTACGCAATCATATGATGATGGCTGATTTGAGCAAGAGACAGCTACCGTTCTCCGCGTACGAAGCTCCGTATCATAATACAGCTAGATTACCTGCCAAGGACGAGCACCGATTGCCAAGCTATACGATACTTTCCGATCCCAGCAAGATCACGACGCTAAGGATGAACAACGCACCACTGAAACGTCCCCTAGAGGATGACGATATGCAGCAAGATATGCTGAAGAGGATAAAGGCGGATGTAATTCCAATCAGAGGTTCTATGGACAAGAGACCGATGATGAGCGGCAACTGGAGAGACGAGGTGAGCGAGGCTATCGAGGAGCCTATAATGATGGTTCAAGGCGAGGGATCTGGCAGCGACTGCGACGCAGTGAATCCCATTGTCGGAGAGGCTATAGAGGAACCGACGGCTTTTTTCTATGGTGAGGGTTCCGGCGCGGAGTGTGAGACGGGTAACCCCGGCGACGACGCGCCCACTGACAATAAAGAAAGCAACGAATCAAAAACTGAACCTGACTCAGCTACCACGGCATTATCGCAGAATAAGGTTTTAACCGAGGACGAGGTATCCACGGGTTCGATACTGTCGAACAAAACCCCTGTAAAATTAAATAGAAACTTTCCGCAGTCTAATGTAAGCGTAAACGATAATTATCAAATAGTAGATTCTATGCAAGAGAAGCCAAAGTTTAAGCACACGTTAGGCGTCCAGATAATACCTAAAAGTACAACTGGTTCTGTCAAAAGGTTATCCAGGTGGGACGTAGGGAAACCGGAAGAGAAAGGAGAATGTGACAGCAGTATCATATCAAACGAAGGAGACATATCACTGAAGAAAAGTACAGATGATCACGAACGCGACAAAGTGGAAGAGAAGAAACTGCTCAGTGCGGATGCTGAATCGGCCAAAACTGGATACGAGAATTCCGCCGATGTGGATCAAGGCGCCAAGGTAGATGACCCCGTAAACGCAGACAGTGAAACCATTGAAGATAGTGTTAAATTACAAGTGTCCGACGTCAGTTCGGAAAATACAAGTACAATGAAACAGGAAAGGGATTCTAAATTTCGAGAGCCCGTGCAGTGTGACTCGTCGATATCGTCGTGTCAAGCGGACACTTCGCAAGAACCCGAATCATGTACAGATCCTGAACCTACGACGGATTCAACCGATGCACAAAGCTTATCCGATTCGAGTAAAACGGTTTTACGCGAACCGGATACTCCCGAAATAACGAATAACGAATCCAAATCAGCAGCCGAATCTCCGCCGAGATTTTTTTTTGGTCCCAATTGCATCTCGTATACTTCGAAATCCGATGAAATGGGATCTCAGATGGAGCAAAGCCTGACTACATCTGTTCGCGATAAAACGGATACTGTGCAATATGAATGCGTGTCTTCGTCAAAACCAGCGGATGATACGGTTTATTCGTACAAGACGGAAGACTTTGATTTGACGCAGACAAACAATAATTCGTTGAAATCAGATCTGTTTACTTCCGAATCTGACAGCATTTTATGCGGAAATAATAGCAAAGACGTAGAAAAAGTTGAAGCACCAAGCAACACATGGGATCAAACTTCGGAGGAAGAAACTTCGGCGCCTAATAGCTCGATAGATCCAAGTATTGCGTCCGAGTACAATACTGCTAATTTATCTCTCCCGCAAGTTCAAGTAGAGGCAAGCGAAGAATCAAGTATGCAAGAATTTGTTTGTGCTGATAAAGAAATGAAAGAGGATGACTGTTCAAAATTGCGTACAAGCCCTACGTCAGAGATGATAACTGAAAATGAAAGTATTAATGAAAGTATGACTGAAGAAGATTCAATTAAAATCAGTTCGAACAGCGAGCCCAGTATTCAACCAGCAGAATGTGGAATTGTTGAACCACCGCAATGCAAAACTACAGATTCTGGAAATCTTGTAAGTACAGAGACTCAAGAAGATTCTTTTAAAGGCTCGGGTGATGTTACGTCGCGGTTATTGGACGATGAAGAGGATAGAGATGAAAAAACACTGATCGATGACTCTAAGAATGAGAACGACTATCAATCGGATAATACAAACGTCTTCAAGGAAGAGCAAAACAGAATTGAATCCGAGGCAACGGCGCATTCATCTTTATCGTCACTTACGCAAAATTCGCAAACAGAGCTGGCTGATCTCAGGGAATTTGAGGACGTTAATAATTTGAACGAGCCATTAGATTCTACGAATGCAGTGGATGCTGCAAATGATCGGGAAGCAAACAGGCTCGAAAAAACCGATTTGGATTTTATCGGAGAAAGTTGTGACAAGCAGAGTGATAAGAATGACAATTTTTCCGAAATTGATGGTCAGGAGGATCATTCAACCGACACGGACAACGAGAAGATGAAAGGTCTGGCCGGTTCTGATGCCGATTCTTTGTACGTTAACTACGACAAGAACAGCGAGAGAACTGATGCGTTATCGGACATAGGAACCCAGGACGACGGATCAGGTGATTCTGAAGAAATTAAAGACAAAGGATTGAATGATGTGCAAGTTAACGATACTGTATTTAATATAAATTCCGAAACACATCTTCCTGAAAATTCTGTAGTGACCAGTTCGGAGTCTGTTCGAGAAAGTGATAAACACGATGTAGTTCCTACTATAAGCAGTTCAGACGATACCTCCGTACAAGACTCTTCATCTCAGGAGAGTGAACCTGTGCGAATGGATGATGAAAAAGTAGAAAATACTTCGTCTGACACTGATAAGCCTTCTACGTTCAACATTTCGCCTGCAACGGTGCCTGAAACGAATATCTTCGAACTGTCCAAGTCCGATATTGTCGAAACTGTGAAAGAAATGAGCTCGTCTAACTTGGTCCAATCTACAAGCGAATATGCCGATAATGCTTCTGAAAATCCCAGTTCTTGCATTGATCAAGATTCGAATGGTGAGATGGTTATAGATGATCGTGTGTCTGAGTCGAATGAATCATTTAAAGAAATTGAGGAAACTTCGACAATGAATGACGAACAACCAGAAAATACAACGTCAAAAGATGCAACGCAAGAAGTATCAACAGAACTCGAGAAAGAAGCTCCGGTCCTTTCGAGTATTGAACATGAGCCGTGTCAGTCCGAAATTGACTTATCAGTGACGGAAACTGAAATCTTAGAGAAAGAGAAATCTGAAGTTGATGCAGAGAGCAAATCAGATAACGATCTTAAAGAGTTTACGGCAAAAGACGAGAGTGAAACTTGTAACACCGATGAACAAGATGCGACGGTAACGGAAGATGCCTACAAAATTATTAGAAGTGAAGAAACTGCCGAAAACTCAGCAATTGTGGAAAAATCAGAGACAGATACAACAACTGTAACTACTGAACAATCGGAGACAAATGCTATAGATGTAATTTCTGAGGAATCACAAGTGAATGTATCGGATGTTAACAAACAGTCACTAGTTGCGAATTATGATAGCGATTCCAATGATAATGGTAATGATGATGTTTCCGAATCTGTGCAAATAACCGATTCTAAGGATCGTGCTGTCACCCCGATAGAGCAAGAAATAAATGATGAGCAAGGAACGAATAAAGAGCAGTATGAAAAATCACTTGTCAAAGAAGAAGACATCGACAGCATGAATTTAATTTCTGATGTGCCTCAAGAACCAGCGTCCGCCGAGCAACGATTAGAATCTTTAGAAACGAAAGTTGATGAAGTATTAAATCAAGATACAACTACAGTCATAGAGCAAGACAGTAAAATTAGAAATCAAGAGTGCGTTGATGAAATGCAAGTTAAATCTGTTTGCAATAACATTGAATATCGTTCGAATGATCAGTTGACATCGTCTTTAAATAAGGGTGAACTTGAAGAAGAAACAGATATTCACGATATTTCTGCTACTGATAATTCTAAAATGTCGGAAATATCAGATGTAACGAAGCTCACAGTAGTTCCGGTCACAACTGAAGAGATAACTGAATCTCTTCAGAGCAAGAGTTTTGAGATGACTATCGATCATAGCGAGAAAAATAAAGAGTATCTCAATAATTCGATTGATAATATGACGACAGTACAGGACATTCGAGATGCTATTGAGACGACGGAAAAAGCAGATCGTTTAACACCGGAAAATGCTATTGAGACGGAAAAGGCAGATTGTTTAACATCTGAAAATGTTCGCGATTTCAGCGAAAGTGACGCAAATAAAGCCGCAAAAGTTTCGTTTACTCGAGAAAGCACGGAATTTAATACTACGGATAATCAGGTGACCGGCGTGTTCCATATAACAGAGCAAACGAAAAATGTGGACGAGAAATTGAATATCAGTTTGGATACCGAGAGTATTGCAAAGTCAGAAAATATAAACGAACTTATTACCGAGGAACTGCCTATTCCGTGTAAAAGATTCAAAGAAGATCTCGCCGATTGTAGTAATCAAGACAATAAATGGGATGTGAAATCGCAAGAAGAGTGTTTAACTAAACCGTTCACGGAAGGGACGAATTTACCAACGATTCAAACGAAATCAGATATAGCGCCAGCGAAACTGGATAATACTTTAGATGCGGATAAATCACACACGTGGAAAACTGAGGGCGCGAGTTTAGAAGGGAGTGTGTCTTCGGAAGCTTTGTATTATTCGAATTCGATGTCCACGAAGATGGACAATGTTAATAACTTGGACAGTTGCAACAATCAAAATGAGCCTTTTAGTATAGACGTGAATGTAAATAAGATTACGGAAAACTTTGATAAGAATGCGCCTTCAGATACGAATAATGAATCGACGGCATTTCCCGCTCAGGAGATTATTTCAGAAATCGATACTGTAAAATCTGATCCCAAGAAAGAAGCCAGCAAGAGGCTGATCGATGCTTCGGATATAGAGGATATTCCTCCGTTAAAGTCTAAACCTCCGTACTTGGAAACCAATGACAAGACGCTGGAAAATTTAGCAGACTCCGATGTACAGATGCCTAAGATTTCAGATATATCCTACGAGGTCAAAAAATTAAAGCCACAAATCGAGGATGAAACGAGACCACGAACGATCTCTACAACGCAATTGTTTCAAAACGATTTCGGTACGGTAAACGATTCCGCGGCTGTCGCACCGACTGAAGATCCGAAGAAGGTCGATTTAGAACTTACAGAGATAAAAGAGCCTGCGGAAATCGAGGATATCGAGATGAAAAGTATTGCTTCTGATGATTCAACAGGCGTGGACAATGAAGATGTTTTTGACGTACCACGGGAAGAGGTAGATCCCTTGGCGTGTACCGACGACGATGCTTTAAGGAATATCACTGAGGACGCGTCTGACACTTCCAAGATAAGTATTCGCGTAAAACCGGCAACCGATTTGATTTATGAGGGCTGGAAATTGGACAGCACTACGGAAACGCCGAAGGTTTCGCGAAAACGGCGAAACAGCGCTCATGAATCGAATTCCGAGGACGGGACTGCGAAGCAAGAAGACGAAGAAATGACTGGTAGCAAAAGGATGAAATTACGCGCAAAACGTATACCTGATAAGGAGTTACGAAAGTCCATCGAGGAAAGTCGTGTGGTGGTGGTGAGCTCTGAGGATGAGGCTGTGAAATGTGATCCCGACAATGCAACGGAGCACGCTACTAAAGACGACGATGATCCGAACGTGATGCAAGCGATGGCGATCGACAAAAAGATCAGAGGTCGTCCGAGGGGTAGGCGGAGGCGTGGTTTCCGGGGTGGCGGGCGTCCCAATCGGCCGAAGCTCACGGACACACACGGTGATCAGACGTCGCCTGGTGCTCATCCTGATGGAACGTCTAACGATGCTTTAAATGCAACGCAGAAGAAACGGAAAAAACGTGAGTACATACGTATAGTGATCGCTTATGAGTGATATGCAACGTTAGTAAGTCTGTTGATTAAAAAAAAAAAATTTTTTTTATAGGAAAAATGGTCTTGGGCTTAGAAATAGGCAGAGATATCTCGCTGGAGACGGATACACCAGTCACAGTACAGGATGAGACGCCTGTCAGGCAATCAAGAAGAATAGCACAGTTGAAAATAAAAGAGCAAGCGGACAGGCGCAGAATCGAGGAGGAAACTATGCGCGAGATAGAAGACAAGAAGGATTCAGAGAAGAAAAAGAGAAAAAAGCAGAAGGTACGTAATTAAATGTTGTTTTATGTTAAACGCACGAAACATTGCAACCAGTAGTTTACGTAAATAATTATTTGTGTCGCGTAGCCGGAAAGCGAGGAGGAGGAAGTTGTCATAAAGGAAATTGAAAAGGAGAAAAAGTCCAAGAAGAAACGTCGAAAGAGGAAGAAAAAGAAGATGCTTGCCAAATTTAACGAGTCGAACCCATGGCAGAGCTCATCTGGGTCTAGTAGTGACGAAGAGAACGAGAATGAAGACGAGGAAGAGGAAGAGGAAGATATTGAGAGCGAGGGATCGTTGCTGTTTAAAAGTGATCATGAATTTTCTCCGGAAAGCGATCTCGAGAAGGATCAAGAATCTGAACCATTAAGACGTGCTAGAACAGCTCAAAAAGGTAAAAAAAAAAAAAAAAAAGTTCTTTGGTAAAGAGAAATTTAATGGGACTTTTATTCCATTATTCTATTATATCTATCTTCTATTAGCCCAAAGCGATGTTGAGGAAGCCGAAGATGAATATGCCTGTCAGAAATGTGGCAAGGCTGATCATCCTGAATGGATTCTTCTATGCGATTCTTGTGATAAGGGCTGGCATTGTTCGTGCCTCAGACCAGCTCTTATGCTTATACCCGAAGGCGACTGGTTTTGCCCACCGTGTCAACATGTATGTTTATTCTTTTTTTGCACAATTATTTTGTAAATTGTCCGCATCTAAATATTGCACACTTTCCGCATGGTTCTATAATGTATATGTGTACACGTACTTATAAAATTATATATTTATCTTTTCAGACTTTATTGGTGACCAAATTTCAAGAGACCCTAAAAACACTGGATCAGTTAACAAAAAGACACGAGAATGAAGTATTGCGGAAGAAGCGATTGGCTTTTGTTGGCATAAGTCTGGATAATGTACTTCATAAAGGCGAGGAGCAACGTGGATCAAAAGGATCGCAAGCGTCCAGTCAAGAATCGGACAACGGTGAATGTCGTATTTTATATTGCGGTTTATTTACGTCCTTTTTAAATAACAATAACCCTGTATTAATTAATATTAATATAATAATCGTGTAACGTTATAGTACACGCGATAATTAATCTGTTTCTACAGAATCTTCAAACTCTTCTTCATCGGCCTCTAGTTCCGAAACATCGAGTAGCGAAGACAGCGACGTGCCAGTTTATCAATTACGAGAACGTCGGTGCGCTAACACTTACAAGTTTAATGAATATGATGACATGATTAACGCCGCGATCCAGGATGAAGTTGAGGCAGTTCAAGGTGCCGGCAATCAGGGAAGGGGCAAAGACATTGCAACGATAGTCAACGCGGAAAAAGAAGAGGCACAGGTAGATGAAAATAATTAAATATATATGTAAAATACGAGAATGTAATACATATCGTCAGATATAATATGTTATATTTTTTTGTTTTGCAGGCTGAAGCGTTAAAGATGACGCAACTAGAAGAGGACAAGGACGAAGTGGAATCAAAGCCGGAAAAAGAAAGTGACGAAGAATATAAGATTGAGAATGAAGATGTGATTGACGAAATAGAAGAGGAACAAAATACGGTTGCTAGGAAATTGCTAGCACGTAAGAAACATCGGAAGCTGAACAGTCTCGATATAAGTAGTGAAGACGATCCGGATAGTGATGAAGATTTCAAGGGTACGAGCTCTGAAGATGAGGATTTTGATGATCATATGTCATCATCCGATGACAGCAGTTTTGATGTTAAACGACGTGGTAAAAAAGGCGATTCACGTCCTGTTAGAAGATCTACCAGAGCGCGCATGACTAGGGCTTACGATAATGATTTTAGTAAGTTTTAGCAATGAACGAGAGATTAGTTGTTCTACTTTTTAATATCTCTATGCCTTCTACGTATTTATTACTTTATTTTTTTCAAAACTTAATTCTTTAATCAGTCACTTATAAACTGACGTATAAAAGATGATAGTCGGGATCGAATCCAGGGCCTCCCTACAAACTGACTACTTTTACATGAAGTCACAAACGTCATCCCGATGTATTCTATACAAATCTTTTATATCTTGTATAAATTTTACTAAAATAATTGTTAAACTTTTATCTGAAGATTTTTAATTGTCTCAAACAGATTATTATTTAATTTATGCATTTAATTTACAGGATTATTAAAATCAATCACAAAAAATTTTTGAAATATTGTGATTTATATTATCTAAGTTACTTGAGAGTTATTTATACTCTAAATCTTAATAATAAAATATTTGATCACAATTTTTAAATAAACCTTAATGTTTCTAAATAAATGTTCCTTTCAGTTGATGATGACAGTGATGAGAGTGATCGGCCAAAGAGAAAGAAGTCACGATCCATGTGGGGAGATTCGGATAGCGAAGACAGCGATAACTCATGGAGGCAAAGAAAGAAAAAGTACGAAATGTGTAATATTAAAGATAACGTATTGAAAATTGTAGAGGAAAATGTTTACAATATTTTTTATAATTGTTGTAGAAGCAGAACAATACCAACATCCAGAGTTAGAATAGTACCCAAAACAAAGGGTAAGAAGAAAAAAAAGAGAAAACGTATAATAGAATCTGACAATCAGAGTGAGAATGACGAAGACGATGAGCCGAAAGTTGAACAACAAAGTGAACCTAATTTACAAGACTTCAACACTACTCTAAATGAGATGGTGGACGATAATAAACAGGAAAATTTTGAAACTGCTCCAGCTGAAGACAACGTTGAAATAAAAGATGAAAGATTACAAGAAGCAGCAGCTTCAGATGTTCCGATTCCACAGATCCAACCACAGCCGTCAGAAGTAGTACCGATCCAGAAAGTAAAAAAGGCAAGTATATTTTAATTAATTACTGTAACCATCACAATGACACTACAGTTCAAGTCAGACTCGGACCTTCCCCAATTTGAGGTTCCAAGACAAGATTCGTTTTTTGGGAGTAGATTGTCAACCTACTGTTTAACCCCCAACTTGGAGGGCCGGTTCTCTCTCCAGATATAGAAAGATTCTCGCGTATAGTAAGATCTCATTGTCAGTGGGTTGTTACTTTCTGAGAGCTGACGATCGAATAAAAACCGATTTTTGGTCAAATTTGAACTTGGATCTTTGATTCGTTATATAGCAGCGCACATTTTTCTGTGCCACGATCGTCACTAATTACTGTAACAGAAGATTTAATATTGAATATTATTTTTTTAGGACATTGTGCCTAAACCAAAAAAGGCTCCTGGTATTAGACGAAAGGTATATACATTTCTTATCCTTTGACTAATTATGAATGTTTTATTTTCAAACAATAGTAGTTTCATCAAATTTTATTCTTTACAGATTATTTATGGCGGACTTCCAGATGAAAAAAGACAAGAAGAAGAAGAAATATTAGGTAGACGGACTCGAGGACGAAAAATCAATTATCGAGAGGAAATGGCGTCGGATAGCGAGGAGGTGAGTGACTTTAATTTTGACGAAATTATCATGTGTATTTAAATCCTGATTCTTTTATAGGAGCTGAAAAAAGCATTGATGATGAGAAAGACTGGCGAAAGCGAAGATGAGTTTGTGGTGAACGAGGCAGACGATGTAAATGATGATGGGGAAAAGGATTCTGATTCAGGTAACATCACATTTTTATATTTTTTATAGGATTACGAAATTTATCGTACCCAATTAAACCGTGGTGCAATAAGAAATAATTTGTCGTAAAATAAGCCAAAAGTAAATTAAATGAGAACGCATTTAACAAATTTCGAAGAGTATTTTAAGAGTATTGAAAGAGAAATTTTGTACGAGAAAGCTTTAGTTTATACTTCTAAAATTCGTTTTTCCTACGAGATTATTCTATACTGAATTTATTATATATAATTTACTAAATATTTTATATAATATATATATATATATACAAATATATAAGTAACAATTATTGTATATTTATAGACATTGATTAAATGTTTTAGGAGATGTTTATATTCCTAAGAAGGATGCCTTGAAATTTAAAACCAAGTCACCGAAAGCAAAAAAGTCGCGTAATAACAAGAGCCCTGCAGCCAAACGTAAATCGTTATCCGATGACGTACCAAAACAACGGAAAAAACCCGGGCCGAAACCAGGAAGCAAAAACAGAGGACGTAAACAAAAGTTGAGGGATGATTTTGACGGGGACATGATTGGTGGGGTTATGGATAATCCTATTGGTGATATAGCATCTAAAATAGATGAGAATCTTCCAGATAACGTTGGACTGACAGGCACGACCATGTCGGTAGCGAGTTCGTTTACCGGAGACGTTCCCGAGGGTTCGCTGACGGGTCTTGGTGCCGGGGAGCTGGCCGACCTGGACGACGAGCAGCTCGAACAGATGATGGATGAGGAGTACGGACGGCGGCAGCTAGAGCTCGCGGCAATTGAAATAGCGAAGAAAAAGAAAAAGGAGGAGCGAGAAGCTAAGAAGTTAGAGAAAGCACGTTTGAAGGCTCTGGAGATATTGGCAGCGGAGAGCCAGAGAGATCCTAACGCACCCGAGGGAACGGACGGTGAGGCGCCCAAGAAGAAGAAGCGTGGACGTCGCAGCAAGGCCGAGATACTCGCTGAACAGATGCGCAGGGATGGTACGCAGAATCTGGGCATCGCATCGTCAGTTATCAGTGCGGTGGGCACGCCGGATGGCGTGAGTAATATGTCGCACAACATAAGTCCTGCTACTTTATCTACGGGTCTGACGCCGGATAGTGACAGGAGCATTGAAAGGGGACACATGCCTCTTATGACCGGACAGGACGGACAGCTTTTCAACCCGGATGGCACCCCGATGAAACCGAAACGACGAGGACGTGGCAAAGGCAAGAAGACTCTTGCGTTGGAGGCGGCTAGAGCCGCGGAAGCGGCGGCTAAGGCCGCGGCCGAAGCCGGTTTGATTGCCGGCATGGGTACTGACTCAAATTCAGACATGAAACAGAACGATATACCGAACGTTCTTCCTACTCCAGGTAGCAGTACATCTGGCTCGGCGCCTTCCACACCACCGGCGAGTGCCGTGCCGACACCGGGACCTCCGTCGACGCAGCCGTCGAACTCACAGCCGGTCTATCCAGCGCTACCACCCGGTCAACAGTCTTCCGTCATCACGAGGATGCTTCAGTCCCAACCGGTATCCAGCACTCCACAGTCGTTCACCGCAGCGGCGGCCGCGATGGGTCACAAGTATTTCGGTGGGCCCAACGCTGGCGGGCAGATGATGGGCGGTCCACGAACGGGGTACGAGATACAGCCACGTGCCAGAATCCCGTCTCCTTACAGGCAGGCGGGTCAATCGTCCATACCACCGCATTTTGCCGCGGTCAGATCGGGGACGCCACCGATGCGTATGCGAGTACCCGGACCGCAGATGTATCACACGCCACATCATCCGATGGACCCGTCCCCGTCGGGCGGCGGACCGATTTCCATTAGTAATAGAGATCGCAGTTCGCCCTTGACGCCTGGCGGACCGGCGATGATTCCACCGTCGGCCGGCAGTCCATTGGCTAAAGGCGGTCCAACACCGCCACCGCCACCTCCACCATATGTGCGAGGTGGCCCGCCGATGGCTAGGTTTGCCGAAAATCCTATGGGACCTAGGCATCAGATGCCGCCATTTACCAATGCCTCACCCGTAAATCACAGCATGCAGCAACCTTCACCACCCCCTAATCGACCGCCCGGTAATTTCTCACCGTATCATCCGCCTCCTCCTCCTAATTATCACTACGGTGCCTACCCGCCGCCTCCGCCAATGTCCACGGCGGACGACGCAGCTGCCTATCAGAGTTCGCCGTATCCCTCGGAGCATTTCTCCTCGCCGGCAGACAACCAACCACCGATTCAAGGACCGCCACCGCCTCAGGGGCCGCCGCCACAGCAATCGCATCCGAATGACGAAGACCATGGCACCGGCGAATTTGGCGGGCTGGTATCTTACTTCAGTAGCCAGAGAGAGGACGATCTCGAGTCGTAGCACGAGTGAGAGCTTGGCCAACCCTGAATCATTAGGTAGGGGGAGCGTGCCCAGGTAAGATCGCAACTTTTGCTACAGAGGGAAAAGCGGTAACGCAGATGCGAATAGAGCATGAACTTTTCAGATGATCTTTTCGAGAACATTAGTGCGTGTGTCATGTGAAATATAAAGCTATAGAGTCTTCCTCTTCGACCTCTAAAGCAAACAGTTGTCCTGTAGTCCTTGCACTTCTTATGCCGCCAAAGGCAAATCTAAGGTTGGCCAAGTGTAGAGCGAGCGGAATGATGAAACATAGTGACAGGGCGGAGCCTATTTTCTAAGAGTTGTAAGTTTTTCTGTAATTAGTTTTCGGTTTAAATGGATTTGTATACAATGACGTGCGACCGCAAAAACTCTAATTCTAGTGAGGACATAGCGGTCGTTTCGTCTGGAAGATAACGAGGCGAGAGAGATCTGACCAGAACCATTTTTCACTATTATTCGTTATTATAATCCGCCAATCGTGAAAATCAAGCGAAGTTATTTCCGGAGAGTTTTAAGGCGAGAATGGGATACTCATTCTCCGTGAAGTAGGGTGTCCTGTGGAAGAAAGAAACGAGAAATTCATCTTTAATAATGACCGAAAAGGAATAAGAATTATCGAGTGGTTTTGAATGACACATCGTTATTAACATGTACATATTGTAAATATTCCGTAAGTCCTTTAGATTATATATTACATGTATTATATATATACACACAACCACGTGCAGTCATGCAAAATACTATAAAAATAAATTAGTGCGGAAAGGGCACAAATGTAATATTTAAATTTAACTCAAAAGAATGACATTTGAATATAATAAATTAACAAAATGGTGTGAAAACTATTACTATAATTATTTATAAAGAAAAAGATTAAAAATTTATGATAGGCAGTATATTGTATTTTACAAATTTTACTTGATAATATTCTATGAGAAACCATTAAATATAGTTATATTGGAGAACAGGAGGCTGCTTTAAGTGTATCCTATGTGAAAAATAAACAGAATGGATTTTAACAAAACCAGCAGTTAGCGTAATTGGCGATGCATGTGGAAATTTTTGTTACACCATAGCATGCAATTATTTACATAATCCTATATTTATATAATTTTGATTTATTCAAACTTGTGCAAATTTTTTTATAGTAAGTACATTGTGCGTTTTGTATAAACAAAAAAAAATATAAATATATAAAAGTTATTTATTATTACATATTAATTATTTGATAATTATATAAGATAATCATTTTTTTAAGTAATTTTGATTTAAAATTAGCCTATATTATCCGTGCGTGTAATGCGTGATTTGTAGGACAAAGCTGTCTCATTCGAACACTACCTAAAGTTTCTTTCTGCGCTCTCACAATTTGTCAGTATCTATATCCTTAATTATCTATCAAGTACCTACACATTGAGCGTCATTGTATATATGATGGTCTACCTGAGTCTGAATCGTCCAACGTAAAAATTATATTCACCGGAGTGAACGGGACGTGGATAGAACAATCGGCCGGTATATAAAAATGTCCGAAGAGTATTTTAAAAAGATTATCAAAAATCCCTTGGTTAGCCTTTTAATTTTAACGTCAATCAACTCTAATTTTTTTCTAATATAACAAAAGAAGATACATAACCAGCTGAAATTCATTTGATTCCGTGAAATATCCTTTCGCCCTTTATATCACGCGAGTAATCATATTAGCGGCCAAGTGTCAGATATGAATATCGATCAATCAACCCTCCAGGAGTGTAGGAAGGAAATCGAAATAGGGATGTGTTCTCAGGACAGACGCAATTACACTGGTGGCTGGTGATCACGATACTGGCTTCGCGTTGAGTTTATCGAATTTTACGGATGATCATGACAGCCTCCTGCTCTTTGAAGTTTAAAGGCCGCTAGTGGCCGCATGCGACGAGAGAAGAAGAGAGATCATGTATCTGTTTAGTTATCACACGTACATGCATACCTAATATAAATAGAAGCTATATATAGATAAACAAGAAAAGGATATTACATTATCTTAGGATTAGCTTGCTTGGGAGAGTTTCCTTTACTACGTTGAACGTTTTGCAACCGAATCGAACGGTTATACACATATTATATATACACGTATGAAACACCCACAAGACATGATACACAGACTCTACATGCCGTATAATGTAATAGAGGGGTTTACTATACCACTAATTTTATTATTTTTACACCTATTACGATGTATATCGATTGTGCGCAGTTTCGATGTACAATGACTATCGTCTTCTTCTTTAGGCACAGCATGTCTTTGGGGCCGCCGGTTCTTAGGCTGCGCCTCGAGGATCTCTATTATGAAAGCGACCGCTTTCTTCCTTTCTTTCTTTAACGTGCAATCGGCAGGAGCGATTTACCTGCGATCTTATACGTTGAGGGGGGGGGATATAGTCGTAGGAATGTATTTGATTTACATCGGGAAGTTGTACATTCAGCGAGATCCTTCTCTCGACGACAAGCCGCTGCAATATGTGAATCAATTATTAGGATGATCATTTAAAGACATTTGAATGATTTAGCGCATTAGCGCTCTGTATTTTTAACTTGAGAAAATTAATCTGAGAGTTGAGAAAGATGTATTAAATTTCTTAATTCCAAAGAAATCCATCGATATCGTTGATGCGCTAAATCGTTCTTTGTATTCTAAAGCGATATTGTTCAGTGACTGAAGACTTGGTAAAGATCGTTGATACAGAATATCTTTCTGAGTATGGATATATACTGAAACGCGTGCATTTAAATCAGAGATATCATACACATTTTCTAAATCTATATTTTTCGCGCGCAGCGTTGTATGCATTTAGCGAGATATTCTCTAATATTTATATATAAATAAATATTTCAAACATGTTACTGTGCGAAACGGTTGCTAGCTGTCGTATAATTGAGCGATATTAAATGCGACGGAAGCACGGTTTTTTTTTTTTATTTTTTTGTAAAATTTGCATGCAAATTTTGGAAGCGTCGACGCGTGGTTTACTTCTCTTTGCCCATATAGGTCTTTCCTCGAGGCGTAAATTAGCGAAGTGGCTCGTTAAGACAATAGTAAACATGGTGCAGTTTAGCTTTTTCTTTTGATAAGGGTCTAGACCAAACGCAATTATATTACATGTTGTAGCCTAAACAAAAGAATTTTGTAATAAAATTCAATATATTGAAATAATATTGTCGAATTTTTCTACTTTCCTTTCACCTTGCTCTCTATTCCATCCTTCGGTAGCTCCTTAATATTTTTGTAAAATATAGAGAATAATGAAATCAATTTTTAACAAAGGGACATTTTCTAAATACCTGTAATATTAATTAAAGAATTAAATTTTAACAAAATTTATTGTTTTACGAGCACAAAGTTCAAAATTCAAGATTTAAAATTTGAGCACAAAACTTTGATATCTTTTATACCAAATTATTTTTGAAATTAATTTTGTTTATTAAAATATACAATATCTTTTCGTACAATATATTTTTTTAATAAATGCATTAAGTGTTTGACGTCTTTTTATTTTTTCCTTTAATCAGACATTATCCTGTACGAATAATATACATATATTGATGATTTGTAATACAAATAATGTTTGATTAATAGACTTGTATACGTACAGCGCATATAACCGTGATAGGCAATCAGAATTTTCCAATTTATTAATTCAAGTTTTTGTTTAACTACTCATAATACAGTATTTAAATGCTAAACAAATTAATATTGGGACATATGTATGTATGTACATAATCACAAATATCACAATGCAAAGAGATCGTACATACATACATGCACGCGCGCGCGCGCGCGCGCACACACACAACATTGATATACGATACGCACTAATACAGAAATGCATTATATACACTTATACACATTCCTTTCACACTACATTGACCACACGCCATTCTGAGAGCGAAGAGCGAGTGGCCCATAAACGTATATGTCTATGGAATGGCCAGGTAGTCTAACCTCGTCTAACCGGCGTGAGGTTCGATAGGAGCACCACACAAATATTGACACTATTATCCTTTAGTTGCTGTTTTTTATAATTCTATCCAGCTCGAAACCATGGCATCTTCCACCGATGTTGCTACAGTATGTATTACTGATTCACATTTTGTAAAATACAAATGCTTCATGTGATACCTCTAACAATGTAAACAATGTGGAGTAACATCGAGATTTAAATATAAATATTATTCGTTATCAAATGTAACTTCAGCCGTACCTTGATTACCAAAGAAAAATTTATAGTTGCAAAAGAAATACGGTAATGTTACTGTTAAAGTTGTAACATATATTTTACACTTTTAGAGTTTACGTCATATCTTTATAGCGTTACGCGTTCATCAATTTTCCAGATCAGAGCTCAGAGATATTTAAACGAACCGTTGGTGGAGCGATGCAGAGATCTGTCCGTATTGATAGACGAATCGAGCACCACTGAGCTGCAGCTAGTCTTTCCCCTGCTGATAGATTCCTTATTCGGAATAGTAGACAATATCGGGTGGGGCTTGCACAATATTACCCTCAAGAAAAATCCACACGAATATGAGACACTGTGTCACTTTCTTAGTCCCCAAGGACCAATGTTTTCTTTATGTTATAAACTACTTCCAGACTGTTATCTCAAGTATAACTTTCCAGTGTCCTATCTTCCGGTGCGTATAAGAATTATAATAACTTTGTGCACATCAATGTATTGTTTTATATTTTCTATCTTCAGCTATCGGGGTAATGATGTATATCGTAATGTTTTTCATTCCAGTCGAAAATACGTTCCATGTTGGAGGAAGCTATGATATCACCATTTTATCTCGATAAAATAAGAGATGATCAAGGGACACGTGTTCCTTCAGCTTTATCTATGAGTATCCTTCACTAAATATTACATAACTACTATGTGATTATTTATTATATGATTTATTAACGCTGAATATTTCTTAACGCAAACACATATCCCTTTGAGTACTACATCTTTCATTTTGCGTATCATTTAACCAATCCCTGGTTACGACTTCAACAGCAAGAAAATGTGTGGATGAATTGGGAAACAGTTTACGTTCAATTAGCGCATTGTTATCTGTATCATTTTCTTCCGAGAGATAATTCCGCGGTTCTACCAGCGATTGGACCATATGTGAAGAAAACGCCGCCAAGAAAATTGACTCAGTCCCCAGAATTCCGAAGGTACGGAGACATTTGGTGTGTTATAATGAGACGTAGGACGCGTAAATTTAAGTGGCAAGTGCGCTCTATTCAAATATATTTCAAATATTTTAAACAGAGATTGTCAGAAATTACAAACTTTGAGACTTCTGCGAGCATCTATATTAACATCGGGATCGATGAGTCCTGGATCAGGCGCGCCGCAGCAGCAACAGTGTTTACCGCAAGTCTGGCGAAGCGAGACTGTGGTACAAGTCTTTCTCGATTTTTGGTTGGAGTATACAGAGGACGCGCAATTAAGTACATCCTATCTGTCTTCGATACCGCGACGAGTAAGTTTTCTGTGTGCAATCAAAGAGGCGATGTGCGTTGTATGGAAAGATGTGAATAATTTTGTGGGGCAGGAATAACTTTCACATCGTTTCAAACGTATTTGATTGTAACTTTTAATTTCAGCACAGTATACATTCCGGAGAACACATACGCCTTGTAAGAGCGTTCATAAAGACTCTGCACGAGTTTACGAATAGCGCTACGGGCGACAAGAGCGCAATGGACGAATTGAAGAGGTATTGAGATGATATTTTACAAATTTTATAACTCTGTTGCCATTACTCTAAACATTTTTTTTTGTTTTATTTGTTAGAATAATTCTTCCTTCGGTTCAAGGAAAAATATATACGTTTTTGAGGAAGGCAATATATCATTGGCCTCTAGACAGCTCGTTTAGATTGATACTGGAAGCTTGGCTGAGCTTTATTCAACCATGGAGATATGTACCGGGAGTATCATATACTAAGGAAGGGTATGCGTATGTATTGTGTTATCGTTAATGCCAAAATATTGTCATTGTCTTGGCTAATATTTTCCGTATTTTCAACATTTTCAGTAAAGCAGAGGAAGAAGAAAGAGGCAAGATTCATGATCCTGGTAGATGGATTTCTTTCGTTGCTAATAATCTGTTGGCGTATACGGTTGTGTTCCAGCAGTTGCTTCCGCGATTTATGAGAACTGACCTAGTAGCACCTAAGAATGCATTAATGTTATTCAGAGTTACAAAAGTACGTGCATTTTCCTCGGTTGAATATACTATTTTATATTCAAAGATGTACTTGTGTATATTTTATAGTTATATTTATATAGGTATTTTCACAACCATACTTGGCAAAAATGATATGTGAAGTGGAGAGTTGTATGGATGACGCAGGCTTAAGTAAAGGTCGAATAACTACAAATCAGTGGACATCGATCGTTAGGCAACAGATTGTTGAACTGGAAGGTCCGACTTATCAATACGTCCCTATGTTTTCGACAGCTATCAACCTGCAGGTATTTTTTACTCTGTAGATTTCTAAGTGTCTATCTATTGCTAGCTTTATTAACGAACGATTACCTTGCATTCCAGGTCGTATGGTTTCTGAGCAATATTAAACAAGCTCATTTAACGGCGACTAGCCTGGTTGAGGCTCTGGAAAACAGAAGAAGGGGAAAATGCTTTCTACTTTCTCTCTGGGAATTCTTTAGCTGCGAGGAATACTCCTCGGATGACATCAGCATAGAGGAACGACGACGCGTTCCGGTGCTTTTGGCTACCGCTCAACAGCAGTTGATAGATATATTTCAAGTGATTGAATTTCTTTTACATCGATAATGAATCGCGTATCTATCGTCACTCATTTTGAGTAACACGCACAATCGTGATTGTTGCAGATACAGCTCGAAGACATTCCGCAAGTTGCTATAGTGGCGGATCAAGAATATCACGATAGCATTCTGTCGACTTCTTTCTGTCATCAGTCGCAAGTGCGAATTATTGAAATAGGTTTCTATTAAAATTCTTCGACCGATTTAAAAGATGCGATTTTTAGATGGAGTCCAGCTTCGACTCGAGCAGACCGGGTACTTTCGTGCCGTTGCAAGAGGGTAGACAGACGTGTCGATATATCGAATACATGGGCGATCCAGAGCTACAGCCGGTACGAACGAACGAGTGCGCTTTTCTCGTTCGATACCTTTACAAGCTATGCTGTTACATCAATCTCAAGGTATTGTGTATAATCACGAAGCTGTTCTTCATTTTGATAACTTGCCATTTATTTGCAGTATCGACACGAGATAATCGCACTGTACGGCAGACGAAGCTTCCTTGGTAGCATTTGTCGGCAACTGATTGCCCCACCTACCACCATTGTAAAATTACCCAAACGAACGTCAAACGGATTTACCAGTGGCTCCGAGGAACGATTGCCGCCTCGATTAAGTTTACGATCTTTAGCCAATTACACCTTCCTCATGAGTATATCATTTGGTATATTGATCGCATGGCTCACCAAGTATGTAATTCCGTAATTTTTTATGATCCGTTGGGACGTATCTACGACAAGTCTCGTATTACATTTAGAGTTTTTTGTTTGCAGTTATGGTCCTTTCATGTTCCTGGGATTTATATTTTTTATGTGGATTATGTACATAGTTATACGCGCAACGTTGCAACACTATTTTCCATCTGGCGCAAGTATTTTCAGACCAAGCGCGAGTACATCTTCCATTAGTCGATGATACTTTCGTATTTTAAGATAATGAATTGCATTACTGTAAGCAATTTTGGATGAAACGTTTTTTGTGAACAATGAATAACAATTTTGGATACATATCTATTTGTAAGTATATTAAACGATAGAAAATATACTATCGATAACATTTCTGTTTGCAAACCATTACTTTAAGTAATTGCGCTAAGTAATTGCATGAAATTTGTATTTACATTGTAATTATTTATAATCGAAGACCTTCGCCTTTGAAAATGACTCTACAAATTAATTCGTTGAACTATTTTCTAAATTGTTTACGTGAAAAGTGAATATATCACTCACTTGTGTATACATTCTTATCTTTTATAATTTAATTAAAAACTTGCGTATTACTTCTATTGAGATCTCAAAATCTCGCGAGTACTCGCAACTCGTGCGTTCGCGTAAAAGAGTCACGGTGCGGTCTCGCTTCGCGTGTACTTGGCGCGAGACTCTTGATATTCAAAAGTTTAAAATTTTTAAACTGGGACTATTTTTAAAACGTGTAAGGAGTAAAAAAAATATATAGGTATATATATATATCATTGATTATACGTGCAAAAATATTATTACCAGTATTATAGTTGAAATTAATCAGATTTTCTCTTTCTCGCGAAAAGGGAAGTCTAATTATAATGTAGATTAAGCTTAATTACTTATATCCATCGTGCAATTCGCGATAAGCGGTAAACTATACGCGATACGTACCAACCCGTGTTGGCACAGTCTACGATCATCCCGATACTATAGTGCACATGCAATAACATTAACAATTATTGATTCATCGCCCTGTGCGTTACCTGTGTGTATCGGGGATAGTAGAACCGCGAGAACGATCAACGTCGTTATCCACTTCTCCAACGCCAGCACGAAGCTTAATCAACGTGATGCGCACAACGGAAAAATGAGCTCGCGCTCATTAGACAAATTGAATTCGGAAACTTACATCGTCGATCGATGAGGCGTCGAGCGCCCGCAAAGAGGATTAACCCTTAAGTCAATATCCGGATACTCACTAAACGTGTTTTTTAGTTTTTAGCGAAAGTACCAAACGTCTTCCGATCCCTATTCTTTGAGTAG
Organism: Temnothorax americanus; assembly: GCF_048541705.1. Taxonomy (NCBI): domain Eukaryota; kingdom Metazoa; phylum Arthropoda; class Insecta; order Hymenoptera; family Formicidae; genus Temnothorax; species Temnothorax americanus. The sequence continues at coordinate 3,404,437 of NW_027509442.1, forward strand.
TTTTACGAAGGCGAGGGGGAGATTACGTTTAGAATAAAATTTGAATTTAAAGCTTTTAAAAATACAAAGGTTTTAAACGCCTTACATTTAAAAGCTTTAAATTACATACACGTTTGTTCAATAACTGCAATCCCTGGATACCCAAATGGAGAAAACTTGGATTATAAAATATGAATTATAAACAATATGTAGCAAAAAAACATTTTCATAGATTTTAACTTGTATATAAGTACTAATTTTGGTCAATCGCTGACTTGCTGCGTTAATTTACATCGTTTATTTTTAATATAAAAAAAGCACAAATTTTTTCTTTAACGTGATATTTTAAAAGCTCTTGCAAACATTTTACAGTAAAATCCAAGACTGTAGACGTTTGTATATAAAAGAAATTTTCGAACGATCCTCGACCCTTTAAAGTTCGCGAAATATAAATACAAATCATTTTAAATCTTGAAAACACAAAATATTTTGACGCGTTTCTCGCTCATGATACCTAGAAACAGAAGGGAAAAACCGACAAGAGACCGGTCTTCGCACAAAAATGAAAACCAGATCGCCATTTTCGAAACGAGGAAAGAGACTTAATTTTCTATTTAAATGAATATCCGCACCGAGATCCCATTCGCCTGATTAGCCTTCCTCGCGTGTAACGGTGTCAAATGCGATCGTGATTATTTCTGTTTGTAAATATTTGTCTGCCGCCCACGCTCGCGGAGAAGCGTAATCATTACTTTAACGGGGTAGCGTGTGGTGTATTAATTTATTAAGTTTTGCGTCACGCGCGCGCGGCTTGTAATAAAAGTAAAGCACACCGGCGAAGTCAGTGAGTCGCACGACACCCGCGCGGACGGGGGGCGAGCTTTTTTAATTGGATCCCGTTAAATATCGCGCGTCGCACCGCGCTTTCCGCGCACGCCTTCGCGACCCGGTCACGCGTCGCGTCGCGCCTCCTCGCCTTCTGCTCCCCGTTGTTACCGAGATAAAGAAAAACGGCCGGTCTTTCATTACTTCCGCGAGTAAATAAGGCTCGCGTTACGCGCGCCGGTCGCGCGCCTCGTTAAAATCTCGACGCACATTTTTACGAACCGCACATAAATTCGGCGCGCGCCCACAAATTCGAGCACGCTTTTGCTTTACGCGATTCTTTAAAGCTCGCTTTTTTTCTTCATTATCTCTGTCCTCGATTCGATTCGCAGCGAAGCGATATCCAGATGTATTTAGCGTCGTTCGTGATGTAGGGAATCATCAACCGTTCTCGCGCGCGCGCGCGCGCGCGTGTGTTATTAATGCCCGCGGGCGTAAGAATATTAAGTAAAATGGTATATAATCGTGGAACCCCCGAAAACATACATCATCTCGAAGGTCAAGGTTGCAGTTGTACAAATTTCGATCGTTCTTTTCTGACGATATAAGAGTTAAAATGGTACTCCATATGACAATTGCAGTGATTTTATTAACATTAACGAGCGATAGTAAATTATCTTTTTACATCAATCCATCCACGAGATAAGCTTACGCGCTCGTGCCTTTTTATAAATTTTAAACGGGATGAAAAAGGAATAATTTATTTTTTTTTAATATTATTATACATATCACATATATAAATATCGTATAAAATAGAATATATTCTTTAAATTTTTTGATTATGATAAGTGCATATTAAATGCAAGCAGACTTATAGATTCTGCAGAAATAGCATCAGAAGAAACATCGAAATGTCGCGCGAAAGCATTTACAAAAACTAATGAAAGGAAAATCATGCCAAAGAGCTTTTTTAACTTTAATCCGAAATCTATTATTTTATTTTTCCACCGAATACTATATACATTCTTATTTCATCCGACTTTTCCTGCAGCATACATCGACACTTGCCGATGTGGATCCGACAGTCAAAGGCACGGCACTGGATTTAAGCCCACCTTCCGGCGCGATGCATTAGTCGTATTAAACCATTAGATACCCGGTGGTATGTTCCAGGGTGTGTTTACATGGTCGGTGTAACACGAACACGACCCATTTTCGATTTAAATCGAGATCGCCGGCGCGCGGCGCGCTCGTATCCGAGAGGCCCGGCCGCTCGGCGCTCGTTCGCGCGCGGCGCAATTAGAGATCCTTTATGCAATGTCAAGCGCTCCGTTATGCGCCAGTTACGGACAATGAGTACGTACATACGAATTACCACGAATGGACTCGTTCACCATTCGTTAAAACCTGCCTCGCCGAGTCGCGACTTCCGTCCGTTGCTTTCTCGAGCGCGCGGCCGCCGCGCATTCCTTTTTTTGCACGAGATTAGTCATCAATAAATAATCTCCTGAACGAATGACCGCGAGTTGTACTCTCGCGTGAACGGATCGAGGGGATGCAGAAGCAAAATGTTCTCCACTTTAACACCTCTATGATTTCCAACTGGATTGAAGAGGCGGAAATTTCTCATTTTGCTAATAATTATATTTTGCGAAGATTTTTTTGTGTTTAGAATAACAGAGATGAGCGTTTGATAATTAGAATTCTCTTTTTTTTTCTTTATTTCTGAGCTCCACGTTACAATGTAAATTAGACTTTATTATAATAATCCCATTATAGTAAAAATTATTATAATTTTGTTATAATATAAATTGAAAAAAATTAAAAAATATGTGAAGAAATAAAAAAAGTTCGATCACGTCGGACAACTTTATGGTTCGATAAAAAGACTCATTAGGAAACATGACGAAACGAAAGTTTGCGGAATATTCCTCCTGATATTCACGGTTACAAAAAATGATCCTTTTCAACCATGGCATATTATGTTTCAGATATATATCCAGGTCCAGAAGTACGCACGCATACACCGAGTAGCCCAGCATCCGCGAAAGAGAGATGAAGAGTGCGTGCGTGCGAAAAATGTGCGAATTTATTTGCCGGGTTAACCCGGATAGTAATTCTATCTCCATATTATCTTATCGACCAGTTATATATCGGGAAGTATAACAAGTAGATATCTGTATTGTGACCATTTGATCATCAGAGGACAAAACGTAGGGCGAAGGCCTCCCGTCGCTCGTTAACAAATGGCTACTAATTACGGTCATTTATTACATTAGGTACCCACATCTTTAACTTTTATACGGGAATGACTTTAGCCATTCTCTAACGTGGTTTCTTTTGAACATCGTTTCCGTGATCGGCGATTCAGTTACACTGTTAAATAAAATCATAGAATGACCTTCATAAGAGAGAAAAAAAAATGGCTATTAGGGTCGGACGCGGTTCTTCGTGCGTGGAATCAGTTTATTCGTCTTCTTGAAGTACATTGAAAATAAACGTTTCGGCTCATTTTTGAACCATCCTCAGCATTAGATGAAATAAGTTTATTTTCAATGTACTTCAAGAAGACGAATAAACTGATTCCATTGCACGCACGAAGAACCGCGTCCGACCCTAATAGCCCCTTTTTTCACACTGTTAAATATATTAAAAGATTAAATTTAAATTAATATCCTCAGTTAAATAACATATTGTTAATTTAAACTGCCATATGTGTGTCAAAATTTATTATTTTAACTTCAGTTTTAGTTAAATTAACGACATATTGAGTAGGAGCGGTAGCGACTTATAGCAATGATTAAGAATGACTCAAACGAGTATAATTTGACTTAACAGTGTACGACGTCCTGTTCAATCGTTCAAGAATACGTCAACGGAATCGACGAGCTAATTCGACTCCACATATTTTCGGCAATTGGAAAATGTAGCGCATTATTTTAATCTTTATTTTCTTAATAATTAATATATGTTTATCGAAGAATACCACGCAACCCCTCTATTACAAGATAGTGCTACAAGTCAAACGTCTCGAGATGACGTCTGCTACGGAGGAAGTCTGGAGTACAATCAGACAAAAAGTTGATTTTTTTTAGAGTTTTCCTCTCCATTAATTTTCCAGATTTTCCTTGTTGTTAACTAATTGTAGCGCGCTTCTGCACGAGCCGCCCGTGCGCGAGAACAATAGCCCGCGTTAGATTATAGAGTATCTCGCAAGCTACATTGTGCTGATTGTACTCTATTAGGGGACCGCTATCGGTCCGCGGTAATATTCAGCATTTTTCTCGCTATACATAACGCTCGAACATATAACTACGTAAATGAACGGATGTGATTGCGCCCCACTTTTTCCCCGCCATATTGCCGCCACAGCCGTTTTAGTGCCGGATATATGTGGCTGCCTGAATTTCGTATTACATCAATACCGAACGGCAACCGCCGTATTAAGGCAACAAGACGCGAGAGATTAAACCGTTTAATTGAGCGCCGAGAGCGTGCGCGCGCGATGTGTGCGGTAATGTTCGCGCGAATCGTGAATAGCGTACGAATGGCGACTTCGTGCTGGGACCGAGTCGCCGCGACGGAGTAGATCCATCACGTGGTTCCCTTACGCTCGCGGTTGCATTTAGGAGCGAAACAATTACGACGTTGTTCGCGAGAAGGTGAACGAAGAGGGAAGTGTATACGATGGCGGGAAAGGAAGAGCGAGAGAAGGCGCGCGCGCACGTGACACGAATATGTCCGTCCGCGTCGCCGTCGCTGCGAAAACGATAAAAGCTCGCGGCATTGGCGGCCGCGCGCGGCGGGCCCGAGGTCAAGCACGCCGTGCACGTGAAAGCATCCGGTGTGTGTGTGTGTGTGTGTGAGATGCATCGCGTTTGTACGACGGTCCGCGTCCGCTGATCCGCGTCTGTCACGCTTCACGCTCCGCGGGGGTCGTGGCGCGAACCGAACGTACCCTTTTGGCCCTTCCGGCTTTTTGGCGTTTCGACTTTGCCGCTGCGCGGCGGAAGGAAGAACGCGAGAAGAGAGCGGTGTACCGGCCGCGGAGATTCGTACCTTCCACCACCACCTCTATCGCGTGCCCTACTGTCACGCGACTCGCGAGAAGAGCACGCCGGCCTCGGCGACCTCGGCGTCCTCAGCGAGCCTCAGTTACGCGCCACGGGGTTGAGAAGGCGGACCGCGCTCGTTTCATCCTCCGACCTCGGCGCCCCGACGTGCGTCGCGCCGCGGAGAGGAAGGAACCCCTCATCCGTCCCGTTCTGTCCCCCCCTCTCCGTTTTGTGCACGTCGTGGACTTTTCACACCCACGTCCCCGGACTAATTAATCAGAGAAATAAATATTTGCCCGTGACGACACGCCGGTCGATCGATCTGCGTCGATCAAACTCTTTCTTTCTCTTTCTCTCTCTCTCTCTCTCTCTCTCTCTCTCTCTCTCTCTCTCTCTCTCTCTCTCTCTCTCTCTCTCTCTCTCTCTCTCTCTCTCTCTCTCTCTCTCTCTCTCTCTCTCTCTCTCTCTCTCTCTCTCTCTCTCTCTCTCTCTCTCTCTCTCTTCTCTCTCTCTTCTCTCGTCGAGGAGGCTCGGACTCTCCACGCGACTTTTCCCGCTCTTTCGATGACGCACGCACGCGGATGACGCGAGGGCAACGCGCAGTCAGCGACTTTAAATTAACTATACCAACGCGACGCCGAAATGCCGAAATCAGGAAGCGAGTAGATTTCGCTCGATACCGAATCTCGGATCGGAGGTGAACCGATCGAGTCCGGTGTTTCTTCGCTTCCGGGTCATCGGAAAGTAATGAATCGATTGATATGTCGATGAGGATAACGGCGACGCGGTGAGGTGTAACGCACGAAAGCGCGAAAAGGCACGAGAAGAAGTCGGCCTCCTTGCCGTCGTTTCGTGGCGAACGCGAAATTCGCGTGACACGCAGGCTCTATTAGATGATATCGCGCGGAAATCATCTTACGCGCTCGCGTAACTCGGACTCCGCGTATGAGTAATGGACGGGAAACGCGACGGTCGCTAACGTGTCACGCGATCAGCAAGCGACCGACCCCCGATCGATCGTTCCTTCGCTCCTTTCGGACAAACGGAAGCGGAGTCGCGTAGACCGAGAAAAATCGCGGTTCGGAAAGAATAGTAAAAAAAGAAAATTCGAGAAACCGCGAAGGTTCGACTGATTTGGGAAAGAAGAGAGGAGACGTGAAGCGAGACGCGAACGACAGTGACGTCGTGTGAGTTTCCGAGAAGACTCTTCCCGAGTTCGGTGGTGATTTATAGAGACGGAAATTGAGATATCTGACAACGGACAAGCTCGATAATTATAGCCGAGGAGAACAACTCTCGGCGGAGATCTCTCGGGCCCGCGAATGACAAATGTTGATCCTCGCCTTTAATATCTTCGCTCCGCGAGAGCTCCGGCGGACGCCGAGGGCGAAATTTTATGCCCGACGCGAGCGAGAAAATAGAATGTGCGAATCTAGAACGCAAAAATAGAAGCGTGGAAAATTGATCTAACGAAATTTCTCACAGCCAATTTCTCTCTCGACACGACGAGCGACGAGCGCACGTGGCGCGCAAGCGCGCCCGCGCGCCGAATATATTCGAGACTCGAGACAGATATTTAATTGAGCGCTAAAGATTCGAGAGATGTCGGACCTCCTTGAGGACGGCGCGGCGATGACTATCGCTCAAGTACATCACTAGAAAGTATCGCGACGTCACGATTGCTCCGGATCGATCCCGTGTCGCGATATAGGAGCGTCGTCATGCTTCGCGGCCGTGAAGCGTCGACGAGGAACGCGCGTCGTGCAATCGTCCCGCGTCCCCGAGGGCGCCAATAAGACCATCCGCGTATCCGCCGGTCGCGGTGTATGCCGATGGTCGTCGCGATGGGATTTCCGTCGAACGCGACCGATCCGCCGTACGATTACTTGGACCACACCGGGCCGACGAACGCGTCGTCGTCCCTGGGCGCGGAGTTGAACCTGCCGTACACCGTTTGCGAGATCCTGGTAGCGATCTGCGCCGTTATCGGCAACGGCCTGGTGATCATCGTCTTCGGCAAGGAGCGGAAGCTGCGTCGACGCACCAACTACTACATCGTCTCGCTGGCGACGGCCGATCTGCTCGTCGGACTGTTCGCGATCCCGTTCGCTATCCTCGCGAGCATCGGCCTGCCGACGAATCTGCACGCCTGCCTGTTCACCGTGTCGGTCCTCGTCGTCCTCTGCACCATCAGCATCTTCTGCCTGGTCGCGGTGTCCGTCGATCGTTACTGGGCGATCCTGCATCCCATGAGATACTCGCGCACCGTACGCACCAAAACTGCCATAGGTGAGGCACTCGCCCTTTTGCCCCCCTCTCCCCCCGCCCCCGCCCACGCCCCCGTCGTATCGGCCTCAGCCAACGTCGTTAATTTTGATACCTGATATCGGGCAGCTTGATATCGTATCGTGAGATCAATATAATGATCCAAGTACGCTGATTCAAGTTGATCCAAGATCACACCGCTCCCGCGAGAAACGGCCGGCGGTAACTCGATCGCGGCATAACGATTACGCAGTTAGACGAATTGATCTGACAATTTTTTTTACGTGCTAGGCTATTGCCATTTCTCGCTAAACAAGCCTGTATTCGAGCGTGATTGAGATTGCCAATAATTCGAATTGAGTGAATCGCAGCTCTGACAATCCGGACTCGTTACATATACATAGATTGTAATTACGTGTCTATGATGTATGTGAGGAGGGAAAGTTTATTTAATCGAAATTATAGCTCATAGATACTTGGATACAGTTTTCAGTATACTCCATTGATGCAATGAAAGCATGCGTGCTTGGCAAGTATGGCTCTTTGGGCCGTTCAAGTAATAGAAATTATACGAGTTAGACACGCATGGCAGTGGCACTTAGCTGCTCAATAGCGGACTTGTTTAGCCAAGGGCCGGTCACAAAGAAAGCTCCCGGAGGTCTTTAGGTGCCGTTATTAACTACGTTGACAACGTTAACGAAAGGGACAAAAGGGTTGCCAGGTCTCTGGCCTAGTGGTCGTGCGTGACACTCTAGCTCTAATTTCCACGTATACACGTGTCCGTATAATTACGCAACATTGTTCGCGTAATCCGCTATTGCCGTTTTAAGTCGCGTCGCATGACATTGCGTTGCATTGCGTTTATTAAAGCGTGAACGCATACGCCGATTAGCGCGAACATGCAAAACAATCGTGAACCTGCATCGCGTGTTTCTTCAGATACTTAATCGTAAAATCCTCACGTGTTTTTCCCCACCATTTCCTGGTTCTGAACTCTGTGTCGTATAGCTCTCGGAATAACCGACGGACAAATTTGATTCGCGGTAGTTCGGGAAGAGACAGACACGCTTCAAAATGATCCGAAAAGAAGAAATCAACAAGACTGTAACTTCGTTTCGAGACTAGAAGCGGGCAATAAGTGGTAATTTAAAATTTTTACAGTCCCTAAGATTTGATAGATCAAAAGGGATACTTGGGCAAAATTTTTAGATTTGCAAGCAACAATAGTGTTAAATGTCAAATAATACTTAATATTTGTTCCGATATAAGTGATAATACAACATCAATTCTATGTTTATTGCAAAGTTCTTTGACAAAATAAAACTTCTTGAGAGATCAGACAAGCTTTAATTATCTCGAGTTAAACTTTTAATCTATCGAGTACGCGACAGTCAAAATAATAAATTTCTATGAGACATTTGGCGTATCCTAAAAATGTTACAAAATCTTTTGGAAACTGTCCAGTAAGATTCAAAGGAATCAAGAATGAATGGAACATCTATATTTTTATTATTTTTCACTCCAATATCGAATGATAAAAGAACTACTTTTTAGATCACGGAATCCAATAATGAATATAAAATTCGTCGTTCGAGACAAGTAATAAGTACGGTAAATTTCTCTTAGACCATATAAAGTCCTCGAAGCACTACGAGACGTCAGTTCCTGCATATTGCACCCGATAACGCGCATTTCCCAGAGGAGCGCCGCTTTCCACGAATGACGAACCAATCGATAAGAAACCGTGTATATATCCACGGGTATATACATATAAAAATTGCCTCTCGTCAACGTGGAAGCCGATAAAGAGAGCGCGAGAAGCCGGTGCTAATCGCGATGAATGACCGATGCGATGCGTAACGAACGGATGCGCGTGAACGAGTTATTATTTGAATCAACTAAGCGTACGTATATTGCCGTCGCGACGACGCGACGACGGCGCGGCGCGTCGATCCATTGACGGCGAGGCGAGGCGATCGATGGCGGATTCGAAGGAATAAACGAATATTAAACGGGAAAGACGATCGGTTTCCAGGTATAATATGCGTGTGCTGGGTGGCGGGCACCCTGGTGGGCTTCCTGCCGCTCTTCGGCTGGAACGCCGGCGAGACCAGCGATCACAGGTGTATCTTTACGAACGTCATGGACTACGATTATCTCGTGTTCCTGTACTTCGCCACGATCATCTTCCCCGCCCTGCTGATCGCGGCCTTCTACGCCCACATATACCGGGTAATCGTAAAACAGGTCAGTCGTAGAAAGAGACCCAGCTAGCGGAAGCTTCTAAAAAATGTTTGGAGGACGTTCGAAAAATTGTGTCATCTTTTAGACGTCTTTGTGATGTCTTTAAGATATTTTTTAGGACTTTCTGCTAGCTGGGGAGATTCCGAGAGATTTGCGATAGTGGCGGATAGTGTGCTGACGCAACGCGCGGCGCGAAAGATACGGTGGAAAAATAACCAAAGAGTGTAACGGGTACGACGGTTACAGCTACAGCAAATCGTCACGATGGACTCCAGCGACCCGGGGGGTGGCGGTACCGTTCGCCATCTCCGGGTCTTCCGTCTCCCCGGCGGTAACCGTCTCCGTTTGGGCGGTAACCATCACCAGACGCCGGGGACGATGCTGCGTTGTCTTGGCGCGGCGCGCAAACGGGAAGTCAAGGCCACGCAGAATCTCTCCTGTATCGTCGTCTTCTTCATCGTCTGCTGGTTCCCGCTGTACACTATAAACTGCGTGATGGCCTTCTGCCCGCGGTGCGAGGTGGACGACTTCCTCATGAAATTCTGCATCATCCTCTCGCACATCAACTCGGTTGGCAATCCCCTCCTCTACGCCTACCATCTCAAGGACTTTCGCATCGCCCTCAAAAACTTCGTCTGGCAGCTGCTCTTCCCGCACAGCGACGTCAAGTCCAGCGTGATCAGCGTGATTCACGATCGGGGTTCCCTCGTTGGTTCGCAGAGGCAGCTTCAGAGGCGATTCAGCGGCTTCGATCAGCCGAGGAGTCAGAGACCGAGCTTGCTGCGCCAGGTACATTGATATTTAAACTGCTTACAAGTTCTCTAAATCTGTATATTTTATCGGACCTGTGGAACAGAGAAGAAATTAATTTTCCAGCATCGCTTATTCCTAAGCGAAAGAAATTAAACTTCTCTATTTATAATTCGATTTAGTTTCATCTTTACATTTTCTTCAGTACAAAAAGTCTAAACTATACATAATGTTGTCATCTTAATTTGAAGAACTAAAAGACAAATATATAAAAACTTTGAGAAAGAACTAGCATATATTAAAAGATTTACTATAGGCAACGTGCCTAAAATACGGAAGATTAAGATTATTATATTAACAGCAAAAATATAATCGGGACTATTTAAATTATTATAATTTCACATAATGTTTACCTTGCTCGATTCGATCTACGTTTCGCGATCTATCTCCGTTTTATTTACTTACCGTCACAGGTGATCGATGGGAGCAGAAGGATGGACAACGCGTGCCCCGAAAGGCGCGTCTCGTCGACGTGTCGAAACGCCACGGATGTCGGTGCTGCGGTCGGAAGTCCGATTCCAATCAGCAACTCTACGTTAGCGACGAACAAACGGATGAGCGAGGAGGAATTGGCCAGCGACGGCGATATCGTCGACCGCAACGATGACGAGACTGACCGCGGAAGTTCCACCTCGTTGGAATTGCGAACGTACAGGTCGCTGGCACCGCTCCTGCCCGCGGAGGAGAACCACGTCGAGGAAACGCCGCCCGCGTCGATCTTCGTGATCGAGGCCGACGTGGTGAATCACGCCTCTCCCGATCGTCTCCTCGTCCTGGAGGAATCTCGAGACAGAATCGACGTAGCGGGCGGCTAATAGAGTACCCGCGAAAAAATAGAAGTGGGACGGATTCTTTAACAAACTGAACTAGGAAATTTGTATTTTTTTTCTAAATCTCTCGATGTGCCGATTTATTTTATTATTAGTTACTCGTTGAGCGTGCCATATAGCATACATGTTTTAGCGTTTAAATAAATTATATTAAAATGTATTACGTTGAAATGGAGCGACAGCGATGCTATAGAGCTGAAGCTTCGAAAAGACAAAGTGACAAACGGAGTGTGGCACGTCTGACTTTCCTTTTTTATCATGTAGGTATTGTATATAAAAACTAGACTAAAGGAAGGCAAATATTTTGAGAAACCCACGAGGGCACCTGAGGAGAAGGGACGTGTTCTCGAACGCACGGCGAGGACAATGCTGCATCGTGTGTGGCGATTCAGTGGCAAGTAGAGTGATAAGTATTCCGAGGGGGGAGACAATATACTTAATTTAACTTGTACAATAAAACAGTACACGTTGTGATTGTGTGTCTCTACGCGTGTCTACGTAGAACATTTGCACGAACATTGCACCTGTGCAATACTCTGCATATCATACGATTGATATAACTAGACATTTGTGCGCCATTCCTCTCCCGTTTCCTCTCCATATTCTTTACATGCGATATTTGCTAGATTGTATACGCGTTCGGTACATATATTGATACTGATAATTAATCTTCTAAAATTACTGAAATGATATTTTAATCGACAAAATTATCGCGATACAAATAACAATCAGCCGTATCTGTTATTAAAAGTTAACAAAGTTCAGCAAACCGCTCTCCAGAAATGATAATAAATAGATAACAAAAATTTCAGTCGTCAACCACTTTTAGCCGAACTTTGCTTTAACAGAATATCGGCCTGATGTAAGTTCCCCTTCAGAGAAAATAAGATGGCCATCAATTAAATTTTTGGTGGAGAACAAAATTTTCAGCAAGAAATCTTCGTTAAATATTGATCTATTATCAAACGCTTGCACGGTTTTTTTTCCCCCAAAATACGGACAGTACAAGTTTATTATTAATAAAAACCGCGAGATCTTGTAAAATTAACAAATATTGTGCGAATGGATGTCGGTTCAATTATTTTAATACTCACCCCTCTTCGTCTTTAGATTTTAAATAGAATCTAGAGTCCTCGATCAATTTTAGAACGCCTCATCGTAACGATTATTATGTAAGAAAATAAAATCGGTCGAAAAGGATATTACCTATGTGTGTAATAACGCATGCGAATTTTTAGCGTACAATAAGCACCCTGTGTATCGCGGCATTATGACCGAATGAAATCAGTGTCATTGAAAAGCTTCGCGCGTATAATCCATATATATCGATGCTTCATTGTCACCCAATTTATCGTAGAATGCCTAGGCAAAAATTTTTCTTAGAATTCTTCACATAATTTTTCAAAGTTTCTATATAAATCTCAGAATTTCTCAGCATAATTGTATAACTTTTTAGAAAATTTCTCAGATTTTTTTATATATAAATTAAAACATTTGTCAAAAATATTGAGAAAGTTTATATCTTTTCTAAAGTTCTTTTTACATATGTGAATTTTGAAATATTTTAAGATTTTTCGTTCAATATAATTTCCGAAGAAAACTTATAAAATCTGAAGGGGTTTAAGATGATTTTCAGAAATCTTCATAAATTTAAAATATGTAAAATTCTTAATCATGCGATATTATAAAACTTTTTTCATCAGGATATAGTCTCGTTTATATTTTTTCCGGTCAATGCGACGCATTTATCTGTCCGTCAAACAACAAGTGAACTTTTCAAAGTTAGATTTGCATTCACGTCTCGTATGGACGTAACCGTATACGCTCTGACTACATTGTTTTTTTGTTATGCCCAAAATTGTTGTACTAAACATTCAGTTCCGTTTAACTTGTGTTCCTTTTAATTCTTTTTATGCGACGCAGCAGATGTATTGTATTTTTCTCAATTTGGCAGTATAATGTCCATTTCTATCAATGCAGATTAACTTTAATCTCGGTGTAATTTTTTATATAATCTTTTCTAATTCTTAAAACTAAAAAAAATAAAAAGTACGTTAAACCAAGATTAAAGTTAATCTGTCATACGTTAGGAGAAATGAACACAAAGTCTGTTCCTTGTAGCTTTATTGTGTTATGTTAGTTTTCTTAAAATGAGATAGATGTACAATTAAATGTCGGAGGGTAAAAGGGAGAAAACTACGCAGCAAAGATTATAAAAGATCACGAAGATTGGAAATTATAATTTAATAAAATTATTTGATTAGTCAAATGTTAATCTTCCGTTGCAATCCACAATATGTAGTCCTGATGATACGGGCCTAAATGTTTGTAACTAAACTTTCTACCTGGTAAAATTTTATTATATAAAAACACAAATATAATTATATAAAAAATCCATATATGCTTTCTTTCTTACTTATAATCTTTGTTTGTATATAAAAAATAATAATTAAAAAAATAATTAAGAGGATAATTTTCGCATTGTTTTTTTTAAATTGAAAGGGAAGTTTGTGGAAATGAAAAAAAAATTACCCATATACATGTAATCATACATAAATAAATGTAATAATCGTATACAAAATATGATTATCCAATAAAAAAAAAACAATGTTAAAGTTCTAAATATTTTTCAATTTTTATTATTTTTTTATATACAGATATACAAAAGAAAAAAACATATAATATATGTCGGTACATTTTTTTATATATTTATATTTATATTTTTATGTGTAAAATTTTTTATAGAGTATACTTTTCCATCTGTGTGTTCTCCTTTTCCTCTTCAATCTAATTATACACCTTCGAATTTGTCACGTCCCTGTGTCCCGTCTGACAGCTGTACCCGATCAATATTTAGCATTTAGCTCAGCTGTTGCCAATCGATTCGGGGTGGTCGACAGGAAGAGATAATTCGTCTTCAAGATATCGGGTGTCAACTGAAGCGGACATTTCGAAATGCTCCAGGGTCTGATTTGTGGACGTATAAATTACCGGCTTTGCGACTTATCCATTCTTTACCTATTCTTTTGTTCTTAACTTTCCTAAGTGTTTTCGTGTAATAAAGTACGCTATATTAAATTAATGCTTTTTGTAAAGCCGCGTTTACACGAGTGTAGGGTGTCGCAAACGCCTCTCGATTAGGTATCTCGGGCGTAACGTCATAATATAATGCGTCTATAGACCTAGTATTGTCATGATAAATTATATATATTATTTTATACTCTTACGCGAAAGCGTAAAAGTGCGCAGCTTGAGCCGGCGCTCCCGATCCAAGACGCAAGACGCAACAAGTGGCGGGACTCGGGACTGGCGGGAGAACATGGCGGCGGCCATAACGTGCTGTGCGATGGTTCCCGCCTTTTTCGATTTGCCACACCGAGGAGCCGAGGCCGAGGCGCCGAGGATCGCCTGGGGCCTGGGATCGCCGGAGAGTACGTTGGACTCGTAGGAGCCGGTGCGTCGGGCTGGAGCAGGCTGGAGTCACTCGGAATGCGTCGGGAAGCGCCGAGATACAGCTGTAGACGCGTGGGTATCGCGAAGAACGATCAAGTTGACGGCGTTGACGCTTCGAACGAGGCATGGATCCGAGCGAGGTCGAGTTCCTCGGCGAGAAGCAGCTGGTCAGCATAGTGCCGAACTTCAGCTCCGACGTGATCTACCTGATCTCGGGTTCGGTGGGGCCGTTTCGCGCCGGTTTGCCGGTCAAGGTGCCGATCTGGCTCGCCGCGTGTTTGAAACAGAAGCAGAAGTGCCGTATCGTCAGGCAGGAATGGATGGACATCGAGAGTCTGAACGAGAGGAAGGAGATGGAAAAAATGTCCAAGTAAGTCGATTCCTTATCGCCAGAATTTCTCGTTGCTTGTCCGATGACGCGACGCGTCCTCATTTTCCTGTCAACCTCGGTATTTCGCCCGAGTATTTCGACGTATACGTTCAATCCAACTCCGTAGTATTTCGATTTAACTCGAGATACGTCTATATTTATAAAAATTGCAATGCACCAGGTTGTTCACGGAGATGCCGAGCAGTCATTATATGGACGAGAGTCAAATCTTGCTGAACGTGGCGAACGATGATATCCCTGACGCGGATGGAATCAGAATCGCCGTGAAGGTAAGCAGGGATCGACTGGATGTAATGTACGAGATTGAGATAACACTTGTACGAAAGATAGAACTTATATGTGGAAATTTGTGCATTGTAGGACATATGGGATATAAGAATGTCTAAATTGCGCACATCCGTGGACGCTTTTGTGAAGAGCGAGGGAGTGCACGCGAGATTGGATCATCTAACCGCGATGGAGATCAATGGAATACGTCCACTGCTGCCACACGCGTTAGATCAAATGTTACGGATACAATCTGTGAGTACAGGTTTACAAATAGCATATCTATTAAATTAGACAGTAGATATTGGTATATCTATTTTCCTTACATACGTAATACAGGAATTCTGTCAACTTTATTATTACTGCACACTGTTATTGCCATAGTTTTTATCATATCGCAATAATTATTTTATATATGAGCTCATTTCTATGGTATTTTTGCAGGCAAATGCAGGAGAAATGAATTCCCAGCAGCAAAGCAGCAGTGGGTACGGCAGTATATAAAACAAGTAATATTTATATTAGTGATATGGTGATATTATCACTAAAAAGATGTGAATATTTTGATAATTTTTACAGTTTAATCGTACAATCGAGAAAGCTTCATACCTAATATTTTGTTTATTTTATTTTATTATATGTATATATAAGCGCTTTATATGTCGTATTTCAATATTCAATCGTATTGGATCATATGGTATAAATGCAGGAAATGAAGTGCAAGATATATTGCATTTTATATGTGAATATTATATATAACGCTTTTATTAGCCAACTTATTTTCAAATTGTTACATACATTCACTAGCATATCTCGATCACATTTTCTCATTATTACTATGTGTAATAAGTGCGTATTTACATTGGTGCATCTGTCTCGATTGCTTTTCGTTGTCCATTATCGTATGGCATTCCGCATTTATATTTACATTTGCTAAGCCTATAGTACACACAGTCCCTTAACAATCTTTGATTTTTTTCTCCTTAAAAGTAGTCGCGCGATTGTAAGGCCACTCGTTAGAATAATCAAGGCGTCTCGCTCTCATTCGTTAAGAATTTTCGAAAATATACATTTTTCGTAAGAATTATTAGAAAGACAGCAAAAGTAGGTACTCGCAAAATGTCGCATAATAATAAGTAATTAATATTAAATTTTTGTGTGTCTCGATTATACACGCCACATACGATAAAGAAATTAGATAAAAAAGAATAAGAAAATCGAAAAAGTTAAATGCATTCTGGCGCATTACGCATTTGGCAATGTTAATAAATTAATTATTATTACAATTATCGGGGCAATATTTTCAATAACATGAGTTAATAAGTGAAAACTATTATGACGCAGACAGGCGGCAGCATAGGTTCCCGTGAGTTTTCAGTCGATTTTAATTTGAACTACCGTGCATTATTTAAAACGACATAAGTACCGTACGTCTCGCTCAAGCGAGTACTCAAAAAATATCACATAAGGCGTTCATAGTCTGATCTTATATCTAAGATCGTCTTGAGTCTGGTTGAGATTGGCGATCTTAAAACTCCATGCAACCAATGAAGCGATCGTACAACGCTTCGAGATCGTGCTCGGGACGATAAGATCTGGAATATAAGATCGGACTATGAATGCCGGTCATAAAATCCGCGTTTCCAGAAATGTAACGTTTCAGAATCATTCCCGTGTTCCCTTAAACCGCTACGATTTTACTGGGATCCACTTTAACTCGAATGAACATGGTATCGTCTTTGACGAAGTGTCGTTTCTTCACCATCTCGTGAGAAACGAATCTCGGGAAGCCAAAACCAAGAGAATCCGGTTCGCGGCTCGGTCGCTGAAAATTCTTCCAGGTCGGGTCCGGTATGAAGCTTTCCACAATGTTGCAGGCCTTTTCGGCGATGACCGTCTGATCGAACATCGTGAACGACACGCTGTGCGAGAACGGCCATCGCAGGAGCGCGTCGTATTCGCCGGGTAGGATCTTTATGTATATTGAAATGTGACTGCCCTCTCCGGTCCCGTTTCCGTTTAAGAAAATGGAAGCCTATAAAATTGAAAAATTCTTTTAGGAAATTAAGACTCAGCATTTAATTTCCTAGTTCCAATTATCTGGACAGCACGAGTGCATGAAAATCTTATAAGATAATCAAGGCAGTAGAGTTCTATTTTGTATATTTATTTAAGAGACTTTTAACTGCTTTGAAAAATACGTGAAATCTAGTGACTCTATTATGTGTGTCTCTTATAATATAATTTCTATAATAATTATAAAATCTTATTTAAGGCTCTTATCTCACCAATTGCAGTCATACTGAATTTTTATATTGAATATATAATTTACTTTTACAATATATGTGGAATGATACGATTGATGTTCGAGAAACTCGTGTACATCATATAATATAAAAAATTATAATTTTGACATTACGGCCGCTCCTGAGGCAGAGTATCACACAAGTTCTACGGTTCTTTGTTAAGATGCAGCAACATGAGAATGGATAGTAGGTGTCGGCACGAAAATTGAGTCAAAAATTATAATTGAAATCGATCACTGATTTATATATTGTAATATTCAATATACATACCTGTAACTTATATCCATATTGACTAGTATAAAAAGGTGGACTGACAAGCTCCATTCCTTCCTTCGCTTTCGCTTCCGACATCTTGGCGGCATAATCCGTGACCTTCCATATAAGCGTGCCTGTGTAATTTAACGACAGCTTGCTAATCGCTGATTTCAAGCTCGTAATTTGATGTTGCTGCTTCGTCACCAGGCTACACATGAGGCTTAGATGCATCTTTGCGGATTCCTCCAGATGTTTATCCAGCGAGAACCTATTTCCCTGTTACAAAAAGATCGTGGCGTAACGTATTTTTAACTAGAATAAAAAGAATAGGCTTACGAACAATTACAACGTCTCATTGAATATCAACCGATTGATTTCTCTCTTTTTCATGGTATTCACTCGCTTATCCTCGCGAAAAAAATTGAAATTTGTACCCAGAAAATATTAAGGTATGGAAAGTTTGTTTTAATTCATATTAAATATATTTAGTTATACTTTGGAGTGATGGCTAGGATATTTGATACATAAAAAAATAAAAGAATATTAAAAATCGATCTCTCATTTCGAACATCGGGTATTCTATTTCGCAGAAATAAAACCTGTTTCAATACGTTTTGATTTATTTACCCTTTATGCAAGCGGATATAAGCTATAACGTGCGAAAAAATAGTACCTTGAAGCGGCAACCGGCGTCCTTGAACGTGCAGGAAAGTAGATGCGTGGTGCAATGATCCTTCAGATGAACCTCGAGATCCTCTCGGGGCAGCACCGCGGTTTCGCAACGATGAGGACATGCAACCGGGAATCGACCACATTTCGCGTGATGAGCGCCGAGCGTATCGAAAACGAATTCTTTGTTACAGTAACGACAGGCGACTAGTCTCTTGGCGCACTCCCCCAGCTTGTGTTGGCCGAGGTGTCGCCTTTGCACCTTCATGCCGCACTTGTTTTCGCAATAAAGAGGCTCGTAACCGCACGTCCCCGTGTGTTTCTACAAACATTGCGTTTTTACAATTATATACTTTCTAAAACCAATAACTCTCAAAGGCATCTTCAGTAGAAATAACAAATTTTTAAAAACTGCTAAAAAAAATTTTAGCAATTATTTTGTGCGAAAATAGTTGCAGAAAAAAAAAAAGAAATTTTGTAAATAGGTGACGATAAAGTTATCTTTTGATTGTTGCTGACGATCATTGAAAGCTCTCTGAGATCTCGTTAATTCTCGCGCGTGTGGGAATTGGGAATTATTATACCTCTAAGGTGTGTCCGGTAAATTCTTTGGCACAAAAGTCGCAACGGGCTCTACGCTGAGCGCAGGTGTACTTCAGATGGTCTTCCATGAGTACGCGAGGAATCATCGCCCCGCATTTATTGCCGCAAGGAACTGCATCGTGCTTGCACGTGTTCAGGTGCGCCTGTGATAAGAGGAAAATAATCTTAAATTTAGTCGGACCGTCGAGGCTCATTCACATTCTACGTGATATACCGAGCACTCTTCGCGATGACTTTACCTTCAACTTCCTCAGCTCGTCCGACCATTTGCAGCCGTCCTTGTGATGTATGCAGTATACGATGGAGCCCATTATTGCCTTTTCTGCCTCCGTGTCTTGGAAGTTCTGGAAAACACCAAGACGAAGAGACGTTATTTGCCTTCGTTCGTTCGCCATTTGTCGAAACGTAAAACGTAAAACCGTCGGTGCGCGTATACCGTAACCCGAAATGTAAACGTCCGCGGATTATTAATGGATCAAAATCTGTAGTTTTCGAAGAATCTTTTTAGCAAAGTCCCGTTACCTCGTTTTACGACCCTCTGACCTTTTCCCACGAAATATTTGCAACGACGTGTATTTTTAATTTTTATTCTTGAAATATGTTGAAACTTGGAAATAATTTATAGCTCTTCTCTCAACTCGATAAAGGAGCACAACGCGTAATATTGTATTTACACAAATTTATAATCGTAAAACGTAACCATAAATTATCGCGGACTCTATTTCAGTTTATCAGTGATTTAGAAACAATTTTATTTAAATTATTCAAACTGGAAATTCTCTTGAACTGTTCGAACGCGCAAATGTGTTTAAAGCTTTGTCTGATCTGTAATAACCAGTAAATTATTTTCGAAGTTGCCACTGGCTGGGCTACTTTTCGGAATAGCGAAGTGGTCACACGCGATAAAGCGCCATGGGAGATGCTGCCTCATGCAGAGAACCACGTGGGTGGTGCGAGCCAGGAATATTTTGAACCCATCGTCGCGTTACTCGAGCGATTGCACCATAATAGCGATGTAAGTACACAATTTCGTTTTCAAACTTAATTCAGCAAACAGACGAATGTAAAATATGTTTTGTTTTCAATATTGTCAAACGTAAAACAACAGAACAATTTTCGTCAGTCAAAGTAATACGCAAAAGTTTAGAAATTTTTAATAATAAATACATTTATTACGATAAGTGCAGTTTAATACAATCGTTTGCTGTTTCGAATATTTTTGTTTTGGATGTTTAGAAAGACGTTTAGAACGTAGAGAATTGCCAAAATATCCCATTATTAGATTGATAGACGCTCGACCGTAAAAGACAATTAACAACCATGCACGCTAACATGCATGCGAATAACTCTGAGAACTTTAATAATTTCCCGTTTCTCTCTCCTCTCACTTTTCCTCTTTCTCTTTCTCTTTCTCTTTCTATTGGATTTATTTGCGGAAATTGTTTTCTTAAAAAGCGTTTCGGGTTTTCAGAAAAAGGAGCCGCGAGATACAATCCACAATCCACCTTTATACCATTCATATACAAATGCATCCGGCGTATAAATGCGTGCGCTCGGAGACGCTTGGAAGTTGAAACCTGCACGACCGGCAAGGTCGAGAAACTTAACGCAACCAACCCAGCCGTTTAGAGCGGCGAGATATAAACAGAAAAGAACTGAAAGAGACAAACATGCCTTCGCGCTTTTGAGATCGCTCTCGAACGCTGTATATCGAACGCTTTTTAAAAGTGGAACGCTTTGAAAGAAGAAAAAACGGAGAAGAAATTGGAGAATCTGAGCTATCTTGTCTCAAAATAAATCGAAACAAAGAATAAATTACCTAGCGTTTTTCATCATAGCGTAAAGATATAGTCATATTAAAAACAGGCCGGGAAGAGCGTATTAAAAAAGAGATAGAGTCAATAACAACAAATAACAACTCATGGAACTTTAAAGGAATAAATAAGCAGAAACTCTGGAAGTTTCTGCTCTACTAATCGTAAGTCGTTCATTGTTCCCTCCTCGAATGAGGTTCTTCTCGCGTCGTATTAGGTCCCCAGTATTAGAATATTAGGCACCGCGGCAGGTAAGCATGACGTTACGGTAAAGTAACGAACAATCGATCTTCGCGCGTTCCACTTATTCTTCGTACCTTGCAGCGTCGGATGTTCAACGTTCAATAACTCAGTGTCATTGCCATCATAAACGGTCGATCGGCGTAATTTATGTAATCATAATTTTTTTTTCCTTGCGTGACCTCGACGAAACAGATGCGATCTAGATCGAGATCCGTGTTGTAACAACGAGCGAGTCATGTAATATTCATGATTGTTTCACATCGTTTTTTTCCTTTTTTTTCAGATTGCGTAAATATATATTATTACTCGTATTATTTTATTTTATATATATTATCGGAATTATTTTAAAGAAATTAAAAATCCGATTGATCGCTCGTATTACTTTGATCGGCAGCATTCTCAGGCTGTTTACTTAAAGCGTTTTTGATGCGGCTCTACTCATTAAAGTACTCGACAACGTAAATGGTCGCTAAAAATTAAACATTCTTCTTGGCGACTATTGGCGACACATAAAAAGGGTGCGTTCGGAAAGACGCTATTAGTGCTATTTGCTTATTTTATCCTTGTTTTACACCTGATGCAATAGCGCTAATAGCGCGCTTCCCAAACGCAGCCAAAGAATATTCCCACGAATCGACTGTTGCGAACTCGCGCTCCATTCGAAACGACCGTCTCTTTTCGGTATCCCGCCGGAGCGCACGACCTTGGCGAATATATGGTCGAAAATTAACATACGACGCGACGTGCGTCGATCTCACCGCCTCCTCATTCCCAAAAACGATCGAATCCTCAAACGAATAACATCACATCGAGATAATAAATGGATCACTTTAGCTATTCGAAGCGCAGTAATTATGATCCAAAACCGTCTTTTTAATTCTTTCGCGTTCCGCATGGCAGCTTTATTATTTCTTGATCGCCTTACAGATTGCTGACTGCTAATAGAATTATCCATCAGCAGTCAGCAATCTGTAAAGCAGTGTTTTTTATTCGAAATAGAAACAATTCGCGAAACATTGATATAAAAAGAGTTTAATGTGGTGTAAACGCGAATTATATAATTTACGACACACTCCGAATTTTTATATTTCTCTGACAATGACTGAAATCGATACTTCAAACTTATATATATCTCATAATCTTATTATCCTATGTTCCTCGCATACGTTCCATATATGTATTTTTATTATTCGTCTTTTTCTTCAAAATAGTTTCTTTCGATCTTCTTTCCTCTAAAGTAAATTTAGATTCTTCGTACACGCATCCTTCAATGTATACGTAGCAAGAATTTTCAGACAGACTCGTGCCTGACGCTTCATACAAATTAGATAGGTTCGTGTAGAAAAGTCCGTGAAGAGTAATTCTTATTTCGATATTTTTTCCACGTGCGCACGCGGAATCTTCTCAGACGATCGCGTATACGTCCTAAAAAAGGTGTAAATCGAGGTAAGATGCGGCGTCCATTCGCGTCGCGAAAGATAAGTGATTGTTTACGTCAGCGGTCGTAGAAGATGTAGGATGCGCGCAAACGAATGGAGGTTCTCTCGCGTGGATTTCCCCTCGCAACGAGCTGCACCCGTGCCGCGGAGCGTAACGTTCTCGTTCACTCGAACGGCGGAGTTCATCGCCGTGGAATGCGCGACGAGGAACAATGCGCGAGGAAGAGGAGGAGAACGCGAAGCCGCGCCACTTCCGGCGCAGACCGACCGGGGAACGCCGTCGTCGTCGTCGTCGCCGTGAGAAGAGAGGGGCGACGAAGAGAGAGAGAGAGAGAGAGAGAAAGAGAGAAGCCGAGAGCCCCTTTAATATAACACACTGTAATTACCGCTCGTTGGACTAAACGTAACCCGTCGTCCCGTGCGTTATCTCGCATTC
This sequence comes from Temnothorax americanus, assembly GCF_048541705.1. Taxonomy (NCBI): domain Eukaryota; kingdom Metazoa; phylum Arthropoda; class Insecta; order Hymenoptera; family Formicidae; genus Temnothorax; species Temnothorax americanus. Next base: position 3,427,321 of record NW_027509442.1, read on the forward strand.
TCGCATTCTTGAGCGGTGGAGAATGACACGGGGGGAAAACCACAAAAGGTCGCGACGATTGCGGACGCGCGCGCTCTTTACTCGGACTTGAAACGCACGCGTTCGCAGTTGAATTAACGAAGCGATTCGCCCGAACCGAGAACCGACGACGCACCAGGCGTATCGGTTTAAGAAATTATCCTCCTCGAACGAAACGATGCATCTTCCCACTTTCTAATAGCCTCATTGAATTCGCTAATCTGCGTTATACAATGCGATCGTATCTTCTGCTCGTATATTTCTATACACAACAGAGGAAGAACACGGCGCGGCGTGCTTCGTTTTAAAGCTCAACGAAGTAACTTCGAACGGGATTGCTTCCGGTGAAAATTAGTAGGCATATTTGAAATTTGAATTTTTTTTCTAGTCGTAGGAATTGTAACTTTGAATTCAATTCGATAGACTCGCTTGTATGTATAATTGAAGAATTGATAACGAATGATCCTCTCTTCAGTTCTTTTAGACGAAAATGAGAGAAAAGATAGCGTTAAAATTAATACTTTTAATTATTAATTAATAGACTAATTCATTATATATCGTAACGGTCCTGTTTCACTTAATATGTTATTGTTAATTAATAATTTTTTACCCGAACAAGAAAGGTAAAATCCGAGATCTCGGAAATTCTCATTCACTTTGTTAAAACTGTGTTTGCTAACATCAGTTAACTCCAATTTAACGTATTTCTTCTTAGATATATCAGGGATCCGGAAATTGCGGTGTGCAAGTCAATTGTGAAATACTTGGGGTGTTCTTTTAACCGAGCACTTGGCGTCACCGCCGTTCGTTGGATCGAGCGAGACACGATGTATCGTCCGTGCGAGGAAGGAGCCGCGGCAACGGGAGGAGAGGTCGAACGACTTCGGAAGCGGTCGAGGCCATCTGTTACGCTCGGTTCCCACGCTTCCGCTGCCCGCCGCCGCGCCGGTCCGGTCGTGCCTTACAGCCGGCATTTTATTCCAGTGAGACGGTACCCCCCCCCCCCCACCCCGGGCGCTCGCGCACGAAATTCCACGAATTCATACGGGCGCGAAGCGCGAAGAAAAACGCGAGCTTCGTCATCGTCGTCGAGTCCTCGGCGCGTCGTCGTCGCCGAGTGTTGGCGCAACATCTGGCGACAATATTGAAACGCGGGACGCGGAGGCCGTCGTGAAGAACCGTTCTCTCCCGGCGCGGAATTCTGCATCTCGGAGTCAACGGTCCCGACGTAATCGCCGTAAACTTATTCCCGATAGTCCTCGCCGGAAACGACGTTGATATATCGGAAACCGTCGTTTCCGTCGATGCACTTAACGGCGGCGTATCTCTCTTTTTCTTTCTCCGCGCGCAGTTTACATTATTATTGTCATCGAGAAAATGATCGTGACAAAAAAAAAACCAAATTTTCCGTTTAACGAAATGAAGACAAATATGTGATTATCATACGTGTTCACACATATAACCTTTTTTATTCTGATCTTCCGATCGTGCAGCCTGTGCAAAAATATGTTAGATACTTCGATATTTAGATAGGGAAGCATCGTTATGCTAACGACCAACTTTGCAAGGTGATTAATGAAAAGCCAAAAAGAAACGGGAAAACGAAGCAAAAAATGTAAAAAAAAAAAAAATTTAAAAAGAAGTGTGTCAAACCTCGTCGGTAATTATAGGCGCTTTGTCCATGGTGTCGTTAATCGGGCTGGGCGGTGACGTGGGGCTAGCGCTTGGGCTTACGTGGAAACCCTTGGACTCCTTGGCGGGTCTCTGAGGCGACACCCTCGCCGGGAAGCTCAGGGTCTTGGTCCACTGCGACAGACCGCGCACCATCTTCAAAGTTAAAGGCACTAACGTCACTCGCGCAACCGAGGTGACTCGGGTCCGCCGCTGGTACCATTCAGTTTCGCGGCTCGCGAAAGAGGGACATGGTCGTCGCTTGTTTTCCGTTTAAATCGCGTTCCCACGGGTCCGATTGTGTGCGTGTGCGTGATTCGCACCTCTTACTCGCGATCCGTTTCCCGAGAAGCCGAGGAGGCTCGAGCCGATTCGTGTGTCGCGGTCGTATGACACTCGACAGGAAGTTGCGTGCCCGTACAATGTAATCTGACTTGACTCGACCTCAGGTAAACCTCGAGAAACCTGCCAAACGCGCGGACCTATTCGAGCAGACTGCTCTCGGCTTGGTAACGCGCAAGACCGAGCTCACTGATGAACTGACACGCAGGCTGTGACTAGCTCCACAGCTCCCCTGGACCCCATCATGGTGTCGATGGGAACGACGAGGACGGTAGTAGTAGTGGTGGTTAGGCCGATGGTGGAGGAGGAAGAGGCGGAGGAGGAGGAGGAGGAGGAGGAGGAAGAGAAGGGGGAAGAATCGGTCGCGAGCCAGAAGAGCCGTTGGAGCGACCGGGAGACTGGCTCTGCGAAGGATGGTGCATGATGCGATCATGCGAATGTAGTTTCCCAGTTTCTCGTTCTACCCGCATTATCCCCCGTAACTTCCTGAAATCTCTCCCGAAAGAGTGTGGGAACTCGGAATGATGAATGAGAAAGGCGATCGCGACCGAGCGATTTGTTTCGCGAATTGTAATTCAATATGTTGCAGTCTACAGATTCGTAGAACTTGTCGATAAACTCGTTGACTTCGTCAACGTTGATAAATTGATTTAATTTGGCTAGTTACTTTAGGATCTTATTTTTAAAAAGTGGAAAGAGATTAAGAGGACTAATTGAGTTAAGATTAAGGCTAAAAGACGACCGGGGAAACCGGTCTTTAGACCAATTCATCCCCGTAAGAATAGACTTTTGTTTTGGGAGAAGATAGCCGGAGGAAACGTGATAACTGAGAGAAGACCACTGTCGGGAAGCGGAAAGGAGGGAGGGAGGGACAGGTCGTGAATGAAGGAGCATGTGCATGTAAAACAGGAATCCGCTCTCTTTCTTTCTCCTCCTCTCTCTCCTTCTCTGGCGGCGAACAGGTACGATCCTGCACAATCCTGCAGAGTACCTTTCAAAACGTTTGCCTAGATCTTAGGTCATCATTCCATGATAATTAAGACATCGTTTTGCTTTTAATTTTGTAACAAAGTAGTTAATTATAAAAATATCTTCCGTTTCACCTTGCTCCCGATTAATTTATCGACGAGAAATTTTCGCGGTATCGCGCGACTCTCTGACATAAAGAAACTGATCGGCGTGCGAAAGAAAGCCTTAAAAGAAGAATCTGATTTCCGTCTCGATACCGGAATGACCCTTTCGGAGACAAAGAGCTCTATCAACGACGTGATCGGAAAGGAAAGAGAGAGAGAGAGAGAGAGAGAGAGAGAGAGAGAGAGAGAGAGAGAGAGAGAGAGAGAGAGAGAGAGAGAGAGAGAGAGAGAGAGAGACCGAGACCTACGCGTGTTGCCAACTGCAGGTTTGTGGAGTAGCGAGCGGAGGCGGAGGGGGCGAGAAAGAAAGAGAGATAAGAGGGTAGGTGGGGACTGGGGAGAGTAACGACATCGCCGGACCTATATTGCTGCCCGGTAGGCACGCCAATGCACACCGTGCATTCAACTGTGCGCGGACCGGATCTAGCCCAGCTGCGGCCTTCTTCGACCTTCCCCCCACCGATGATCGGCGAGGGGGGACAAGCCCCGGCTCTCTTGACCGGCGGCCGTCCACTCCAAATCTTCTCCTGACAATCGCGAAAGCGATCCGCCCGTGGATCACGGGCTTGCATGAGTTTTACAGGCCACGAAGCCGAAAGGGTGTCGTTCGGCAGTCGAATAAATATCTAGGCGTGCACGCGCCTCACTCGTCGAACCTTCGCCATCCGAGCGTTGCTCCTCGAATCGCTTTGGAGCGTAACGATTATTACCGCTATTATACTCCTTTATCTTTTAATATATATATATATCTCCGTTTGTCTAGCCCTCTACATTTTCACCGAGCCGTTCACGAATTTAAGAAACTTTTTGTATAGAGATATGTGTAAATAAGATAACTGATATGTATTTTTCTGAAGATGTCGGTCTTTAAGAATAGGACGTTTACGTTTTGGCGTTTAGGAAGCATCTAAGCGTTATCGAGGAATATTTAGGAATTTTTCGAGGAGTTTTTGTACGATATGTTTTTAAAGGGATCATAAGGTCATATACTACTTACAATTAGTAAAACAAACGATTCTTTGTCTTTAATAGACTTCTAAATGTCAAAGGATATCGATATCCCTTCAACCCTTTGTAATCACACATGTGCCGAGCTGAATTATTCGACCTAGCAACAAGTAAAACAAAAACAAGTCTCCGATATTTGTACGTAAGATTTAAAATAACGAAAGTAGCATTTTTAATCAGTACAATTACTTAACTACACGACACTCAATAAATTACTCAATCGTTCGCCAATCATGCGCTTGTACTTCGCACGCCGCGTGCATCTGTCCCTCGATCACGTGGACTGCAGGTGGAACGTGAACGTGCGCGAGCAATCTGCACGATCGCGACTCGCGACCCGATCGGAAAGTCTTCTCTTCCCGAGGTAGGGATTTTCGTCGAGTCCTCGCACGCTGTCCTGCGGCCAGACAGACGGGGCGTAGGATACAAAGGTGCGCCTTTTCGAGGAGCGCGCCGGCGATCCGAGCAGCACCTGGACCAAGACGATGGGAGGGATCGAGCACATGCGGAGGATAGGAACGGAGCGCGCACCGTTCCGGGGAGCGATGTTGGGAAGTGTGCAGCTGTCACACAGCAGCTGTGCGAACCTCTTTCTATCGCCCTCCTCTTCTTGCTCGGCGACCGGCCGGCCAGCCTTCCTCCGGCGCGGCGCCTCCTGCACCTTTTGCCTCGCGTCGGCTGCGCGCCGCCGCCTAATTCCTGCCTCGGCATACTAATTCTTTTACGGATTTTTATACCCTGTCGCAGTGAATTCGTGAACGCAGCTGGAAGCCGTACCAGCGTAGCAACGGAAGACCAAAAGATATGGTTTAACTTTGAAGCACGTATCAGCGATTATGACGTCCTTTAATCGACATTCTTTGGGCATACCTTAGATGCCTTCTGTGCCTCCGCGTTATCTTGAAAGCGAGTCTATTGGAGTAATAAATGTCTTACAATTAGTATAAACACGTTTATTACATTTATTGTATAAATGTAATAAAATGTAATGTAAATGTATTGCTCACGTGATTGTTTATGAGCTTCTAACTAGACTGATCCTTTTGCTTTTGTCAGTGTTGTGTTCTGATTGAATTTTAATCGACTCTTATATTCTTCTTAAAGACGGAGTCTATTAAAATATAATTTTCTTAAATGCAGAGTCGATTAAAACACAATCGTATATAAAATGATGGATTTCGTTTAGTTAAATAATGATATAATATTATAGATTTTTCAATAAGATTGATAGTTAAATTTACTAATTTTTATAAATAGACTAAATTATATCTCAATATTTTCTTCTTGCGTATGTGTGTGTGGGATACATTGATTTATAAATTACACTTGATAAAACGCTTATCTCTCGATCGTTATGAGGCAAATTGTTCCTTAAGTAATCGGTGACTGTGATGATTTATTTTACGCCGGAGAGAGGCCCGCATATCTTAACTCCGTTTCGAAACCAACTACCACCGTCGCGAGGAAAAAAAAGCATATCTTTACTTCTTTCCGAGATGAAAAGATCTGCCTGCATCTGTGCTCGCATCAGCTGCCTCTTGTGTAAAACTAAACTTCCTACCCTGCCCACACATCTGCTTTCTTATGGCACATCCGTAATGGATGTTGCGCGACATATCTCCACAATAAGTACAGACAAAGAGGTAATACACATTCGCTGATCTCTATAATTTTCTATTTTTTTTTATATTTTGTGTATTTTTGCGATATCGTAAATCGCGTGACGCTTGTTTTTCGTTACCGTCATAATAATTCTATTTTACTTTCGTTATAATTCGTAGATACATACGTATCATTTGAACAAGGTCCAATTTTTGCACCAGTCATCGTATGACTATTAGAATACTGAATAATAATATAGTTTGATTTAAACGAACAGGTTTGTCTTATTTTATTATTTAAGTTTTTCGAAGAGGCGTATATAACTTACGACAGACTTGGAATAATCTTATCTTCTTTAAAAAAAAAAAATGAAAAAAAAATCGAGAGAATAAACAGTATTCCTGTCCTATATATCTGCATATGGACCTTTACGGTCACTTGTGATTATTTACGCTTGCGTAATCGACGTTAGTGTAGCTATAGCGTGGAAGCGCAATGGAAGACTCGTGTCGCAAAACAGCCAGGTGAAAGGAAAGTTTCGCAGCGTTTCGTATACTATAGATAAGTTAGTGGATTCTTCAGAGTAACGTCGGATCTTCGACATATTATTCGCTTATCTCAGACCTTGAATTGATTTTTTTTCCATTTCAATTACGATACCATTTTCAGAAAACTTCCAGCTGTAGTTCTCGCTATTATACACATTATGAAAAAAAGAGAACATAGAGAAGAAAGAGAGAGAGAGAGAGAGATTAAGAGATTAAAAATTACATTTTATAAGTATCTATACAAATAGATAGATAGAGATTGATTGTTGACACACAATATCTATAAAAAAAAAAAAAACATTTCGAGAATTCGAGATGAAAACGTGATATCAATGATTCTGAGACAAATAACATATTTTTTACAGGAGACAAGACATCTCGTTGGCTCATTCTATGTCCCAGCGCTCCTCCCGCCAGCCTCATCTCTTTTCTTCTAATCAGATCACTCTAAAGCTAGGAAGGCAGTCACAGAGCAATCGGTAACTCGCAGCTGTCGACGACTTCCAGAACGTGTCGGACGACGGCAGCTGCAGCAGCGAAGCGCGGCGCATATTACCCCGCCCAATTCGATCGGCAGAGCGCCGATCGGCAGTGCGCTCGCTCGCTCTTCCGCTCCTACACGCGCGTGCACGCGTGTGTCGTGTACAAGGCGGTACAGTCGGGCGAGTTAAAACGGTAAAGCTGGATCACACGAGGCCCGCATTCGCGACGACACCTCCAAGTGACGCGAATCACCTGGCTCCTCGCGCGAGCACGGACGGACCGCGCGATTAATTATGTACAAGTAGAATCGCTTCTCAAAGGCCAACGCGCCAGGAATCGCGAAAAAAGATCTCATCGTCGGATACGAGCGTATAAGAGACATCACTTCTGTACCCGCGTGTACGCGCGATACTGCATGCGTGGCCGACACGCAGATAAGGGAAAGTTAAGGCCTCGCGAAGAGTCGACCGCGCGAAAATGCCGCTACCGCGACTCTTCGTCAAGTATAGTTGTACGTTTACCGGACTCGCGGGAATTAAACGATGAAAAATGAACCAAGAACGTTACCGGACAAACATTAGTCTCTTAAAAAACATCGACGCGCAATTTACTAAGTTTGGAAAAAGTATACAAAATTCAAAGAATGTTATTATTAGGCTACCAAGCTCCAGCCCGGGCCTTAAATGGCAATTTCTCTAAATGATCGTATATTACATCGGTCCTGTTTTTCACTTATTATTGACAATTTAACATTGTGTTCCGAATTAACGAATAAATTAATTGATTAAAAAATACATATAGTGCTATATACTAAAGAACAAACATTCTTTTCTGCATAAATTATCAATCAAATAACATATAACTTTATCGCACAACGTCTCCGGTCGCGAGACCGTCGAACAGTCGTACTTATCGAAAACTTACCGTTTCAGGTATCCGGTTGACATCATAGGTCGATGCGTTCGGCTGTCCGCGTCGAGGAACCAAAGCAGGCGCGTCGTCGAGATGGACGAGGACCGGTGCTCTTTAACAATTCAACAGCGTCGACAGGTGGTATCGCAATTCAAGCGTGATCACCAAGTTCTCGCGGACTGAATATCCTGAACTTGCCTTCAAAGGCTCCTTTCAATCGTACTCGGTTAGAAAACAAGTTTACCTTAAACTCATTTTCTCCCCCTAAACTTACATCAAACTTGTCCCTCTCTATATCTTATCTCGACGCTCGGGCTTGTATTTATTTCGAACTTGAAACTCTCGAACGGCAGACTCGACACGCGCGCGCGACGCGTGTTTCCCGACGAAATGTCGAAATATTCGCGCGAGTCGTCGCGAACGTCTTCGCGACTGTCCGGTGAAGCGAGATGTTCGCGCGCGTTCGCCTGGAGTTCGTCGAACCGCCCGGAGTTCTATCTATCGTCCGCGGCCCTCGGCGAACTTCCCTGCTTATCGGAACGAGGGGATAACTCGCTCGCGTGTGCGCCCGCAGCCGCGCGACAGCGTAGAGTCGACTGCACAATCGCGTGCGGTCGCATTGCCGGCGTACATACGTGCGACGTGTACACGCGACCAAGATCGCGGCCCCACCGTGCGCTAGGCGAAACTAAGGTCCCTCGGGATATCACGCCTCGGCGGCCGGGGCGGCCGGCGACCGGCGGGGCGAAAGGCGTAAGCGGGCCGGGTTCCCGTGCACGCCTAGGTAACCACCAGAGGCAGGTGGCGGGCGGTAGACAGGTGAACGCGTTGGCGGAACACAGGAAGTGCCGGAGACAGAGAGGCGATACAAAAGCCCCTTTGGTAGAGGGGGAACGACGACGACGACGACGACACCGTCCGGACTCCGGAGGCTCGGAGGAAAAAGAGGGAGTGAGAACTCTCGCCAAGTGTGCCTAGAAACAGAATTATCGGAGAACCGCGCGTAATAACCGCGGGGGAATTTTTCGAAAAAAAAACGCGCTTGGATTCTTTAAATCCGACGGAAGGAATCGGCCCCTTTCACAAAATAACAACCGATCGGTACCGAGATCGGAAAAATCGACGATGACGATGATTCGGATTAATTTATTCGAAAAGGACTCGGAGAATTAATCTGGATTTAAATGTTCCCCCACATAAATTGTAACATAATTGCAGAGAAAAAAAATCTTTCGCTTCTATTAATGAATAGAATTAACACAAAAATTAATAAATAATAATTCATAGTTTATCAATATGTGATATATTATTTTACTGTGTGATGACAATACTGTTGGAAGAAGGAGAGGCAACGAGAATTCGCCAAGGGCCTAGAAACAGAATTACGGAAAACCGCGCGTAATTATAATCACGGGGAAAAACCAATCTGAATTCAATTCGATTTGATTTGTCGCAAGTAAGAAAAAGCACTTCGTTCATAATTGGAAGCCATACATTACCGTCTTGGTTCCCCACTTTTAGTTGGGGAAAAAAATCGGATTGCGGATCGCTCAACGTCACCCTGGTCACCCACGATATTCTAAGAAACGTGATTTACATATTAGCAATGATATACACAGCGGATGTAATAATAACATTTAGAGCTGACTGCATCGTTTTTGTGGGGCATGCATTCATATTGCCTAACGACAGCTTTCGATGTCATCGACAAGTAGTATATATCCCCCAATGAGCTCGAATTATCTTATAAATTATAATCCTCTCTTCTCTTCTCTCTCCGAGTACAAAACCGAAATTATATATATTTCGAAAATACACGGAGACGTTTGAGGAAGCCGTGTGGAGAGAAAGGGCACGTCCTCGGAAATCAGAATCATTCCGGTCGCCCTAAATATCGCGTACCTACATTACATATCCCGCTTTGGGTTCGGCTCGTCCGCTCGTCGAGAGAGTTCACCGTGCTAAGCAACAACATGGCGTTATTATGCCGCTTGCGACTCGCCGCGTACATACAGGAATAGCTCGCACATGTCTCTCTCTCTCTCTCTCTCTCTTTTTCTTCTCTCTTTTCTCTCCTTCCTGGTACGCGGTACGCGCATACATATGTCGTTACGAGCGTTCACGTAGGAAAAGCTCGCGCTCTCTCGTTCTCCTTCTCCATCTCTATCTCCCTTCTCCACTATCCTCTTTCTTCTCTTTCCCTTTTCTCTCTTCTTCTCCCTCTTTCTTCCTTTCTCGACGTTCTTCGACGGAGGATAGCACTCACGCAATCACGCAAAGCGCGACACACCGCGTCCTCCGCCGTTTCTCCATCGCAACGCGATATAGTGAAGTCGTTGCCTGTGAAAACCGGGGATGACGAATATGAACGGGAGACGGGAGGAGAGCACGAGAACGTCTGTTTCAGATTCCGTTGGTCTTCAGCCGCGAGCGGGACAGTATATCGGTACAAAATGACCTTTTTCAAAAAAGGTAAAAAAAAGGCGCCAAGCACACGCGCAATGTACGTCGTAAATCTAAAAATCTGAAATGGTAGTAGCTTTATTTCTTTCTAACAAAATAATTCACAAAATTTCGTTACCTAATTCAACCCAAGTGATGATATATGTATAGTAGCTTTATTTCTCCCTAACAAAATAATTCACAAAATTGCGTTACCTGATTCAACCTAAGTGATACGTATTTCAAAAAAAGATGTGAAATCTTTAAATTGCGCCAATTGCAAAGAGAATACGTACACTTTGAAAAATAATTGTGCAACTACTTTTAAAAAATAAAACAAAATTGTGTTACTTGTATCTTTGTATTCCTGAGAGTCTTTCTATATCAACCCAAGTGTCTTCAGCCGCGAGCGGGACAGTATATATAGCGGTCGAAATGTACCTCGGATGCAGAAATGTAAAAATACAATATATATTTCGCGTAAATTGCGCGAAATATATATCGTGGAATGCATAATGACGATCGATATTCCAAACAATGCAAGATTGCATCTTTAAAGCAGGGGAAAAATGCACGGTTAACGCGGTTCAAGTTCTTCATCAGCATTTATTTTCAATCGATCAAACGAGTTCGAATTAATATCTTATTCCATGTAATATACAACATATATTATAATAACTTATGCCATGTATAATAAAACATTTAAAATTTATAACGAATCTCAGGGTGGAGCTTTGATAAAATTCCGATTAATTTTAATTGGCTAAATTTAATTAAACTTAATCAGCAATTATCTTATCAAATAATACACTATTTTGTTAACATAAATAGAATTAATATATAATTAATATTTTGTTGTTCGATAAGTAAAAGAAACATCCAGATTAGAGGGGACAAATACAATTGGAAATTTTTGTAAAATTCAATAAGCGATTCTGGTTGAACTAATTAATTGCCGATTAAAGTTGATCGGAAATTGTTCAAAGTCGTCTTTATGCAATAGAAAGTCGTCTACTTCATCGAGACGTTTCATACGCAAGAAATGTTGACGTTTACGCAATTTATGACACGAATGCGATGTCCCCGTGAGAGTTGACAACCGATGCTCGAGTGAAATTCATTACGGGTAACGTTACCATTGATGATAAAAGTCATTTTGAAAATATCTGATGAGCCTCGAGATACTCAACGATCGGTAATAACGGTTCTAGCTTTTACCCCGAGATTTATTAATATAGTCATGAAGTTTCATCCGACGCTTCAATGACACCACGACAGAGGGCGCTGCGCGTCATCTCCACCTCCACGCTAGTTTGTTCTCTCTTTTCATTCTTCCTTCGAACGTTACTCCGCTTCTTCACAAGTGTTCATATCGTAAGCGTTATTTATCCCGGCACAGGTCGCACAGGTGTAAGCCGCGTAGCGCAACGAGGGCTGCAACAACAGAAATAATTTTATAATAATTAATATCGCACGAGATAATAGAGTTTGCGGGCTCGAGTACAAGATAAGCTCGAGAGAGCGTTCAGTTGTGGTTTAGCGTCGCGTGAAAATAATAGATATTTGTCACACAAATTTTGCTCGGAACCTCTCCCACGCGTGAAACACTTGGACGAACGCGTTTATACGCTCTGCTGAAAAATGAAGCCGCAAAACGACCGCATCGTCGGAGGATCGTTCGCGCGTTGATGGTCGTTTGACGACGGGTCGCCCGATCGAACGACGCCAAAACATGTCCAACGCGATAAGCGGTAGGAACTTGCTACGGCCGAGCGGCCTGCGGTGCAAGAACCTGCACGAGTATCTGAAGTCTCGCACCCCCGACACCCTGAACAAGCTGTATCACAAGCCACCTATATGCCTGGCCGTGTTCCGCGAGCTACCCGTTATAGCCAAGCACTACGTCATGAGGCTGCTGTTCGTCGAGCAGCCGGTGCCGCAGGCGGTTATTGCGTCCTGGTGCTCCAAACTGTATTTCGAGGAGCATCAGAAGGTTGTGCGGATCCTGAACGAGTTGTACGTGTGGAAGGAGGCGTCCATACCTGGCGGGCTGCCGGGTTGGATCTTGAACAACACCTTCAAGAAGAACCTGAAGATCGTGCTGCTGGGAGGCGGCAAGCCCTGGACCATGTCCAATCAGCTGGAGACCGACAGTAAGCCGCGAGACGTGGCCTTTCTGGATTCTTACGCCTTGGAAAGGTGGGAGTGCGTCTTGCACTACATGGTCGGTTCCCAGCAGCAGGAGGGTAAGAGCTCTTGAGACTTGTTGAAAATTTAACTGCATATGTTGTGTAAAAGAGCGCAAAATTTCTATGCTTTCCTGCGTTGGAAAACGTTTTACTTGAAATAAACTATTGTCTTTTTAGATTTGTACCTTAGAAGCGAAGAATCATATCTCTAGTTTTTCAGGTACAGCGTTGCGTTGACAGTTGTATTATTAAATATATCGGTTAAACTTACTTTATTAAAAACTTAATCAAATTGCTACTTTTTTATTTTATATCTAAATACACCATTTCTCTATTAAAAAACTTGAACCTTGTTTTCGCTATATTTATAATAATGGAAATATGATTCTTTACAAGGAATCCTTGACAAGGAATTTTTTGAAATATATAAATTTATGACCGTATTTCATCGACAATTTTGAAATTTTGTGCCAACATACTACGTATATTATAATGTAAAAAATACATGTAATTGCGCTTAAATATTTTTTATTCAACCACAACTGATTTCCGAGACATATTTTCATTCCAAAGTATCTAGCGATTTAATCATACTTTGTATAAAAACTTTTCAAATTTAAGACGTCTAACGTAAAATGTTGCAATAGGTATATCTGCCGATGCTGTAAGAATTCTTCTACATGCCGGTTTAATGAAGAGAGATGAAGCTGATGGAAGCCCAATTATAACACAAGCTGGTTTTCAGTTTTTACTCTTGGACACAGCTTCACAGGTAATTATCAGTTCTCTGAGATATTTTCTTTATCATACTAGAGATGTATTTTCGTATTTAGAATGGGATGTTTTTTCATACTTAATTGTTATATACTCATACAATAATATTGGACAATCTCTTTTTTGTATTGCACGAGTTACTTTGTGTGTACGTCATAAATATTTTCTTTACATATAGGTGTGGTATTTTATTCTACAATATCTCGACACAATTGAGGCACGTGGTCTTGATTTAGTAGAGTGCCTTACTTTTCTGTTTCAATTGAATTTTTCCACCCTCGGTAAAGATTATAGTACGGAAGGCATGTCCGAAGGACTCTTGACATTTTTACAACATTTAAGAGAATTCGGACTTGTATATCAACGAAAACGTAAAGCAGGAAGGTAAATAGATAAAACATAACGTGTGTTATTTGTCAGATAATCACGAATTGCTGATATCTCTGTCAATTTGTGTTGCAAGGTTTTATCCAACTCGATTAGCGTTAAACATTGCTACTGGTGAGACTAAACCTTTAACCAGAGATACAGACAAGGAAGGGTATATAGTTGTAGAAACAAATTATCGAGTATATGCTTATACAAACTCGAACTTGCAAGTTGCATTACTTGGACTTTTCTGTGAAATGTTGTATAGGTACGTGCAACATATACAAAATATGTACAAAATATATTAAAAAATTTTAACAATTATATTATTCTATGTCTAGGTTTCCAAATTTAGTTGTATCGATATTGACGAGAGATTCCGTAAGACAAGCATTAAAGAGTGGAATAACTGCTTCTCAAATAGTAGGGTACGTATGACGCTAATGTCTTGAATAGCCAAGTAAAAAAATGTTTGTGTATTACATATTTTTTTATACCAACAGCTATTTACAGCAACATGCGCATAGTAAGATGATAGAAGCGGGACCACCTATATTGCCACCTACTATCACAGATCAAATTAAGCTTTGGGAAAATGAGAGAAATAGATTTTCATTCAGCGAAGGAGTTCTATACAGTCAATTTCTTTCGCAAACTGACTTCGAGGTTCTTAGGGATCACGCGGTCTCAACCGGAGTATTAATTTGGGAAAGTGAAAGGTAATTTGTGTTATTTTAAAATACAAAAAAAGTTTATAAAATGTTAAATATATAATATTAATAGCGTTTTCCTTAATTTGATTACATTAAATATATATAATTTGCGTTATCGAAAAATTTGTCGTGACTGCTGCAATCAATAACAAAATATATATTTTTATTTTGTAGGAAGAGAACCATGGTGGTTACCAAAGCCGGCCATGATGACGTGAAAAAATTCTGGAAACGATACTCAAAAGGCTCAAGTTAATATTCGATTTACAAGGTTTAGTTGTAAGCATTCTATTGTTATGTTTCTTATATATTAACTATAAAAAAATATTGTTTCAAGAAAGTGCCTAGAAAAACTGGAGAAGCATTCTTGACATAGACTGAAGAAATAATGTTTTCTTTTTAATCGATGCCAAAGCTCTCTCACAAGTCGGACTAGGTTTTGAAATAACGAGTGTGATATTGAATTAATCAAATAAGTTTTTAGATATTTAATGTTGTCTATTTTATTCCTACTCTAATTATGAAATTTATATATAATGGCGAAATAATTATTCGGAATTCATCAATTTAGTTAGCGTCCTAAAATCTATTGCAATTTCTCACGTCACAATAAAGTTTACATTGGAATACAACCGTACTAATATCTTTTGAATATCACATATCTAAAATAAACTTAATATTCGAATCTCGATATAGCGTGTTTTAGAGTAACACTTTGGTCCAAATACAAAAATAGTAAATAAAACGATACGTAACTATTTTCTTGACGTAGATAGAATTATAACTTTTTTGTTAACATGTGGAAAAAAGACTTGGGGCAGAGAGTCATACAGTTAAAAGCGATTCTATCTATTGAAAGAATCTTCGATTAACTTAATCGAAACTTAATCGAAAAGTAAACTCGCCGATGAAAAGGCTTCTTTTTTCGATGAGTTTAAAATAATCGATATCGACAGTTGCTAATTTGATCGTTGCTAATATCTCATCGTTTTATTGACTGTTTATACTGGACTATTAAGGCCGTGGTACGTAGAAAAACGTAGGCAGTAAAACTTAAGCAGTAAGGAAATCAACGGTATGGATTCGCTACCACTTAGGGCCGTGTCTTAAGTTCTTGACTATGATTTGCTGATTTGGTTACTGTTTAAGTTTTTCTATGTGCCACGGCCTTTAGAAGTCATAAATAATATTTGAAAATCGGGACAGTCGGATATTTTATGAAATATATATGATTCTATATAAAAAAAAAATGTTACAATATTTTATTTTATATTATTTTTCAATAATTAAATGCCTGTTTTTTCTCAGTCATCCGAGACAAAAATGATATTAATTTCAAAAATTGACCTTTCACGTAGCAATAAATTGAAGAATAGGATCTTGGCGTTACATCACGTAAGTATACATTTATAAAAAGAATATCTTATTTGCAAATTATATTCTATAATAAGCGCGCTTCTTTCTCACTGCCGATTCTTCGCTACGTCACGTACCTATTTTCACATCTTTTTTTCGGAAAGCAGGCATCGAAATTATTTTCTTTTGCAGTGAAATTATTTATCTTGTTTTTATCCTGATTTTTATCTTTAATGAGACTCAATCTATCATTCAGCTTCTTACAGATTGATGAGTGCCGGTGTGATCCATTATTACTATAATATACTAATAGCTCGCGGCAGACGCGGAGATTGAACAAACATTCGGGATAAAACATTCGAAAATAAAAAATAGATTATTTACCGGACAAATTTTTACGACGGCACTCGTATTTTCGTTTGACTTCACCTGGCGTTACGCGAACTCTTTCGTGGACACTGTAATTTCTTTGTCTTATATCGCGCGATTTTTCATGTCGCTCGACTTTCCCTCGCTACGCTTACCTTGTACTTATACCGGCGTGACATCACTCGCATAATAAAATCATACGTTATCAAAAAAAAAAAAAAAAAGAAGAAAATAGTACTCTCGATGTGACGCGACGCGAGTCCCGCGTGGGAGACACGTGGACGAGTATCGCGTGTGTCACCGCGGCGATTGCGGTTCCGCGCAACTATAATTTCTGCGCGACATCTTCTCTTTCTTCGATCCAATAATGACGAGTAGGAAATAAAGGAGCGCGGGATGGTCTCCCGACAACCCATGATTATCACAGACAACGTTACTATGTAATGTCGTGACACGTTATTAGTATCTGGATATGGGGGATCGTCCGGAAAATGTCCAGGTGGACCTTGAGGGAGAATCGACATCCACACAAAACCGAGTCGGGAAGATGCAGTCAGCTGTGAAACATTACTACAATGTTAACAAGATCCTCATGTCGAAACTCGGCACTTGGCCGGCGCAAAGTATATTCGCGAAGATAGTGTTGCCGACCATGACAACGGCTTTTATATTCAGCATCGGTTTTCTCGAGGTAAATGGCTCCCGGCTGCTTTTTACTTTTTACGTAGTGTGTGCGGTAGCGAGTAAAAACTCACGTTGCGCTAATCAAATTTGCTAGAGAAAAAGAATGATACTCTCGTGTGATTGGCATACATGCGAGTTACTTTATATGTTCCACGAAGTCGCCTTCTGAAGTTCTTTGACGTACCGAAGATACGTCAAATGTTCATATTCTAAAGAAAAATTTAAATTTATACCTGCGTTACTCCTAGGTCGATTAAGGAGGTATTCTGGTTTGAAAAATCGTAACTTCTTTTTAAGTTATAAATAACTTATTTGAAAAAATATCTTAAAAATAACTTTCTGGCAATTTTTTTAAACTTTCCACATATCCAAGACCATGTATTTGTAAATTTCCACGACCCTACTGTGTCGAGTGAATAGTTAATTAATCCCATATGTAACGATATTATACGGAGTGTTTAATTAAAGTTTGATTTTCAGAGAGTCTAACCGTTTATAACTCAAAATCTATTTGCGATATTTTGTTTTTAAGAAAAAAGAAATTCGAAATATATAAATAAAGTGCGGTTGAAACACAGCTTTATATATATTTTATATTTAAGAAAGTTATAAAAAATAGATTATTTTAACGCGTCTAAAATTATTCCAAGCCGGCAATTCATACACACACATCAGCTATTTTACACTGATCTTAATGCAGGTAGGTAGGTAAAACGTTAGAGGTGCACAGAGGTGTTCGCAATTATTATCGCCGATTTTCAGTTTGTAAGATTATCCGAGATATGGAAGAAGCTGACCGAAGACTGCGAGTCCTGCATCATGGTGCTGCTTTCCGTCGGCGGTTATATTAAACTGTTCCTCCTAGTTCTCAAGAACAAAAACGTAAGATTTCGCAAGCCGCGACCTTTCACTTTGGCCCTTTAAGAAAAATCCAATACGCGGATTGTATCTCGTTCGTTTTATTCCATGTTCCTCATAGATAGAACGACTGCTGTCGCTCATCGACTATCACTGGCGCGTTTTCACGCATTCTCTGGAGGTACAAATTATGCACGAGTACGCTGCCTTAGCAAGGAAGATGACGATAAGTTACGCCGGTAATAATGAGATAAATCACTCGCGTATCGTTTGGCTTTTAACAAAGAGAAAATGCAAAAGTTATTTTTCTAATTATTTTCCAATTATTCTTTTTATTATTTTTCTTATATATACAGGCAGAGATTATATAAGGGAAAGAAAACATATATGGACATATTTTGTATATATGTATAATTATATATATTTATATATTTTTTTATATCAAAAATCTTTTCAGGAGCTTAAAACAAAGAAAAATTTTTTACGCGCGCGTCATTGTGAATTGCACAATATAATGCGGCCTGATTGTTTGTTCGTTGATGCGTGTTTTCTTTTTTACATTGTAATAATAATAATGCGAGTTGCAGTGATGATTTATTCGTTGATGAGCCTTTACATGCTGATCCCAGTGACGCCGCAAATATTGGATCTCCTCACGCCTCTCAATCAATCGCGCCCTTATAAATATCTATTCGATGTCGACTTCAGCTTCGACAAAGAAGAATATTACTTCTCTGTATTACTCTACTCGTACTTGACGACCGTGGTGTCTATGACTGTTATGGTAGTAACCGATACAAGCTACCTGATGCTCGCGCATCACGTGTGTGGTCTGTTCGCCGCTATCGGGTATTGTATCCGTGTACTACTCATTTTCCGAGAAATTTTTAATTTAATGTAAAAGAACTTTTTTTTTGTCTTAAATCTTCGCCGTACCGTGGATGAACTTTTGTTTCAAAGGTACCGACTAGAAAATCTGACCTCGACGATAAGTTTAAATCATCACGTTAAAGATGCGGAGGTAGTTTGCAATAAGTACGAGTCGACAAATTACGATGGCGAGATCTATCGCGAACTGATCCTTCTCCTACGGAAACATCAGCTGAGCCTTGAGTGAGTTTTCGTGTTGTACCGCACATACTGTAGGATATGTTTCGTATTCAATGTATTTTGTTCGTATACCTTTCAGATATGTCGATTTGTTGGAGTCCTTGTTCCAACTGTATTCGTTTTCGATGATCTTTCTTCATTTCATCATTATGAGTCTCCTCGGAATGCAAGTGAGCGCGCGCGATGATATTAAGACACGTGTTGTTGATCGGAAAATCGTCTCGTAACTTCCTTCAATCAATCTGGAATTTAACCGTCTTGCAGATAATTGCCTTAATGAATCGCAAATGGGAGATGCTCCAGATACGTGTCGATGGTAATAGGTGGTTTCGTGCATCTTATCGTTTTGAGTTATCCCGGCCAAGAAATAATGGATCATAGCGCAGATATATTCCATAAAGCGTAAATATGTGGCCAAGTTTTTCGCGCGATGTAACAAAACAGTAGAAAAAAACCTGAATTTTCTTTTTTCAGAAAAGGGATTTAAAATTTCTTCCTTTCTGATAATACGATGCTAAAGAGACTAAATTTGTTCTGTTTATTTCTCAATTAACCTTTCGCTTTCTTGACCCTAGGTTACTATAACCATCGGATCTGGAAGACCCGAGTAGAAACTTTTAGAGTTCGGCTATACGTATAAAAATTGTTCTTTGTGTGTTTTAAAGCTCCTGAAAAAATTTTTCATATATTTTTATGTTTTTATATAAAACATTTTTTACCGGGTCTTTATAATTTTTTTCCTATTTATATGGTTCTAAGATAAAGCTTATATATAGTTCGTTTAAGCAGGCTTTGACGTTTAAAAAAAGATAAAAAATATTATTTACCTGAGATCTGAACAGATAAAGGTACTCTGGGTTTCGCAGACCTATGGTAGTAACTAGTAACGTAGACGAATAATTAGCAACCTAGAGTTAAGTGTCTTTGAAAGTATTTTATTTTTTACAATTTTTATCATTTTATCTTTTCAAATTTTAAATATTCCAATAGGTATTCGAAAGTAATTGATCGTTTGTAGAGAAAAAAAGTTACATATTGAGTTATTATTTGTAGATACAACATACTGTGGTACAGAATGCCGCGAAGAACGACACAGCTATTGAGCATATTACTTCATAGAAGTCTTGTGCCTTGTACGTTAACAGCCGGCAAACTGTACGTGCTGTCGTTTCAGAATTATGCTTCGGTAAGATTGGCTCTTTTCGACAGCACCTACAGTACCTGCGGAAGTATATTTTGTTATTTTGAATTTTAAGGTGATGCAGGGAACTCTATCTTATTTCACCGCCCTTTCGTCGTTCCGGTAATTTGCAGTTAAAGAAAAAGGAGAACAATTACGTTGGATTGTCGAACGATAAAATTAGCGATTTGTGAGTGATTTTTCTCTGGTAAACGTCTGAAAGTAATTCTAGTGCGTAGCAGTGACAAATAAAATTCAGCAAAAGTTGCATATGAAAGCGAAGACGTGTGTTTCGAAACGTGTTGTATAGATTTATCTTTCTGTTTTAATAACAATTCAAATATATAGTTGTTACCGTTATAACGTCATAATCGTTATCATTTTGTTCACATAAGTTCGACCTGTTAAACCGAAACAAAATTCATCGTTAAAAAATTGTTTTTATGGATGTAATTGTTGTATGAATGTTGCGTGTATTCCCTGACAGTTTTCTTATTCCAACGAGCAGTGAGTATAATGCTTATTTACAATAGTATCATTATTATTAAATTAATTACCAATTTAATTATATATGTGTGCTATTTTTCAGCTTCAGCTTGAGACTGCGTTTCAAGACCGACATTACTCGGCGCGCAGTTTGCTGAACTGAAAAATCTATACGTAAAAATATTATTAAGCGCAAAGATTCAGCTATATAAAGCATATTTTTATTTTTTGTGTTTATTACATAGCGGTCAAGTTAATTTATTATAAGTAAAAATTAGAAAATTGATTTTTCTTCACCGATGGAGTTTTATATTTCTTTCATAAAAGAGCTTTAAAATTCTTAGGAACTACACTCTCAACAGGTGTAATTAATTTGGCAAAAAGTAATTATTTTAAATTTTAAAACATTATAGATTATAAAATATTTATTAAATATATAATTTACGTTGTCGAAAAATTTCGTGACAAGTGCTGCAATTGATGACAAAATATGTTTATCTTGTAAGAAGAGAATATATCAGGGGGGATTATCAAAGCTGGCCGATCACGTAAAAAAGTTTTGGAAATAATGCTCAAAATGCTCGAGTTAATGTTCGATTTAACAAAGTTTAGTTAATTCTATATGTATGTTCTGTTATGTTTCCTAACTACAAAAAAATATTGTTCCAGAAAAAGTGGAGAAGCGTTCTTGATATAAACTGAAGGAATAATGGGGGGGAAAAAAAAAACTGGAGAGATGTTTTTAATCGATGCCAAAACAATCTTACAACCTAGTCCGATCTGATCCTAGTGGTGTGATACTGAATTAATGAAGTAAGTTTCTAGATATTCAAGTTGTCTGTTTTATTCTTACCAATTATTAGTAGTTTTACAATCAGGAAGTAATTATTCAACTGGGTTTTATCAAACTAAATCTGTTGCAATTTTTTATGTCGTTAATAAATAATTTTCCCATCGGAATACAGCCGTCAATCCAATATAATTTTACCACTACATTTCTAAAGTAAATTTAATACGCAAATCTCGATATAGCGTGTTCCGAATTAACATTTTCGAATTAATTGTTTTGGCGTGAATAATATGTTTATAATTTAAATCAATAGGTAATGTTGTATAAAAATGATGAAAGGCATGTAGATAAAAGGCATGCGAATAAACATATAAATTAGTAATTTTTCTATAAACTTTTAGGTACTGAGCAATATTGGATTAAATTGTAATAATCATTTAACTGTGGCATGTATAATTCTCGTCCATACGCTATATCGAACATCAAGTACACATAAATATCAAATAATTCTGCATTATTATTATTTGAACATATTTTGAAACATAGCTTTGTGTGTGGATTAAGACATACTTTTACGCAGATATAAATGCAGAATGATATTCGTTGTCAATTCTATGTATGTCTGATAGTGATACATGTTGGGAAAAAGAATAGATTTTTAATCGAAGCAGTTCACTGCATTAGCACGAATCCCAGACATTCGGCGAATCAAGAACTTGCTGTCAACGCTGTGGCGCTGCTTTTGGTTTTGGCATTTTAGCTAATATTGCTGGCATCTCGTTCTTTTCGTCATATTTTTTCCACAATTCATATAAATTTATTATGTACCGTGCTATCTCTTGAATCTTTTCCATATCTGCGTTTAATTCCGCAAACCACGATTTGAGATCTTTCTGCAATATCACGCAAGCTATTTGCAAACAGCCTGTAAAGGAAAATATATTGTCATTAAGTTTCATCGCGATATTGAAGCATCAAGAAAAACGATTACTTGTATCTTACCAATAGCTATTTGATAAGGTGGATATAACAAACATACGTCCGTTCTTAGACTGTCATTAATAATACGCCACGCAAGCATAAGTAGCTGATCATCTGGTCCCACATCCTGAATTAATGTTAATAAAGGACGGTATGGTTGATATACTATCAAACAACAGTCCAAATGTTCCAAAAGATAAAACTCACACTCCAAGATATGATTTGTGCGATATGGAAATTCCTGCGAATACGCATAACTAAATTTGTTCTTAACTAAAAAAAAACAACGAAAAAATAAACACGACATTAATCAAACCGTTTAGTTAGACACAAGTCCCCAGCAAACTGTAACGGTGGATTCAATATATCATGGAACTTACTTACATTTCCCATTGTCGATATCAGTCTACTATTAGAAATTACTCCAAACTCTTCTACTTTTGATGCCAGAAAGACTGTAGTAGGAGCTAATAATAGAGGGTCTATGCATTTTAAGCTATTGCGAGCGTAAAATCTTTTAAAATAGACTGTCGCAGTAGCTACCACTTGTTGCCTCAATTTTAACTGTTCACCTATCATCTGTATCACTAGTGACAGGATTTATGTACGGATGTAGTTACAGATTATGTTACATATAGCATATGCTTGTACGTGGTAAATTATACGACAAAATGTAACACAGTCCTCCCTACTTATGAACGATCAATTACAGCTTGGTAAATGTTAAATCCTCGTTTTAATGAATTTAATAATTGTACGTAAAATATGGATAAGTTCACTGAACCACTTAACATCTTTGTTAACAGAAATGCAAAGTAGATAGTTTTGCTGGATGAAAACTAGCTGCACGTTTCAATATGTATCTTAAAATTATTCATACTAAATTTGTATTTTGATTAACATCGCGATGACATTGTGAAATTTACGAGGATGCGAACGTATCTATTCAAATATATACCAATCAAATAATAGTCTATCAAAATTATGCCGATAGAGAGGTTAATCGAGATGCTCAATTGATTGACAAATATAGAAGGAGTTTAATCTTCATCAGTTGTGAAAAAATCATTTGAAAATTGTTGAGAAGATCGCGGCAACTTACTGCTAGAAAAGAAAATAAATATTTTCTGATATTCCTCTTCTGTCAGCACTGACAGGTCATGCTGACGTTCTCTGATCAAGTCCTGTTTATCCAGTAACCACTGCTGGCTATTGAAAACAAAAAGTCTCGTAAAAATTTTATTCGTTAAAATTTATTGATACGATTTCCGAACTTACTGATGCGAGCTCTGCCAGAAATTCCCGGCCATTCTATAACCAAGTTCGGTGCGCGTTTGACGGTGTCAATTGTTAAATCCTATTACACTGAATGTATGTACATACATACGTGGTAATTATTTTCTCACATTTTACACCGAATCTACTCCGTATTTTCGCGAAATACAGACAGCACACGAACCGAACCGTGTTTCTTGTTTTCTTTTTTTTTTTTTTATACGAATAATCGAGGACAAAATCTATGATAGCTCACACATACATGTAAATGCGTGCGTGTGTGTACGTCTTCTTTACTTCCCTTAGAAAAAGTTGGAGGTGGGTGATCTTGGCCAATCTTGGCTCACTTGGCTGATCTGGCGGGAGCGTCCCGTTTGATCACGTTGCAATAAACCACCATTCACAACGACCGGAGAATGAAATTTTTCCACTGGATCAACCAATCGGCAAGTTGGACAATCGGCCATTCCACAGCGACCGGTGAGGTTTTCCCACTCGACCAGCCAATCAGAAGGTTCTGTGTTAAATTGGCCAATTGGCGACGTGAGCAATCAGGTATACACTTTATTAATAATCTGTGGTATACACTCGCTTTAACATTTTAAGAAATTTTATGTTATTTTAATTTAACATGCAATATATGCTTATTTTTATATAAATCTGTCTCTTATATAAATTATATTTATAAATCTACAATTTAAACATAATAAAGCAGATAAGTTGTTTAACTCATCACTCATCACAGATATTGCTGCGCTGTTATTACTTATTCCAGCAATTTTAATGAAATAAAATATTATAAGTTCATGCTATTTATCACATGCCACACTTCCATAAAAAGTGAAATTAAAATTAATTTATTGTTAATGAAGAAATGATGCACTTCGACATGTTGCCTTAAGCAGTTTGTTGAATTTAATCGCTGATTAAATGGAGTTTGATCAAAAAGTAAGCTCTGCAAACGAAACAGCTTCTTTTTCGATGGGTTTTGGAACGCGGTCGCTATCGATTACCATTGTTACCGACTATTACCGATTGTTTATTGACCGTAGGACGCAAATGTAAATTTCTCTAAAAGAAATTCTTTACGTTTGCCGTACGGTCACGCCCCCTTAAGAAATATTACGGCTATAATAGAAAATAGCGATAATGACGATAATTAAAACATTGTAATGCATCAGATAATAAATATAATTTCGAAGTTTTGCGCAGATTATATAGTAATAAAGGATTATAAGACCAGTGTAATAATGTCCACGAAAATATTTAAGTGCATAAATATTAACCGATCATAATAAATATCTGACCACCGAAAGTCAATAATAATAATATTTAAGCGTTATAATATGTTTATTTATAATTAAATATACATATTATATAATTATATAAAAAAAGATAGTTACACAGTTTTATTTGACATTATTTTGCAATAATGTAAAATAAACTGTTTCTCCGCGCGGATTTTTAGTCTCATCCGAAAAATTAATGGAAATATATGATATTAAAATCTAAAAAATTTACACATTTCGTATTGATACATCGAAGTGTCAAATTTTTAAAACCGCAGTCACGTTACACGAAGTAACCATTTACAAAGAGAGAAAGTCTCTTACCTATATATTGTCTATCTCTGTATATTCCGCCCTATAATAATCGCGCTTTCTTTTCCACTGTTGATTCTTTATACACATCGCACGTATTTTTTGTTCCTTTTAGAAAGCAGCCGCCTGAATTATCTTATTTCTCGGTGAACTTTTTTCGTCTTATTTTTCTCTTGATTTATCTTTAATGAGACTCTCGATCTGTTGAGCTCCTTTATTATTGCACGTAACAAAGATTTAGTTTTAATCATAAGGCCGTAAGAAAATAGACCACGCACACTCGATTATTCTTCAAGCGCGAAAAGAATAATCGCCCGTGCGTGGTCTACTTTCTTACGGCCTTACGATTACAACTAAAACATTATTGTTACGTGCAATGGCCTTTACGGATTGATACGCGCCGGTATGATCCATTTATTATTGTTAGACACCGTGTGATTTTTGGGATAAAACAGCCGAAAGTTAGGTTTAAAATAAATTATTTATCGGTCAGATTTTTGCGACGATTACGTGTCCCCTCTCGTGTGTTACGCGAACCTTTCGTAAAGCCGCTTATCGCGGCTTTTCGAGTCGCTCGACTTTCCTGCTACGCTTATCTTGTATTTATCGTCGTGACACAACTCGCATTAAAAAGTCATACGGTATCGCGAGAGAAGAAAGAGAAGAAGAATACATATAATATTTTTAGCGCGAGTTTGGCGGCAAGGGGGACGGATATTATACATTGAGTATTATCTCATGTGTGTCACACCGCAGCGATTGACGTTTCGCGCGAAGTATAATTTCTGCGCGATGTCAATTCCTTTTCTTTGGCAGGGAGAGGAGTAAGACATAAAGATATATTCGCCGGGGGACACAGCCGGCACGCGCGTTTTCCGACAACCCATGATTATTACAGACAACGTTACCATATATGTAATAATGCGGCCGCAACATCTTATTAGCGGATCGCGCAATGTAGTACCTAGATATAGGGGAACGTCCGGAAAATGTCAGGCCTGGATCTTGAAGGAGAATAACCGACAGCCGCGGGACAAAACCGAGCCGGGGAGATGCAGTCGGCTGTAAAACGTTATTACAATATTAACAAGAGCCTCATGTCGAAACTCGGCGGTTGGCCGACGCAAAGTAAATTTATGAAGATATTGTTGCCAACCATAATAACGTCATTTATTTTCTGCATCGGTTTTCTCGAGGTAAATTCCTGGCTGCTTTTTGCGCCGCGTGTCCGTGTAAAAACCGTTGTGCGAATAAAATTTACGAGAGAGAGAGAGAGAGAGAGAGAGAGAGAGAGAGAGAGAGAGAGAGAGAATCTCCACGTGATTAGCATACGTATACGACGTATTTTGGACGTGATGAGAGGAGCATATATATAGCGCTAATTTCGCGAGGTCGCCTTGTAAATGATTTGAGATAAAATGTCTTAAATATTCATACTTTGTGCAAAGAAATACTCAAATACATGCGCGTGTGTTACTTCATATCGACTAAATATTTAAACTATTCAAAGCAATCATCGTGACTCACACGTGGTACTAAAATTATGCGTCTGACTTAGCACTGTGATGCAAGTAATCGCGAATCATATTCAACAATTCAGCATACCGCACGTGTAAATATTTAAGCAAAAATTCCAAAAAGCCATGCACCGTAAATAAAACTTTTTTAAATATTTAAATGACTTTTTTTAGAACGACTTTCTGACAACTTTTTTTTAATCTTCTCATAAATATCCGAGACGCATATATGTAAATTTTTATGACATTATCTTGTCGAGTAAATAGTCAATTAATTCCGTTTGTAACGATATTATATAGGGTGCTCTATCATCTTCTTTGGCCAATTTTAAATTAACTTCTTTTTTTTCGTAACAAAAATGCAACAATTAGAATTGAAAAACTAGAGTTGAAAGCTTAAAGAAACTTTATTTTTAGAAAGTCTTTTTAAATTTTAATTTCTTATATAAAACACAGAATCTGTCATATTTTTGTTAAGAAAAAAAAATTCGATTTAAAATTGGCAAAAGTATGAGGAAAGTGCGGTCGATCTGGAACAGCACAGAAAAAAGAGAAGCGTCAAATCAACCCTGATATACTTGTTAACTTGTGTATACGAATATATAAATCTCTTATTATAAAAATTCCAACTTTTTATTTCAACCTTTTTTTTCTTGATTGAATCACACGAAACTTTGTTTAACTATATAAGTAAATGATTTCTCATTCAAGCAAGTTTTTTTCGTTTAACGCAATATACAATCTCATTTCAAGATTATATATTCTTGCGTACATATAATATACACAAGTATATATCAGTGTTGATTTGACACTTTTTTTTCTGTGTATATACATATCTACTATTTACGAAAGTTATCGAAGATAAAAGATCGTTTTATCGCGTCTAAAATTATTCTCGTCGCAATTCGTATACACATCCGTCTATTTACATTGCTTTTAATGCAGGTAGGTGGAACGTTAGAGATGCGCATCAGAGATGTTCGCAATTATTATCGCCGATTTTCAGTTTGTAAAACTATCTGAAACATGGAGAGGCATAACCGAGGACTGCGAATGTTTCATCATGGTGCTGATAACGATCGGCGGTTACGTCAAGCTGTACCTCATAGTTCTCAAAAACAAAAACGTAAGATTTCGCAAGCGGCAATCTTCTCGCTTCGGCGGAAGAAGAAAAGACTTTAAAAAGAATCGCAAGAGTCGCGGATCGCATCGCGTATTCATTTTCATTCCATGTTCCTCATCCAGATAGAACGACTGCTGTCGCTCATCGACTATCACTGGCGCGTTTTCACGCATTCTCTGGAGGTACAAATTATGCACGAGTACGCTATCGTAGCGAGGAAGATGACGATAAGTTACGCCGGTAATAAATGAGATAAATCACTCGCGTATCGCTTGGCTTTTAACGCCTGCTCATCACGTTTAACACATCGTACTTACGTGTTACACGTGTCATTATGAATTGCACAATACATCCAATCTACTCGTCGATACGCCGTGTTTTTTTTTTTTTTTTACATCGTAATAATAACGCGGAGTTGCAGTGATGATTTATTCGTTGATGAGCCTTTACATGCTGATCCCAGTGACGCCGCAATTATTGGATCTCCTCATGCCTCTCAATAAATCGCGCCCTTACAAGTATCTGTTCGATATCGACTACAGCTTCGACAGAGAGGTGTATTACTATCCTGTATTACTCCACTCGTACTTGTCGACCGTGGTGACCATGAGCGTCATGGTAATAACCGATACGAGCTACATGTCGCTCGCGCAACACGCCTGCAGTCTTTTCGCTGCTATCGGGTATCGTATACTTACGCGTATATCACTTATTTCTTTTTTTTTTTTTTTTTTAGAAGCTTTATAATTTAATGCAAAAGAACTTTTTTCTTCTTCTTTCTTAAATACTCGCCCGCGCCGTGCCGCGCGTGCGTGCCATGGATAAACTTTTAATCGTGCTCCAAAGGTGCCGATTGGAAAATCTGACCTCGGAGATAAGTTCGAAGGAAAATTATCGGCCCGTTAAGGATGCAGATGTAATTTGTAATGAGCGTAAATCGCGAGATTACGACGACGAGATCTATCGCGAACTGGTGCTCCTCCTGCAAAAGCATCAGCTGAGTCTTCAGTGAGTTTTGAATTTTTTTACCGCAAAGCGTTTCGCATTCCGATTCATCCGTTTTTATGTGCCATTTCAGGTATGTCCGTTTGTTGGATTCTTTATTCGAACTGTATTCGTTTATGTTGCTCTTTATTACTATCATCGTTACGAGTCTCCTCGGAATTCAAGTGAGCGCGCGCGATGATATTAAGAGACGTGCGTTGCCGATCGGAAATCGTCTCGTAACTTCCTTCAATCAATCTGGAATTTAACCGTCTTGCAGATAATTGCCTTAATGGATCGCAAAGAGGAGATGATGAGATATGTAGCGATGGTCATAGGTGCTTTCATACATCTCTTCGTTCTGAGTTATCCCGGTCAAAGGATAATGGATCATAGCGCAGATATATTCCACAAAGCGTAAATATATCGCACCAAAGTTATTTGCGCGATGTGGAAAAATAGAAAAAGAAATGTGGTAAAATGCAGATAGATTTTTCCGGAAAAGAGCATTTAAAATTTCTTTGCCTTATTTTCAGTTCCTCGGCAACGCAGATGAGAATATAAACTTGTTCCGTTTATTTCTTAACATTTTGTAGTTTTCTTAGGCGTTTTTAAAATTATTTAGTTTTTATTATTTTTTCTAAATCTTTTTTGCTCTTATCAAAGTTTCAATATTTCAAGGGATATTTGAAAGGAATTGACTGATCGTTGTAGAGATGGAAGACTATACGCGTTCGATCACTGTTTTAGGTACAACATGGTGTGGTATAAAACGTCGCGAAGAACGACACGGCTGTTGAGCATATTACTTTACAGGGGACTTGTGCCTTGTACGTTGACGGCCGGCAAAATATACGTGCTGTCGATGGCGAACTACGCTTCGGTAAAGAATGATTTCTTTCAATTCGTACAGCATTTTCAGTACCGCGGAAACACATGATCACATTTTGAATCTTAAGATGATGCAGGCATCCGTATCGTATTTCACCGCCCTTTCGTCGTTCAAGTAATTTGCAGATAAAAAAAAGAGGGGAAATAAGATGTCGGATAATTGAACGATAAAATTATTACGGCGCGATTTGGCTAATTTTTGATCATATATAGGTATAAAATTATAATTTTAGTAATATATTAATAGTATATATAGTAATATTAATAATAATAATAATAGTATATAGGTATAGTAACTAGTAATAATACCGAATAATACTATAATATAATATATATTATATTATAATAATAGAGGAAAGACCCCTATTATGAGACAGGATCCTAATATGAGATATTTTAAAGGCCTTATATAGGCCCCATCTTTTGATCCCACCATGTAAAAAACCCGCCATCTCATATTAGGATCCTGTCTCATAATAGGGGTCTTTCCTCTTATACTATATATATAATTTTAGTAATATATACTCGTCTAATCTAATTTAAATAATATCTAATTTAGTAATAATTTTAATTCTATAATCGCGTAACAATGATAAATGAAATCAGTAAAAATTGACAAGCTATGAAAATGATAACGTACTTCGAAACTAGTTGTAGATTTATTTTTCGATTTTAAATGTTAATAAAAATTCAACGATATATATTGTTATAATTGTTAACATTTTTTTTACAAAGATCTGATCTGTTAAACTAAAATAATTTTATCGTTAAGAAAGTTATTTGTATAGATATATCTTGTGTGTAAAGACGTTTACGTGTATTCCCTGGCAATTTTCCCGTCTCTGCAGGCTTCGTAGCTCGACACGCGGGTGTTAAAGAAACTTTAACCTTTTAATACATCCAAGCTTGTTGTCTGACAATAAAAGTGACGTTTATGAATTTAATATAGCAGAAATGATGATGAGAAAAGGTTATTTAGAGAATATTAATCGAGAGATATATATTATATATCTATATGAATTAACACACTGGTTTGTGTGACAACGATAAAAAGACGAAAATAGATCTCGAGACATTCTGCTTCATTCGTCATAGTCCGAAAACGCATAAGGAACGCTTCGCAATTAAAACAAGCCAAGACATTATGAAAAAAGTTGACAAGATTTCATCGGATAAGCATTTCGTAAAAATCGAAAAAAAATTCAACGAACGAATAGTAAGCACAAGAATATATTACTATGTACATTATTACATAAAACCGTTCACAATGACATAACTGCAGCATATAATTATATAATAAATAATTATATGTTTGCGTAAAAACAGTTTGATGCCAAGAGCGAAATGAAAAAGACCACTCAAGGCTCGGTATTACTGAACGTACAATCGAGCACACAAAAACGGCCTAGTAACACTAAGGTAAAATTAAAAAGCAAATTAATTATTCACGTATTTATATGTATAAATACGTGACTGCAGTTCGTGAAAGTACCGAAGAATGTTGGATCGGTTGGATCGAACGTCGAAAATTAGGGTTTTAATTGACGTTATAGATTAGATCTGATTTCGGTCAACTTTCTTTCAGGAATTTTCCTCCTTCGAGAGGAGATCCAGTCGCAGGTAAATAATTAAGATTTGCGAGAAAAATAACAGCGCTCGCTAAGTTGAGCTTATTTAATTCGAATGGCTGATATATAATAAAATTTTGGCGTAATTATAGCGGAGATATGCGCGAACACTCGTAAAATTCGAGTCGTCTCGAATCCATTGTTCCTAACGCCGATCTCATTGTCAAAGCGAGTCAGACCGCTTGGAGAATTCGCGGTGCCTGTAGCCGCTAAATTTAACGGCTAAACTAAAAAAAAAATCGCGATATATAATCGAGTTTCGCATTATGCAAATCTTTAAATAACTTTCATCGGATTATATCGATGTCATCGAAACCGCGAGAATGTCGCGTATTTATCACGTTTGTCGATAACTTTAAAATTGCGAATCGTGCTGCGTATCACGCTTTATGCATATGTTGCAACAATCGTAAAAACAGGTGCCTCGCGTGCCTCTCGCGGATTTCTTCTCCATGTATTTCCATATGTTTTCCATGTATTTCAACAGCACGCAAATTGTACGTTTTACATCATAGCGCTATGTAGACCCTTTGCGCCCTTGACGGGCGTTTTGAATTCTTCAACAGAAAAAACTCGATCGAGATATTCTTAAAAGATAAATATTAAACGTTTACGACATTTACATGTATCGATTTTACAAACCTCTCCAGTAATAAATTTCTTATTTACCGAAATGAATCATCTATCTATATTTTCTTACGAAAGTCTTATTTTTCACAGATACCTATGTATCAAGAATCGATATCGTATTAGACGGATTGATACCGTAGGTACGAATTTCTCCGCGATTTTACTGGGAATTCAACTTTCAAGGGCCAGAGTGGGTCTATTCTGTAGCTCTTAACGACATATATTATATATAATATGGTAAAAAAGCTGCGCAACGCAAATCAAACGATAACGAAACTGTCGTTAAGAGTTACAGAATAGGGTGACAATAAGGACGTATCTTCGAGGATATCTTTCGCAGAAGTAGGTATCTCGAAGTTCCAAAAAGTCTCGTTTACTTTAACGTTGACATTTCTTATATATATACATATACATATATTACCAAGTTACGATCACTATGCTCGGGTCGGTTTCCCCGACGACTTTTTTTTCCCGCCCGCGGGGAGACAATCTCTTTCTTCTTCCTTCTTTTCGCTCGGAGTTCAGATTCAGACGGAGGCTGGCTTAATCGCGGACCCGAGGCCCGAGGTCGTCCCGTCCCGTCTTGTCGCGGCAACATTACCGCGAAATGTCTCAACGACAGACACGGCGGACACGGTGGCGGCGGCGGCGACGGGGACGAGGACGCGGACGGAGACGGGGACAGGGTGGCGGAGGCGGAGGCGGAGGCGGAGGCGGCGGCAACGGCAACGGCGGGCCGTTATGGTGGGGACGCACGTGTCGTCCCTTTTGTCATTGTGATATAATACATCCGAGTCAATTCGAGCCTTCGCCTCGTGTACTTCACCGATATAGCGCGCGCGTGCGTGACCAACGTCGGTGTGCCCTCGACACCACGGGCCGGGGTAACATGGCGACCGCTCTGCGTGGTTTAGTCGATTTGCGACCATCGGCGCGTGTAGATCAATGAGAGAGGGACGACGACGTTGAGTGACAGTTCTTCTTCTACCGCTCCGTAAGTACATAATATTTATATATGTATATTATATAGATATACAGATAGATATTTGTGTGTACATGTACAATTTTTTTTTGTTTATGTGTCTTTATATATATATATATATATATATATATATATATATATATATATATATATATATATTTATAATATTTATATTGTGTTATTACATATGTATATATATATATATATTGCTCTGAAAAAAGGGTTTATGGTCCGTGAGTTTTCGAACTCCATTCGGCGTGTCGTAAATACACGGCCGAATTCGCGCGTCGGTCGACACACGTGTGGCTTTTTTTGTCTTCATCTCCATCATCCCGCAACCGGAAATTGCACGCGCCTCCCCGGTAAGCCGGTTTCGTATATATTCGAAAGGATCGAACACGGCGACGGGATCACGGCGCAGGTCGAGTTTCGCGACACGTCGAGGGGCCTCGCGCGTTGTTCCGCTACCCCGCGTTATTTCGCTCGTGAATGACGCAAATGCAACAGGAGGAGTAAGAGCGCTATTTTCCGCGCGATATGAATTCTCGGTATTCGCGACAATCTCCAAAATATGACCTCGATCCCGTCTAAAAAAAAAAAAAAAAAAAAAAACAACTGATTTTTTTCCCCTCTTTATCGGCTGTCCAATTCATTGAGCCGCGATACAAAATTTCGAGGTCAAAACAGGTCAAGGTACAAAAACAATCAGCAATGATATATAATTCCATTATAAATATTTCATCACTTCGATTTCACACATTTAGCATTATTCGTTATATACTAGAAATATGTATTATATTCGATTGTGCACTGCAGTGATAAATACAGCATATAATTATCAATAGGCATTCATATAAATCATTTTACGAACAGAGGGTTCTGAAAAATTCACTTTTCTCCCGTAAAATATCGCGGCATTTTTGCATCAGGATATTACTTGATTCTAAAACCGAAACGTACAAAACAGTTGCTTTATTGGAAGCAATATAACTTCCGAGACGTTTCAGTGCAAACTCTCTTAGGCATACACGACGCGCAAATAATCTTACTGTCTAAATATTAACTTACAATTTGAATAGATAAACAAGCGTAAGTTTTTATCGTCGCGCCGGTTAAATATTGTGTAAGAATTTCCGACACCTATAAAATATGACGAGGTGGAGAAAGTGGAAATGATCTTATATATATATAGATATCTTGAAAAACTGAGAGTTCCCATTTTCGTGGACATATTGAATCCTTGCATACGTCGATCGATAATCTTGGCTCGTCTTCCCCCATTCACGTCGCGGATGCGGTACTTATCGTTGTTCGCGCGTGCATATATAAGGTCCATAAATTCGCGCATGTCTGTAAAAATATAATCTTAGCCGCGAGAGCTGAGAAATCGGTGGAGAATGGGTCCTAGAGAAAATGGATGGAGAGTAAAAAAGAAATGCGCGTGTCCGTCCTTCTGCGACGTGCTGACTATACAGAGAATACGTGCGGACACACAAGTTCGAGTCGTTGAACTTTGCAGCCGCCACGTGTGCTCTCCGCGGGCTTCTCGTGTGCGGAAAAAAAAAAAACGGGAATTCAGTATCTGCCAGTAAATTCGCGGAACGTGAGAAAAGGGAGAGCGATGTCGATTAACGCTGACGTTCTTTCCGGTTGCGTTTTTCCCGCAATCTTGAAGATTTTGTGAAAGCAAATCGAAAAATATGCGAATATATGTAAAATTTGAATTATATAAGTCGAATTCGAATTTTCTTATCGAAAATTGAAATTACGAATTCAAACTGATATAGTTATCGTACTAAATTTGACTAAAATGCTGTGTTGAACCGATTAGCCGTTCGATTCGCGCGATTTTAATTAATTCGGAGGTAAGCGAACCCGATTGCTTTTGTTTTTCGAAATGTATATACGCGAAACGTATCCGCCGCAAAAAGATTTATCGAAGGGTTTAATAGTTAAATGTGAAATATGTAAAATCGAAAATAATTTATACAATTGTTTTTCATATACGGATCACACATATGCGTTGTGCGATCACACTAATTACAGGTGAGTTCATAAAAGTAAATTTCGTTAGGAACCGGAATACGTGCGAAATTCATTTGAATGGGAAGAAAAAAGAAAAATGGAGGGAAAAAGAGCGGTTAACTGTTCAAATATTGAAAATCAATATCGCAATATATCTATATCGATAACTGTTGCAACGATTATACGGAAAATTGGAGACACATTTTGAAGCTTCTCAGGTAACTGAGAACCTTTGAACAATTTGGAAATTATCGCGTGTATATTCGTATACCTGATTCAGCTCAAATAGATTCGAGATTTTTTTCATACGACCAGTATAATATTGTTCCCGCTAAGGCAAGAAATGCATTTATCGTGTGCGACTACGATAAGTTCAACTCTTAAATAAAGTTCAGTCAGATAATACACGCGACCCGAATATTTTTTCGTTTTTACTCTATATCTCGCAACGTGCTGGCTTATGTTTTTCACGGCTCTCCTTTGAATGGTATATAAACGGGTATGAGAAACGCTTTTACTCCAGTTCCAATTTGTTAACGAGCGTGACGATCGGTTCAATTAGCGTGAATATAGATATCTAAGTCTGACAAATTACGATCTCGTAATAAAATGTGAGAGAACTCGGTTGGATATGCGGAAAACAAATGTTTTTTAATAAAACTATGTCAGAGATAAATGCCCCGGCGTTGAATAAAAGTTTTGAAATGTGCAAAAATAACCGATATTATAGTTCACGATATTAAACGGTGCGTCAGTGTAGACAATTTATATATATAATCTCTCGGAATTTATTCCTCGTATATTATATTTTCGATATTTTACATCGATGGGGATCTGTAAACGCAATAACTCTGCGATGCATGTTTTTTTAATATTTATCGTGCAGCTTGCAAAATTTCCAGTAATTCACTAGTTTGTTGTGCGATCTGGCGTCAAAAAATACACACCGTGTGTATCGTTGTCTCTAGTCTTTATCAATTTGTCATGAACGATCTTTCCTTGAAAGATATTACGAGTTAGAGTTCGTGGAGAAGTATAATTAATGACTCCGTTGTCAGACGTAACATGAAAATTATAAACAATTAAACTTTCATTTCTTCCGACTACACGTGGCAAATAATCATTCGATGATTGTCATCGTGACGATTCGACCATTGGCTGAGGTAATATTTTTCGCAATATAATATAATATAATTTAATTTAAATTATTTAAAAATGAGAGACGCTTGTACACATAAGTATCAAAGATTATTAACGTCTCGACGAATAATCGGACAAAACCAATGGTCGAATCGTCACGATGACAATCATCGAATGATTATTTGCCGCGTGTAGTCGGAAGAAATGAACGTTTAATTGTTTGTTACATCGTTGGTGAATTACGAATATATTTCCGATGAAAATTTATATATATACGCTGTTCCATATTTCACATCCTTATACTTGTAACGATAAATTCTTTGATCGATTTGGGATCCTATCTTTCTCGATGAAAATATTAAAGGATGTATGCTATTATTTTGTCATAATCTTCTAATTTCGGACATTCCGTATCTTTATAATTCATATTGAAATATGAAGTCTGTTTGAAATTAACTAAAATTAACTAAAGAATCTATCTGCGTCTGCTCGATTCACGAAAAATTATAATTCTTTCGGTTAAAAATCGCCTCTGTCTTTCCATTTTTCTATATCAAATTGTATGATCTTTTATTTCATACCATTTTATTTATTATTCTTTTTAAAGTAAAATAAAATAAAAATTTTTTATTCTGTTTTTCTTACGGCGTTTTCGTTCATTCAGATAACTTATTAGACGTGAAACCGAAATGCAAGACGAGAAGAAAAAATGTAGAGATAAGTACAAAGCTTTTAAATAAATACTTAAAAATAAATTGTAGGGTAGAAATAGAAGTGGAATTGGGGGGGAAATCGTCAGAAACTAGAAAAATAATTTAAGTAGGTTAAAAAGAAATTTGCATGGAACGGTTATCAGTTTCGCTATGACACGCTAGTGTAAAGTAAATTGTTAATAATATAATATAAGTGTATTAATTATCGATAAGTATTTACTTTTCAAAGTAGAACGCAAGACTTTTTACAATATTATAAGTCTCTCTCATCTAAACTGCGTAGCTCTTACGTGTATAGATTTATATGCAAATCTCTCCAACCACTTAATATGTATGCACACTAAACACCAATTTAAATTCTGTTAGAGTAATCCCAATCGACATTTACTGCGCCACAAAAAGTCTTCCATTTTCAATGGCCAATTGCACAAACACTACGAGTATTCGACATCCTCTGAGAGAAGAAATCGATTCCAACTTGGCCAAAGTCGTGTTTGTTTACGTGCAGAAAGTTTCAAGAAGTTGACGTTTAACGCGCTTGTCATACTTATCGTATACTTGTAATGACGCGCGTTGGGATTTACTCGTGAAAGTCACGAAGTCATAGAAATGGTGAAACTGAGCTGTAAGGCGAGAAGATAAGTTTGATAAATCTTGCAGACATGCAGCCGCAAATGCAATTAATAAATATATAACTATAAAATGTACAATAAAATAACCCCGGTGAAAAAATTTCTTGTTTTTTTTTTTTTTTTTTTAGAAATTTTGTAAGAAGACATGAAAAATTCTGAAAAAATATATGAAATTTCTCAGATACTTTCAGAAATATTTGGATGAGGATTCTCGGAATATATTTCAGTACCCGCGGCATATGTATGAAAATGTCTGATTTTCTCATATTTATTCAGATTTCTACAAAGATTGTTGGCGGGAAAAGTCTGAAATATTTTATTATTATTTTGTCTGAGGTCTTTCGAAAAACGTTCCAATTCCAATGTTAAAAAATCTGAAAAATTCTGAGCATTCTGAAGACGTATAATAATTTTCACAAAAATTCTGATTAATAAATATATGTAAAAAAATTCTGAGACATTTTTTTACTAAGGAATACAAGAAAGTACAAGGGAGTAAAAAAAGAGGTCTGACGAGAGGAATATAAAAATATACAAAAAGCACCTTCCCCCCCATGCAGAAAGGTGCGGACTCGCAGATTAAAAAACACGCGCGATCAGACGCACGATAAAAATCTCAGAACCAAAAAAAGCTATCCATCAGGGTTTACTAATCACTGTTACGGATAACAGCGAAATATAAGTTATCACTTTCGAGTTCGATAAGACGCTCCCCCCTTCCCCCTCTCCCCCCTTTTAAACTATCGTCCAGTCATCTATGTCTGGAATAACGTATTCAGGCCATTCGGGGAGATAGTCGCGCGTTCTATTAAATATCCGGCCTCGCCCTGCGAGCGCCCCGCCCCCAAGGATCCGTTCCCCTCGGCCGTGAAAAATCGCGGCGTCGTCAGCTTCTACGCGTTGCACGTATGCACGCAACGAGGCGCGAGGCGCACGACGCCGCGCCGCGCCGCGCCGCGCGGACGCGTTTCCTCATTAACACGTGTCTCCCGGCGTCTCGGAATGATGTCAGTGCGCGCACGTGTCACACCGACGTCTATATATACAGGTCGGCGCGTGTATACGCGCGTGTCGCCGGGCGCGGAGGCAATGGAGGCATTCGTCCCCGCATCTCTCTCTCGCTAATAGAGCGAGCGTGCGGGGCAGGATGACGTAAGACGGCCTTCCACGTGCCCGCCCTCGTCAGCCTCGTCGCTCGCCGTCGCCGCCGCGCGTGTAAGATCGCTCTCTAGATACAAGATACACGGCGCGCGGCGTAACCTTAACGCTTCAATCGAGAGTTTTTCCCCGCGAATCTCCGCGAATGTGCCACAATTAATTATCGCATCGCGCACGTTAAACTTGCATCGCGTCGCACGTCGCGCGCAGCGTGATTTTCAGCACCGTCGGCGGAAAGCGCAAAATAGATTGCTTCGAACGGGTTCGGGGAACGCGCGCGCGCGCGCGCGCGCGTGTGCGCGTTAATCACCGACACGTGCCAAAGCTTGGAAAAAAAAATCGTGTTTATGCTGACGAGTCGAGTAGGTCTTCCTGAAAGAATCGTAAGACAGATTACGTATTCCACCAGCTGAGTGGCGCGATTATTTATCTGTTGACGGATAGAGGCGAGTACGGAGAAACCCGTCGCTTTCGTCATATGGATTATATTATCTAGTTCGATAAACTATATAACGGTTTTAATAACGGAATGCAGCGAGAATCTGGGGAGATATACGGGCAGGAGATTCGAAATAGAACGTATTGCACCGAGACTTTAAGAAATAAGCGCTCGCGGAATACTCGGAATATGAATAAGATTCTAATACGCTCAAGAAGAGAGATGCGATAGTGGTTAAAATTATATTTCACGATATCGCGTCGGTGTAGACTCATCGTATATATAATCGTGCGATTCATCCCTCGTAATATTAATTTTTCCATTATTCACGTCGGTGCGGACGGCGATGAATAAAGAACACTATTTTTAGCATCTTTTATTCTTATGTTTTGAAAAATAACTTTAATATACTCGAAGCGTGTATACCCTTGGACGTGTGTGTGTGTGCGTGTGTGTGTATCCCCGCGATCAAGGATATACACTTCGAGAACTAGTTTTTCTTCGATATATATAATTTCGCATTTATATGTATATATATTTTTTATTCGTCACATTTTACATTTATTTATTAAATTATACATATAATTTTATACATAGCATAAAATAACATATAAATATAATAATAATATGTATAAAAAAAAAAAGTATATATAATATAAATAAAATAAATAAAATATGATAAATAATTTTGTGAATATATATAAAATCTGACAAATAAGAAATATATGTATATATATGAACGTGATGAAGCACGGATGTAACGCAAGACTGCGCAAGGGGTCGTAAAAATTCGCGCGAAAATAAAGCGGCATAAATAATACAGAGAGTGAAATGCACAGGCGCGCGCGCGCGTGCCGCGCGATGCAGATGCTCTTTACCTGCTCGGGTTTCCACGCACCACCGATGTGTCAAGGACTCCTTGCACGTACCGTATCATACGGTCGCGGATATACGTGCACGCGCGCGCGCGCGCGCGCGTCACGCCTCGCACGTGGTGGAGGATTCGAGGTCAAAACAATCTCAAATATACGCGCCGCGCCACGAGTGGGAGTCGTGAGGCTTTGGCATTATTTCGGTGCAGGCACGTGCAGTGACGTAGTGACGTCGGCGGTAATCAGGTCATCGCCTGCATCGATCGCATCGGGCGGCGGCGGCGGCGGAAGGATACCCCACGTGCAGGATACATAGGTCGTCGTCAAAACGCCGGATGTTATTCCGTAGTCAATATAGCGAGACATTAAGACGCGCGCGCGCGCCAGACGCCACTCGACCGAGCGGCGTTTTGCGGAAGTGATAAAACAACAATGACAGATCCATTGTTGTATACGTCGTTTATATGCGCGCGTACTGATTTTTTGAAGTTCATCGATCCCGATAACCGCGCGCACGAGTGCGATATATACTATACTCTGTCGATTGACAAGTCAAATAATTTGAAGATATATGTATTTTTTTTTTTTAATATTCATAGCATGCGCATTGGATTGCGCATAAATGAAATTAAAATATCCGGGAACACGGTTTGTCCATTTCGCAAATGCGACGCGTCTTCGCCGCACGCGTTTATGAAGCACCATCGCCATATATGTTGCTGGCGATATTTTATGACCAAGTTATTGTAGAAGAAAACTTTAATAAAGTGATACTTTTTAATAATTATCTTTTGGAATAAGAATTCCAAATAAGAATTTGGAATAAGAAAATTACTTTTATTATTTCTTAGAAAAAAAATGAGATGGATTTTGTTGAGAGAGAGAAAGGAATGCAATATGGATGCGATATTACTTTTCCCTGCTCAATGCAGATTTATTCTAGAACGTATTTGATCGCTTAAAATAGAACCTTGAATATATATCCCGAATATAAATAAGTCAAGTGACGGGGAAGAAAATACTTGTACAATATTCGCGCAATTCTGCATGAAATGATCAAATAAGATTCTAAAAGTTATGACTTGCGTATCGGCGAGAAGTTAATTATAATTATAATTATTTGAGAAATAATGTCGTACTTCTTTATGTGAGAACACAATTTATAACATTTTATTAGAAAATTCATTGTAAAACATTTTGTTACGCTGTTTCATAATTCTTTACGTAACTTTCAGTAATAAGAAATTTTCGGTAATGAAAAAATACCACGAAATAATATAGTAATTAATACTAGCATGTTTAGTTTTAATGCAATTATATATATATATATATATATATATATATATATATATATATATCGATTGTGTAAATTTGTGAATGGATACTAAAATTGATATAATATTTACCGTATTTCGACCGATATTCACCGAAGTATTTCGTCTACATTACGTTATTCTTGCTTTTATTAAACGCTACTAACTCGGATACGCCCACCTAGGGTGATTTTTACACCCCAGTGTCGAAAAAAATGGAGCTTACGTAACAGTAATTCTTTTATCGATCGAGAATCCATACCTGTTACCTTTCATTCGAAGGTTCCGAGACCCAGCCCCCAAAAAAAAAAAAAAAAAAAAAAAAAAAATTATGTAAGACCTGCACATTCATATAGCAGACTCATTAAAATTTACTGAGGTGTAGAAATCACCCCAGGTGATCGTTTACGTTACAAAAATTAAGTATAGTATAAGAGTCGAATTTATATTATAAATTCGACATGATAATCTAAGTTTTATAATAAATAAATAATAATGTATAATTATAACAGTTAATAGAAAAAATAACAATTTAATGAAAACATATATGTGAATGCTTAGAAAAATCAAATGTTAACAAATATTTATTTTTATTTAAAAATACTTTATGTTACTTATATATATTTGTAATAATATATAATAAACAAATATTATAAAAATAAATTATTTTTAATATTTCTGGACGAGAAAACACAATATAATATTTTTTAACAAATGATTTTACGGTAGCGAATAACTTTATTTTAAATTGCTATAAAATAAGTATTATATATAATATGTATATAGTTTTAATAACTATTCTTTTTACGAACCTTTAAATATGCAATCCCACATCAAAAATCCGCAATACAAAAGCGTTTTATTAATTAATATCTCCATTTTTATGTGCTTCTTTCGTTTTTAAAATGTTTTTTGTTCCTCCTTACTTTTTTCAGGAAAGTTGAAAAAATCTAGTTCAGAATGTTGAGCAAATCTACATATATATTGTCCTCAAATACTAATAAATTATAAAACAATCAAAAATGTGCAATATATAATTATAATAACAATGATTTTTAATTGGGATATAAAAATCACTCCAAATAATGGTCACCCCAGGTGACCATTTATGCAAAAAAATCAGGCGTCCGTTCCCAGATTAAATATCGTACGATAATGCGGAATTCATGTTTCAGGATTCTCACACCGAGAATGGCGCCGACTATTTGCGTAGCGGAGTTCCCGATGGCGGGTACCACCGTTAGCACCCTCGTTCGCCGCCGACGAGGATCCGAAAACGGCGCGAAACGGCGGAGATTAGCGTTGGAAGAGATGCTGCGTACCGGGACGATCGTCGAAACGCTCGTACCACCCGGCGAACATTGTTCGCGGAGACTCGACCACGCGGATACGGTCCCGAATTGTTCCGTCGTGAAAGCGGACAGAAGCGAGGAGTACCCGATGAACGTGGACGAGAATTACAGACGACACGTTGCGGAAAGAAGAAAAGGTAAAGGGATCGGCTAACGCGACGTCACGCGAGATATTTCATTTTATCTCGAAATTATTTGATAATTTTCAGCGATTCTCGCGGCAACGCGCATTTTCGATTCGAGTCGCTCGCAAGCAAGCAATTTCCATTAAAGTTCTTTTTCGTGTTGACGCTCGACGCTCATTTTCAGCGAGCAAAAAAATCTTCAGAAATAATATTTTTTATTTATATACATATGTCTGTAAAAATAT
Organism: Temnothorax americanus; assembly: GCF_048541705.1. Classification (NCBI taxonomy): domain Eukaryota; kingdom Metazoa; phylum Arthropoda; class Insecta; order Hymenoptera; family Formicidae; genus Temnothorax; species Temnothorax americanus. Next base: position 3,469,984 of record NW_027509442.1, read on the forward strand.
TACCACTTGAAGATATTACTTGAAAATAATTAATTCAAAGTCCATTTTTTATTGTACCGGGACGATCGATGACGATTCAACGACAACGCTGATGGATATTGAACAAATTCAACTTTATTTCTTTGACGCTGGCGTCAAAGCGACATCACGTGACCCCAGAAATAATATTTTTTATTTATATGTATATATATAAATAAAAAAGTTTTGCTCGCTGAAAATGAGCGTCTTTTCAATGTGAAAAGACACCTTTGTGTAAAGAGTCTCGTGAATTCATTCGAAACTGAGAGGCAAAACTGACAAAAACAAATAGGACGCTTTACAGGGAGGGTGCACTTGAAAATGTAATCCACGTATTAATTTGTAATTTTTTTCAAGTAGATTATTTTCTGCTATTTGCGTTTTGAGCTATAAAAAATTGTTTGACATATATATTTCAATTTCTGGAAAAAAAGAGACTATATATCTCTCACTGTTAAAAATGGATAAGCAATTTTAAAAAATTTGTCATTTTTATTTGATTTGTCATCAAATCCTGTTATCAGGATTTAGCACCCTCAGCTTGTAGCCTTGATTTAAAATAGACAAAGCTAAATCGTTCCAAGAAATGCAACGCCAAATATCAGGTGACCGAAACAGTTAGTTTTTCGAGAGCATTTATATGAATCATATTGTTTTATGTTGCAATAGTTGGCAAGTTCAAACCTGCGTCATGCCGCACATACTAGTCAATCAGTATATATCTATACGTTAACTCGTTGCGTTAATTTCTGGAAGATTTTTGTTTTTAATAATAAGAATTGCACGAACTTCTTTTCAATTATCTGATGACATCAGAACTTTTCAAGCGCTCTCCTATAGAATCATGTTTTCCGATCTTTATGTACCTTTTTCTTCAAAAGTACTAAATCGATTTAATAATTTCTTCCTTAATCTCTTCAGAAACAAACTATGATTTGATTACGGTCGGCATAAAAAGAAATCGTAATTTTATAAAAAGAAAAAGAGTATACGAGAAACAGACGATTTGAATTGATCCAATGATGAGAAAAAGGAAAAGGAAGATAGACAATTTTGCCCTGTACTCTCGCATCTGCACCCTCCCCGTTAGGATAAAGCAAAGGTTGTCGAAGTTTTTTCCCTCCACGAGGCAGTCTTCGTAATCCTCATATCCTGCTCGTAAATCCCTCGCTCGATTCATCTTATTTTCGCGCATTGTACCCGATTCACGAATTCTCGACTAACACGTTTCCCAATCGTTCCCGCAGATCTCTTGAGCATTGTCATACGCACGATCATTCTCGTGCGGCGCAATCGTATCCTCCAGAGGCGTCTGAACGCGTTGCGGGCGGAAACGCGACGGTTCCTCAGTTCCGTGTTAAATAATCCGGAAGGTCAGCAACGAAGATCGCGAATGCCGTCGCATTCGGAGGACTCGTCCCCCGCGAAGAAAGCCGTCTCGACGAAAAATTCGTTTCACGGAGCCACCTTATACGGTTGCGGTAATTGCGACCGCACCAGTGACGAGTCAAGTTCATCCGATAAGTCCGAAGATTCGGACAGGAGCGAATGTTGATCTTTCGCCACCCGAAGATTGATAACTTCTCGATCGGCGCGTAAATAGACGGTGAGTCATTTAGGCGCCCGCCACCTACTCCGCGTATGTAGACACATGTTTGACTCTTTAGATATATTTTAATACACTTCTCTTCGGGAGAAGAGACTCCGACCGACATAGACTCTTCTCCTGTTCTGCGTAATGTGTAAAAAAAAAAAAAAAAAAAAAAATGACAAATGTATTCCTATAAACAATGTTACTCTGCAGGGTCCCAGTGTCTAGAACTCAAGTATCATTATAGCTTTCACGTACGGAGTACTCTAGAATTAACTGGAAAGTGAACTTGCAACGTTATCTCTTCGTGAAATTTTAATTTTTTTCCGTTTGCTGGAGAAATTTGCATCAATCATCTCTTCAAAACTGGAAGTTGAGAATGAATGACTTTTCGGAACTTAAGCTTTAGAGGCTAATAAATGACGGGATTGACATTCGCAAATGATAATTGATAAATAATTATATTTGTCGCGCGTTATTGAGATGAATTTAACAGAGTTTTGAGGCTCGATTACGCCGAATATTGGAACGTGAGGAATTGAGAATGATTGCCATTCTTCGATAATATAATCGATGAAAAAAAAAGTGACTTCTACTTCCAATTTTACGGAGAAAGCAATGCTATGCATCCAATTTTGTCTATTCTGGAACGCTCTCTCCACCTTCGTATATTTCACGTTACGATATCTTGATATCTATATATAGTATTTAGAGCGATAGAGATTTCACTGAACAAATAAATTGCTTCGCGTTAACAAGTTCGATCCAAACTTTAGACTAAAGAATTTAATGCTGCGCTGAAATGTCAGAACGAAGCTCTCGATGAGAGAGACGAGCGATTTCGCTGCGCGCGGAAATTTTGTATAAAACAAGGGAGATCCCGATGTAATCGCGTCTTATTACATAATAATTCTCAGATATAGCGAGGAAAATTATTCTTGGATGTTAATATACGCTGGCAGAACTCGTGCACTTTTTTTCCAACGTTTAGACTTTCACTGTTTCAGATATCGAAACAAATGAGATTTGCTTCTTTTGGAGGATTTAAAATTAACCGTGTGTCAGAGCGACAAGTAATCCCTTGATTAAACGTCAGATACTTGTTAAACGTTTAGATGGCACGAGCATTTATACAAGAGAGTGTTAATATAATCGCTTCGAGTAGTGTAAGATACGGGAATAACGCCATTAATTAATCTAGTTCATTAGGATCCTGGCAGTTAAGCCTTACACGATTTTTCATTGGTAATCGATTATTGGAGAGGTAGAATGGTCGTTTACGGAAATCAGTCTGCTATTGACAATGCTAATTGATGCTGAAGTAAAGGAACGAATAATGTTACAATGTTATACGCAATTCGATTTATAAGTTACACGTTGAAAAGCTGTTTTGAATAATCGAGACACTTTGCAATGCTAATTTACGCTTTGATTTCCGGTGATTTCCGCTTATCGCAGAATGGAACATAGAAACGTTGCAGAAACGTTATAATACATTTCCGGGCCGCCCCGTTTACATTTGTAATTATCTGACGTTTATTGTATCTTGAGATATTTCTAAAATTCCCGAAGGTGGAGGGAAAGGAGTTACATAAATATTAAAAAAATGAAAAAAGTACGACGGGGTATCCAACTAAAGAGCAGCTGAATAAAAACTTTAACCGATCGCTGCTGGTTTGAGTTGGAAAAAAAATTTTACGAAATTTTCAACTCTTTTTCATTATTTCCAATCATCAACGATGCCGAATAAAACGGTTGACGAGATCGATTTTAATTAGATTCTCGTAACATTTGCAAATCCTCGTGACATTACTCGTACAATTATTGTACTACAATATTGTTTCGGTATATACTATGTAATCATAATAATATTAGAGTCACAAAGTCAGTTGAAAGAAGATTTTCTCTCGGATTTTTGATGGAACATTAGTAACATCCGATCTACCAATTTAAACATTAATCGAGCGTACCCTGTTACTGTTACATGGCTGTGAAGTCTGTATTTACACCCACATTATCTTCTTTGCAATATTTTACCTAACTTGCGTGGCTGTTTTGTCAAACAGATTTCTGTAGCTGTACCGAAGATACGTAATTTTACGCAAAAATTTTAGTTTTGAATGTGCGTGACAGTTGTCATAGATAATCACATAATCGTTAACGCGTCGAGAAATATGATGAATTCTTTTTATGAAAAAGAAAGAGAGCGATGGAATTGATATTTACGGCAGAAATTAACACCAGGTCACAATAGACTTAAGTCCAGTCGTGAATAAATCTCCGATGCTTACAAATACAGTCTAATACTTTTCAGCACTGACTACTTTTTGTGTTTCGTAAAAAATGTAAGCTAGGATCATCAATTGCATGCTTAAGATTAGAACAAGCTTTGTCAACAATTTTTATGTGATATTCTTCCAGTAATTTGGCGCACAACGTTCCAGCTTGACGTACGCAAAATTTTTGGAAATTTTAATTTGATTTCAATTTGACGATTATTTTACGAGTTTAGCTATTAGGAATGATGATGTAAGTATAACATATAGCTATAAAGAAGAGATTTGATATCTCTCATATGTAATAAATCCTTATTTATTTTATGATCGTAGTGTATTTTGAGATACCTATATAACTAACAAATTGAAAGCAATGTTAATACCGCATTTAATCTATTTTAGAATTGTGTGATAAAATCTCATAGTACATATATATACATATATATATATATATATATTTCAAGAATATATAATTAATAACTTCATACTGAAAGTCATGTGATAAATATCCTTTTAGCATTATTCAATCAAACGTATGCGAATAGAGAGAATTTGTGCCTAAGGTGCATGTACGCCACACTTTCCAATCACTGGAGCAATACAAATATACATCTATAATAAGCGACGATTAGATAATATTTAGATTCAATGTAGTGATTAGACCTAATGTCTGTCGTAATATTTACTGTATTTACATTAGATAAGAATCTTTTATTGTCGACATGATTACAAAATATTTTATGAATTTGATCTTACATATGAGATGGACATGTGCGTATGTGTATGTGCGTATGCATGCATATGTGCGTGCGTGCATGCACGAGAATAAACCCATTATACATTAAATACATTAAAAAATGTATTTAATACATAAAAATATTTACAAATAATGTCTCGTCATATCACTGTGCTTAATTATTTCTAATATCGCTATTGGAAAAAAACGGAATCAAATATTGTAATAAGAAGTTAGTATTTAACAGAGCAATATTCATAATTATATCGTATACCAATATATTTTGTATAGCTTGTATGACTTAAAAATAATTGAAAGAGTATATACTTGGTATATATATTGTGCATTCCCCAAGACTTTAAAGAAAGAACAGAATTTTTATTGTTATAAAAATTGTAAACTCGATTATAATTAATGATTATATTACTGCAACAAAGTAATATATAATAACTTATTTACATCCTTCAATTCTACACCAGTTAATTTTATTTTAAATGCTGCCCATATATATTTGTAGTCTTGTAACATTGTACCCTTTTAAATATGTAGTAAAAAAATAAAGACAATTTTACAATCATAATACTTTATGACTATCACTGATTTATCACTATATTTTATTTGAATGTTTATTCAACAATAATTTTATAGATTAAGATATGCTGTGTTAAACTGTACAAGATCTAATCCCTCAAATATTGCTTTCTGATATTCACAAAAAAATTGTGAAATTCCTTTAAATATATCTTTTTTTTTACTTTAAGATTTGTAGTACTAATTTTTATCAATGGGCTTCCGGTGATTGAGATAAGAGAACTACCAAAACCCACAAATGGAGTAGTGCCTATAAAAATACATATTGCGTTTTTTAACAGTATTTATATTATAACAATTAATACGTATGCGTATACTTACCATATAAATCAGTACTAAAATTCTAGCTAATGGATATCTCCTTAAAAATACTCCTGTTCGAACACTTATAGCATCCAATGAAGAATAAGCTCTTTTTACTCTTCTAGCAACGCTGGTATCGAACGGTGTTTCTATTAAAAACGTGGGAACTTGAGCTTTCGCATCGTCCGTATCGTTTATATTATTGTACGATATGTTTCTCCGTAAATTGCCTGCAGCATTTCTATATTCATGCTGTTAAGAAGACTGTTGTTAGTACGTACGTACGTACATAAAGACCACAAAAACATTCTTTAGAGAAAAACATATTTTAAAATACTAAATTTTACAATATCAAAATTTAAAATTTCATTTGTAAATATATCAAACAAAAAAAGTCTCTATAAAAATGTATAAGCTATTTTATATTTACCTCAATCTTCTCAAGCTGGAGACGTAACGCATTTCTTTCTGTCGTTAAACATTCCAATGCTTGCTGTTTTAGAACCAGAGTTTGGGTAAGAGACGCTATTCTCGAATCCATTTCGTTGCTCGGCGTCGTCGATACAGATAATTGCAACTTAAGCTTAGAAATCTCCGAATTCTGATTTTGTAATTGTAAACTAAATCCATTACGTTGACTAATTAGTTCATCTTTCAAGGATCTTGTTTCCTAAAACATTTGTATTTTCAACCCTTTTGATTTATTAATTCAATGACTTAGAGATGTGATATTTGTAGAGATGCAAAAAAAAATGTGATTTACCTCTGAACGCAATCTTATATCTTCTTCCGCTTCTAATCTTCGACGTCTTTCACTAGCAAGAATCTCTTGATTTTGTAGATTTGTCTCGGCTGACTTTTGTCTTATCTTTTCCAAGTTCAGATCTGCATTTATCAACTCTTCCCTCAGCATTTTCAGCTGCTGACACATTTGCTGATTTTCCTCCCTAACACTGTCACGTTCCTGCCTGTGATTTGATAAAATAGATTATTAAATCGAGTTCATAGATCGACTGTCGGATGTTAACATTACACAGTTGTAAAAATGTTAATTGACGTTACTTTAATTGATTCAACTCCATGATCGTGGCTTCATCCATAGCTGTTGGTGCGTTGCTTTTCAGTTCTGTTATGAGTTTTTCCTTTTCTTGTAAAGTTCTCAGCGCTCTGGCCTTATGCTGTTCCAGTTCCGATCTAATCGAGTTTAATTCCTGCCCTTTCCTGTCAATAACAGACTGCAAATCTATTATTTGCTTTGACTGCTCTAACTTTTCTACTTCCAAAGTTTTCAATTGTTCATTTAAAACCACGATTTCTTTCTGACAGTCTGTTTGTTTCCCAGGGAATTCATTTTGTTTTTCCAGGTGCCTTTCCATCTCTCTTGTATATTTTCGTTTGTCCGCTGAATCAATTGGATTATCTAAATTATCCGTTTTTACACCGTTTGACTTTATTTTATATCTGGGCTGGGGACAGAATATATCTGAATGTTCTTCCGCATTACTGTGTTCTACAATGTAAAAATGCAAAATATACGTAGAAAATAATACGCTACAAATCAAATTGATGTAAAAATGTAAAAATTAAGACGTACCATTCTGTATAGCTTCCGTCGTCGACTTATCCAGATTTCCACAATCCAAGGTCTGCGCTTCATTATATGGATATAAATTTGCATTCTCCGTACTTATCTCAGCGTCTTTATCGTCCAAAGCGTTGGGTACCATTTCTATTGAAACATGAGACGGAGTTGGACTAATCCGATCACTCTGAATCGATAGATCCGAGTCTGTGTCGTCAGTAGGATGTTCTACCAATAACGATGAAGTAGTTGAGAGTGATTTATAGGATTCCGCTGTTCTCTTCGGACTCGGGTCAGGCGTATTCAAGTATGTAAATAGCGCGTCCTCTTTAGGTGCCGTTACATTTAACATATTCACCGACGTTAAACTTGAAGTAGGAGCTGCATAGAGAATATGCTCCGACAATCCCAATAGAGGCGTCTTGGGCGTACTACCGTTTAACCTGAATCAAAAGAACAGCTCGTTATATTTTCATGCACTTTTTTACCTCTGTAATACGTTCATTTTTTTAGAAAATATTTTTTTTCATTGATCGCTTTTTCATCAGCAATATGTTTAAAATCTGATGAAAGCGCAAGCGACATTTTGGTGGAATAAATAAATTATTATTTATATTATTTTACGTTGTGTGTACAAATAAAAGTGAAATGACGAATGACGAATTTCACGAAGTGAAGTCAACTAATCCAAATATTCAACCAACAGTAATAACCTAGGAGATTGACATGAACGCAATTACCCAGATTCCGGAGAGAGCCACGTAACTTCTGACAGATGACCCTGCGGCATCTCGTATTTATCTTTATTCAAGACGGCCGCGGTGTTTTTGTCAATTTTATTTAACAGGTTCTCTGCCTTATCAGCAAGACCGGACAGCCAGGCCATATTGACGCGAGGGGCTGATCCTGATAAGAAATGTCCGGAGAAAAGCGAATAAAACCGTGTCGCACGTAACGACTCCGACGAACCATACCACACTCCCGATCCGTAGGGCCGTAGAGTGGCGTAGGGGCAACGTGTTCAGCGTTCAGCTGCACTCTCCCGCACGACCCGCACTCGCTTGCACTCAAACAGAAATTGGTAATCATGATAAAAAATTCGCGAAACTCGATCTTTTCATCAATTTTTGAACCAAGATCCATATACTATACGTTTACGCGAGTGTCCACCTGGCGTGTTGATTCAAGTGTAAACGTCAGCGCCAAGGTCGTAGGCCTCATTCATATTGCGCGCGGTTCGAGATGGCGTTCGCGACGGCAACGCCCATTGGCGAAGGACGCTGATTGGCGGGCGGCGCTCAGGTTGCGCGCGGGATTTCGGTAGCGGCAGCAGCGGCTGCAAGCTGCAACCTGCAACACTTCCAATTTCCAATCCAAAATCCAAACACTTCGCTCACGACCGCCGACCGCCGACCGCCGACCAGGTCACACGTAACGCTCGCTACTCCAATTATATCGGAATAAAGTCCTGTGCTCAAGTTGCGTGTTCCTTGATTACTCGTCCCTGTGGAGATCCTTTCTAGCTGCCCTCAATCCTGACACCAAGCCCACTAACTTCTATTCAAAAGGGCTTTCCTTACACAAGTGTACGAGGGTGAGCGCGCCATGACCAAGGACAACAATCTGCTGGGCAAATTCGAGCTTAGCGGTATCCCCCCAGCACCTCGTGGAGTTCCTCAGATCGAGGTTACCCTCGACATCGACGCGAACGGTATCCTCAACGTCTCCGCCGTGGACAAGTCCACTGGCAAGGAGAACAAGATCACCATCACCATCACCAACGACAAGGGTCGACTCAGCAAGGAGGATATTGAGAGGATGGTGAACGAGGCGGAGAGGTACCGCACCGAGGACGAAAAGCAAAAGGAGACGATCGCGGCCAAGAACGGCTTCGAATCCTACTGCTTCAACATGAAGACCACAGTCGAGGACAAGAGCCTTCTCATGGGACGAATCCTGTTTTACAAACTTCTAGAAATGATTTTAAACGACGAGAAACGCAAAAAACCGAATGATGACGTAACTGTAAGTTTATACAAATGGAGATAATTATAGATAAAAAAATTATTGAAGTAGCATTTATTAAGTAGTTTTTATATCTTATATAATAATTATTTGTTGCAGAATCTTCTTTTGAACGAAGTCTTTATCCAATGTCTTTTTGCCTGCTGTCTTGAAATAGTTATATATTCATACAAAAGCAATGATAAGATATTTCCCTGGATATTGAAGGCTTTGAATCTGGACGCTTACTATTTCTATAAGGTCATAGAAATTATAGTAAGAGCCAAAGATCAATTGTCGCTAGATGTTGTCAAGCACTTGAATCAGATCGAAGAGAAGATTCTGGAGTCCTTGGCTTGGCAAAGTGATAGTCCTTTGTGGCAAATCATCGAGTCTTTGCCGGACGATGTGCCGAGTTGTGAGGAAGTTTCTTTGCCTGGCACTTTGGAAACTACTGACCCGAACGCTTCTGGTCAACCTGTATTAAGAACGGGCTCCGTTGCACTGTTCTTCCGAAAGTTCTACAATCTTGCGTGTGTACGTATGCAGGACTTGTGCAATTCATTGGAGATATCGGATAACGATAAGAAAAAGATATGGACAATCTTCGAATACTCCATTAAGGAACGTACCAAATTGATGAAGGACCGGCATCTCGATCAGATCTTGATGTGTGCAATTTATGTAATATCTAAACTGGTCAGGATGGAGAGAAACTCGTTCACGGAAATCATTCGGTGTTATCATCTACAACCGCAGGCCGAGTCACATATACATAGATCGGTGCTTATCGAAAAAGTTTCTAATGACGGTGATCCAGGGACAACTGGTAACGAAAGATCGGAGGATAATACTATGTTAGAGGAAAATATAACTCCACCAACGCCGACAAATATGGCCGGAACGTCGCCAAACTTGAATGGAGAGATACGCCGCCACCTAATCGAGTTCTATAACACGATGTATGTTCCGCAGGTCCAGGAATTTGCAAACAAATTCGGATCGGTTCGCGGTAACGTCATGAATCTCTCGTTGAGTCCTTTACCGAAAGGAAAGACACCTGCTAATTCTCCAGTGAGACGTGTCACTAGTAGTATTATGACGCACACTCTAGATCCGAAGGCTATCAGTGCATCACCGGCGCCGCAATTAAGTTATTGCTTCAGTCGTAGCCCTGCTAAGGTAAGATATATATTTTTAAAATTTAAAATATAAAGTTTTATAATTAACTTTTAAATCTATGGATTTTTGTGAAAATTGATTCTTCTTTGTTCTTATATAATTGATACATTTTTCAGGATTTAGAAGCTATCAATAAGATGATTTCTGTGAACGCGAAAAAAAGTGTAGGAAAGCGATTACTTACCGATGACACGGATGTAGAAATGACGGAAGGTTCATCTCCTAAAAAAACTGCAACTTTTGTTGCACGGAAATTAGAAAATATCATTGGAGAACGACGAACGCAAAATCAATAAGCGGAATGTGGTAGAATGACGATGTCAATCGTAGTTCATGGATGAGGACGAGGAGTATGTTTAATCTGTTTCTTATTTGCGTACGAATTGATTTGCAAAATACGAAGAAACCTATATGAAATAGATGAAAGCCAGTCTCTTAGCTGTCTTCTGGCATAAATGTGAGATGTTCGTTTCTCAGGTATAGTATAATTATTCTAGAAAATTGGAAAGGCTTAATAAAATATCGTTCAAGCCATATAAGGATGCTGTAATGTTGTTTGTAATTTTATTTAGTGTAAAGTCAGAATTCAATTTCCAGTATTCTTCGTTGACTTTTATCTTACCAGAGTAGACTTTTTTGTTAATTTATAATTTACAGAACCAAACTGTCTTTCGAGTAATATAAAACGCAAAGTTGTGTAATGTGGATTATAACTTTAAAACACGCATATTACACTTTCCATGCATTATGTTATTGTTAACGTCGAACATTTTTAGAATCATTTGAAAACAAATATGACTTTTTTTAATGTGTCTACTGTTGCCTTTTGATCATGATTGTTATGTAAAATTATCCTTAGAAATAGAAAAGTAAAAACATATGTACATTTATATATTCTAGTGATAATTAGTTTTGTGATAAAATTGTTGGCGATTTTGTAGAATATTCGCCAGTGATTCTATAAAATCAACGGAAATTTTAGAAGTAAGGATTGTCGAATTAATTATTTTCAGCGTACATAACATATAGATTTAAATAAGAAATTAAATAGGAAAAATTGCAAAAAACATGGTAGTATTATCGTAACAATTTTGTAATTCAAACTACGATATACGAAGTGGTCTACTGACAACGGAAACTTGAAACTGATTCTTTTCTAAGATGAGTAATATTTTGGTATTTATTTACGTTTCCGAAATTTTGGATCCATAAAAAATCCTTTAATCGCTTTTGACTCACGAAATATATTAGTTACTCGATAAAAAAATTATTGGCTTTTTAATTTTAGATTTATAGTATCTACCGTTAAAATACTATCCAGTTGCAATGGACCATTCTGTATACACATATTTTGAATTTGTAAAGTTGAAAATGAAAAATATGATATTAATTATATAAATAACTCTTGTTTTTGATTGTTATGATCAGCTCGTTATTTGCATTATATCTTGTAAAGGTAAACCTAGTCAATATTTGTGAAGTATTTGGTATGTATCTTCCACGCTGGAAATTGTTCTGATTATTCTAAATATTATGATTTATCAAAAAATAAAATTACGACATTTTTTTCTGTTCCGCGATCAAAATCATATACAAAGTCTATAAACAAATATAGTTTTAACCGCTTGATAAAATTAGACTTTTAACGATAAATTTGAACGGCTAAAACAACGAATACTCACACCAAATACAAATTTTGAGTAATGCCAGTTGAGTAATAGTTTTCTTCAATTTATTTTCTTTAAAAGAAAAACATTGATCCAAATTGGAGATAAAATCAATTGTATTATAAGTGCATTGTCTATCTTAATATGTTATTTGTATTTTTTAAAATTTAGAGTTTGTCGAGAATTGAAAAACTCAGAGTAGATGTAAATATTTCTAAATTCACTATGATCTCATTGATTTGCCATTTATTATCGAGCAATGTATAAAATTATGAAGCGAGTTAAAGACAATTATTGTATTTATTGCATTGCAAGGACTTGGTAACTCGAATACAAATGAATATCGATCGCGAATTGAGAGAGAAAAAATATATATATTAGAGTATACTTAAAAATAATAATTGAATATAAATATTTGTGTTGTGCATGAGATGACTTATGTTATTTTGATTTTTATTTGTTTAGAACAGCATACTGGGTCTCTTTGGTTAATTTTTTTCTTACTGATTATAACGAAATTATGTGCGGAAACTTGTTTTACAATTTTTGTTGCTTGTTTTTATCATTAAACTTAATTTATATTGTACTTTCAAAGTTTTTAGGCTAAAAAGAAGTAGGTTTGCATGCACGACTAAAAGCGATTACTAATATGTAGGTTTTTTTATAAATAAAAAGTGTAAAAAGTTTTATCGGCGTACAATGAATTGCTATTGATCATCTTTTATGTATATAAAGTAGTATTGTAATATGGAAATATATAATTTGGCAGTATAATAAAAAAATATATTTCAACCTCCTTAAAAGTCGCAATACTTGATTAATTTATTGTGTCGTCTCAGGGTGCAGTCCCACGTAGAGGAAAAAGCGGAATGGAAAGGAAGCAGAGTATAGGGGGTAACCCCTAGAAAAAAGAATGTAAAGAAATTGCTACGGGGGGGGGGGATTAATTGGACTAATTTCTACATTTTCATCGAACTTGATATAAGACCACGAATGCGAATAACTGCTGAAATCCAATGTACTCTAGGTGATTTCCCGATTGTTCTGAATTTGGAGAAAAAATGTAAGATGTCGTTGGTTAAACTTCTGGTTAATTTGTTGTCTATTGCTATGGCGAATTACAGGTCGTTTTGGTTATTATGCAACAATCTTAAAACTGCAATTAGAGTCATGCAATAATAAGACTATGATTACACCTCATGGGATTATATATATTAGTGCCATATTAATTAATGCAACAAGAATATCTATTTTTAATTTTATACATTGTCAAATGTGAAGAATTAAATAATTCAATAAAACTAATAGATTTTATTAGTTTATCCTGACTATCCAGACGATATTAAATTGTAGATGTTATGCACACACACACACACACACGCGCGCGGGGGTGCAAGGGGGTCTGCGGCCTCCCCTCCCGCTCCCGCACCCACCTTCGCCGGTAGGCAGCGTGTACCTCGTTTTACAACTTAAAAGTACAGTTAAGTTGTAAAGTAAAATTGGTAATTCTTCAGTTTAGCTACAGCAGCACAAAAAACGATGAACTTAGGTTCATTCGACGCGTTTTTGCACGAAACGAAAGAATCTGGCAGAAAAAAGTGTCGCTCTGCCCCGCGACGCGAGATATTAATCGTTAAAGTTGACAGGAATCAGGTTATGATTCCTGTCATACCGACGACATGTAGCAACACTAAACGTGCCCTGCGGCCACATGCGCATGCTCAGTGGTCGCACGCGCATGTAAAACTGCGCCAATTTTAAATGAATCAATCGTGCAGAATAACCAAGCATCTCGATTCAAGCAGTTAGGTCTCACGCTGAGAGTTTCTTTAGTTTAATTATGCGTGGGAAGCATGCATGTGCTTTATAATTTCGCCGAAGGCCCCCCCTCGCACCCCCCGGGTGTGTGTGTGTGTGTGTGTGTGTGTGTGTGTGTGTGTGTGTAGGTATGTGTGTGTGTGTGTGTGTGTGTGTGTGTGTGTGTGCTTCCCCCGCATAATTAAATTAAAGAAACTCTAAGCGTGAGACCTAATTGCTTGAATCGAGATGCTTGGTTATTCTGCACGATTTATCTGTTTAATGATTTTCGTTAAAGCAGGGCACACACACATGTGTGTATGTCCTGCTTTATAGAGGTTGTGATTTTCGTTAAAAAAAAAGCGTCATTTAATCTATTGTACATAAGTTAGATGACGCGCTTTAAACACTTGGTAAATATGTATAATAGCGGACCCAGCCCCAATGACCTTGACCTTGACATATGTTGTCAAGGTCACCCTCCTGAATGATTTTCGGAAGGTTTTAGCCGTCGCTCGTTACTCGTTAAAAAGTTATAAACAAAAAAAGTTTGGAAAATATAGCAGCTATTTTGAGTATTGAAAAGTTCACGCATACACTTTCCACGCGAACCTAGGTCCACCCCCACCCTCCCCCTGCTTTCGGGGGATGTGCGGTAGCCCGTTCCTTGTTTACGTGTATACTGTTTATGCATACACAATATATATGTCGAAATAGTTCACGCATACACTTTCCACGCGAACCTAGGTCCACTCCCACCCTCCCCCTGCTTTCGGGGGATGTGCGGTAGCCCGTTTCTTGTTTACGTGTATACTGTTTATGCATACACAATATATATGTCGAAATAGTTCACGCATACACTTTCCACGCGAACCTAGGTCCACCCCCACCCTCCCCCTGCTTTCAGGGGATGTGCGGTAGCGACATATATATTGTGTGTGCATAAACAGTACACACGTAAGCGAGAAAGGGGCTACCGCACCTCCCCCGAAAGCAGGGGGAGGGTGGGGGTGGACCTAGGTTCGCGTGGAAAGTGTATGCGTGAACTATTTCGACATATATATTGTGTGTGCATAAACAGTACACACGTAAGCGAGAAAGGGGCTACCGCACCTCCCCCGAAAGCAAGGGGAGGGTGGGGGTAGACCTAGGTTCGCGTGGAAAGTGTATGCGTGAACTATTTCGACATATATATTGTGTATGCATAAACAGTATACACGTAAACAAGGAACGGGCTACCGCACATCCCCCGAAAGCAGAGGGGAGGTGGGGGTGGACCTAGTTTCGCGTGGAAGTGTATGCGTGAACTATTTCGACATATATATTAGTTATTTATGCCTTTCAATATTCAAAATAGCTGCTATATTTCACTTTGCATGCGCGTGCGACCACTGAGCATGCGCATGTGGCCGCAGGGCATGGTCGTTAGTCGCTGCATCTCGTCGGTATGACAGGAATCATAACCTGATTCCTGTCAACTTTAACGATTAATATCTCGCGTCGCGGGGCAGAGCGACACTTTTTTCTGCCAGATTCTTTCGTTTCGTGCAAAAACGCGTCGAATGAACCTAAGTTCATCGTTTTTTGTGCTGCTGTAGCTAAACTGAAGAATTACCCTTTGATATCTATATAAATAAAACAAAGTCGGGTTAGTTACACCATTTATAACTCAAAAACCGCTGGACAGATTTTGTATTAAGACGATATAAAATAGATGAGGTAGAAATTTCCGGCGAGTGCTATAGAGTGTATAGTTTTTCGTTACCGGGGCGAAGCCCGAGTAACCAGCTAGTATTATATAAGATATATTCATCATTGAAAGATAAGTGATATGCATTATAAGTATACATACGTTTCAAATTCGCGCACTTTTACATGCGCGTGCGACCACGGAGTACGGAGCCTGCGCATGTGCCGCATGTGACCCTAGCCCAGGGGCCCAGTGCGCGCGTACGGTTTTTCGATTTTTTCTACGAAACCGCAAACCCGAACGTGACTACAAACGGCCGCGGCTAACTTCACGTTGATGCATGGCCGACTGCGCCGATTGGCTAGTCGCTAGGGAATTTTTCGATTCTGAATAACTTTCGGAGAATTTTAAAGGTTCCCTACGCATTTACGCGACTCGAGAATCGAGATAAGAGTACCATTGATAGCAAATAAATTATCAGAGGACTTTTCTTGCGAATATATAAAACTGGTTCCGGGTATCGTTACATTGCATAAGGGAAGGGTAAAGGTGGTTTCGGAAAAGTCGAAAATTTGCATTAATGCAGGTAGATATACGAACGCGAGGATCCGAAGTATGAGTCTTATGGAAAACTCGGACACGCGGGTTGTCCTGGACGATCAGTTGCAGCATTTTATCGATACCGAAACGAAAAAGCAGCATTTTCAGGTTAGTTCCTGGATCGGTTGCGCAAATTTGCAGATATTTTTTATTTATATTTCGCACTTTGTAATATATAAAGAAAGAAACCTGAAATAAATATTTTTCATCATTTCCAACTTTATCGGACAGTTCGATCTCAACTCCACTGATATACTTGAGAAAATTTAAATTCAGTAATCTTATCATATATTTTACCATTATTTCTTTAATATGATATTTTTGGGATGTTTTCAGGGGTTAGTACATGAATTAACGGGTCTTTGCTGGGAGACTTGTATGGATAAGCCGTCGCTACGCCTGGAGCCTAAAGTTCACAAGTGTCTCGTGAATTGCGTGGAGAGATTTATTGACACAACCAATTATATCACAAACAGATTAGAACGTGTTGCCACGAATATGCAGTCCGAGTCAGATAACATGGAATGAACACGTATCATTCCTAGGATTGTTCCTAGTGTCCAAGTTTGTCATGGACAAATTTTAAACATTTTGTAATATATCTGTACGTGTACCGGATCCACATAAACAATTTAAGACATGTTTTCAAGCATTCGGGGATTTTTGAGTCGCCACAGGCGTAAGTTTATATTTGGGAGCGTCATTATTAGCAGCGTCATCTTCTTGACGCGTTACACGCAGCGTAAGCTGCGAGAGTGGCAAGAAAATGAGATCAGGATGCTGATGGAAAGGACGAGGAAACGACAGTACTATGAGAGCACGGAAAGAACGTGTAACCAAATGATATCGTCCCTCGCGGTGACTCTGCGAAACTCTGTCGTCAAAGAAATCGACACGGAGGTAATCATAAATCAACTTAGAGACGGCTCGGCCGACAAGCTAACGTCCTGGAGTCAACTGAAGGTGTTGGCGATCACGCGATCGGCCGTAATAATTTATTCTTATACGATGCTAGTTACATTTCTTAGAATTCAGCTCAATTTGATTAGCGGGCATATGTACAAAGGTGCGCAGAATGTGGATAATGGGACTATCGGCAGTGAGGTACAGGCAAGATACATGGCTCTTTCTAGTTATTTTATATACGAGGGCATTAAAAACTTGAGCAGTTTCATAAAGAGTAAAGTTGCCGAAGTCACAGCTTCGTTGTCTCTGACGCAGCAGTTAACGTTGAGAGATTTGGAACAAATTTATTGGGCAGTTACATCATCCGTGTCTGCCGACAGCTCGAGAGATCCTGTGAAAAATTTCACTTATTACACGTTGCAACATGATATTGAAAACAGCGACACATCTACCTATTCGAAGCTGAGGGATCAGATGCTAGATGTGTCGGAGAGCGAAGAAGTACAGGATTTAATGCAGAAAAATATCAGAAGTGGATTTGTCTTATTAATGGATCATATAGCTGCATACTTTACTGAATACCTTCATCCTTCTAAAACTGTTGGTGTTAATAAAACATCGCTTTTGGGAGAATCGAGCGCTGAAAATCCGACTTTAACGAGGGAAGGAGCTGCAAATGATTTGAATGGATTTGTAGATGTTAACAAAACCACTATGGCCTTGGCCAAGATTATCCCTATTATAAATGGGCAGATTCCGGATAATCCAACGCCAAACGATTTAGCGGCGGATTGGCTTCAACGTCTGATGCTAAATAGTGATTTTAAAACGCTCGGGGCGAATCTTTACGAAGCAGTCAGCTAAAGTCAGTTAATTACGGATCAATATTTTGGAAATTAAGCGGGAGACTTATCGATTGTACAGTTGCCACAGTTGGTAGAGCAATCAAGACTTCTTTGCAGCAACGATATAATTTTTCTTGAATTTTTTTTTATAGATTTCTTTGCGTGTTAGATACAAGGTATTTTGTACCGCAGGGAATTTTTTTGTATATATCTTTAAGTTAAAATACATGGTTGACGGCTTTATGTTTTCATTAATCTCAGGATAAATATAATTATCAAATAAACGTATAATAGTGGACATCCTATGTTCTATGAGAAAACACTTAAATGAGCGACTCGCTATTGAGAACGATGGGTACGATTACTACATAAGGTACATATAAGCAAAAATCTGTTTTAAATTAAATTGTATTTAATATAATGGTATGGTATTTTTTAAATACAGTAATAAAATTTCATTGTTTGGATATTACAATGGTTTTACTGTTATCTATAATTTCATATATGAAGTTTCTACGTTTACACATCTTAAATATATCGCCATTAAAATAGTTCGCCTATGAGAGAATAATAGATTGAAGATTGTTAATGAGACATTGAAAAATTGCAAAGCTGATTATTTCCATAACTTCTTGATCGACATATTTTTCTCAGAATCCTTCTGCATCACTTTTGCTACAGCCATCTCAAAATCTTCTTGAGTTACGTGAACTCGACGTTCTCTAAGAGCATACATTCCAGCTTCCGTACAAACACCCTATAATATAAACAATATACATTCACATTTTAGAACGTGTATACAAATATTTAAGAAGTTACGGCATGCCAAAAAATTTAGCAAACATCTTTTTTATCGTGATAAAAGTAAAATATGAGAAGAGCTCTCAAAGTTTTTTTTATTAAAATTTAAGATAGTGGAATGGCACAAGATCTCTTGATATATTCTTCTTTTAAAAAAATCTTTGGAATAAAGTAATTTGTTAAGAGCAGAGAATTAGATTTATATCATTTAACATTTATTCCATGCTCTCAATTATGAAACTGCGGTAGAGAACGTCCTTTTATTACCTTGACTTCTGCTCCTGACGCACCAGGCATGAGTTCAGCTATCTTTCTCAGATTTATTCCACGTGTCAAATTCATTTTCCTAGAATGAATCTTCAGGATGTCTAATCTAGCCTCTTCGTTTGGAGGTGGGAATTCGATCTTACGATCAATACGCCCGGGCCGCAATAATGCCGGATCCAGGATATCAATTCTGTTTGTGGCCATAATAACTTTTATGTTCTTCGTTGCTTCAAAACCGTCCAACTGATTCAGCAATTCTAACATGGTACGTTGTACCTGAAAGTATAATTTAGAACACAATTACGAGACTATATTTGTATTCACACATATATTTCATACATACTTCACTATCGCCACCAGATCCAGATTCAATCCGGGAACTTCCAATGGAATCGATTTCGTCCATGAATATTATAGACGGTGCGTGTTCTCTCGCCATGACGAACAATTCACGAACCATACGCGAACCTTCTCCGATAAATTTCTGCACCAACTCAGATCCGGATACGCGAATGAAGGTGCACTCGGTATGATGCGCGACCGCTCTTGCAAGAAGAGTCTTGCCGGTGCCTGAAAGATTTTGCATCGTCATCGTGACACCATCAAAGATTATGGTAGATAAGCGTGCAGCAGATAATTACGATAGAATATGAAGGTTCCCACATATGTGGTCCGTCTTTGGTAATATAATAAATAATAAATTACCTGGTGGTCCATACAGCAGTACACCTTTTGGCTGTGCAATTCCAAGAGCATCAAACAATTCTGGATGCTTGACCGGTAACTCTATGACCTCTTTTATCTCCTTTATCTGTTTATCTAAACCTCCAACCATTTCGTAGGTAGAATCCGGCACTTTCTCTACCATCATAAGGGAGACAAGCGGATCGACTTTATTCGGCAATATTTTATGCAGAGTGTAACTTTCGTTACGCAGAGCAACGCGCGAGTTCGGAGTCACGTCGTTGATGTCGATGTTCTTGTCTATATCTACCACAAATTTGCCCTCTGGATGTACTTTAACTAGAACCTTCTTCTTGTCCATAGGTTTAACCACTTCCCCGACATAGGAACCCTGTTCTTGCAGGAGTTGTAACTCTTCGCGTAACATGCGTACTACAAAAGATGATAATTCAAAGAATTTTCTTACATCACAGAACATATCCGACTTTTATAGAGCAATATTTGTATCGCGCTAAGTCAAAATAGATACCTTTGGCGTTGAGTTCATTACGCTGTGCTTGCAGTCTCCTTAAATTTTGACTCTTTTCAGCGACAATTAACTGCAATTCCTCGATCTTCGTAATGTAATACGGTTTAAAGCCTTCTCCCTTAGCATTCTTCTCGTCGATATCCATCTGAAAAATTTCGAGTGTTCGAATTGCATATCAATAAAATGTTTCCAATCGCCGCGCGCAATAATAATGATATTAAACATTTTTCTTACCTTATTTGTGAGCGTCATGATTGATGGTAAAGGAGAACAAATACACTTCACAAATAAATATTCAATAGATTCCCATTTAACGACGGGCAGCGTCGGCACGACCGCACGACGTTAACCTTATTTTCTCCAAAATTCGACGAGATCACCTCTCCTCAAGTTCTCACTTGTCATTCTTCTCGACCGATATTTATATAGCAGTGGAAAGTGATTGGTTCTTATCTTTGGCTCCAACCAATCACATGGCTGCGTTCCGAAACATCACCCCCCGAGTGCTGAAAATCTATAGTGCACGTGACAATGCTAGGTTGCGTTCCAAAATTCACTCTGGGTAACTAAAATCTATAGTTTACGTCGTAGCATTTTTAGTTAACTAGAGTGAGTTTTGGAACGCAGCCCTATAGAATTTTATAAAAAATGTTAAAATAAGTCGCCGGCGATTTATTTGATGCCCGTTCTAGACTGGAGGACGAATCCTATACTTGAAAGGTTGCAAGGCACACGATTGCTCACGTCGTCAATTGATCAATTCATAACCTAACCTTCTGTGATTGGTCGATCCAATGGAAAAATTTTAAACCTCGCGTTCTTATCAAATATTTTTGTACTCCACGACTCAGCTCCACTTTTCGAGAACGTTATATATATATTGTATTTATATGTATATGTATGTATGTTGTATCAGAGAGGTTTTCTCCTCTGGTTGTATGCACGATATGCATTGGCATTGCTCGAGTACGCAATACACGTTAAAACGTTGAACATACGTTGGATGCAAAACGAGTCGTGCGTCTACCCTCGGCGACGTTTCCGCGGCATAAATATGTAAATACAGTATGGCCGAAAGAAGCGGAAGCTTTTCCACTTTCCCGGATGGCATTTCGACATTTCGCTACGCGACTGAGGGAACTGTAACGTTTCGCCGCTGAATGTAATCCCGTGGATTCACGAATTCCCGGAACGAAATGACGTAAATACCTCCGCCGTGATCTTTCACAGCGTATTTCGACCGCACCGATAAGAATGTCACTCGGTCGTCACTGGTAAGAAAGAGCGAAAGAGAGAGCGCGCGCGAGAGAGAGAGAGAGAGAGAGAGAGAGTGAGAGAGAGTGAAGAGAGAGAGGAAGAGGGAGAGAAATGTTATGTTTATATCTCGGCGAGGTAGGAGTGTAGGAGGACACATTCGTGAGCTGTGAAATATCGCGGGAGAATATGGAATCGAACGTACGGAAGCGTCAGTGCACGTTCTAACGCTATGCCGCGGCAGGCCTACACCGCGTGCCCCGACATTCCGCTCGCCGACGATGTCAAAGCCATAGGCGCTGCCATGGACACGGACGTGGAGCTCGGCAAGGGCGAGGGGTGCGAGACTATACCGGGCTGCTCCGGCTACTCGAGCATGGTGCACAGCAAGAAGGTCATTAAGCACGCGTTGCGACAGCAAGCCAAGCGGCGCCGGAAGAACACAACGATAGCGTCCGGCAATTCGCGCACGTTGCCCAGGATCGTTGTCAAACCGCTACCGCCGCCGCCGCCGAACGATCCACCATCCCCGGTCAACAACGTGCAGCACATCAACACCGGTAATTTTCCAACTCCGCTCCTCGTTTCTCGTTCGCAGAGGAGAGTCAGTGGGATTCGATGATTTCTAAATGCTTATACCTTTCGCAGCGAGATGTAACATTTATCTTGAGTACAATATAAGCAGAAGGCTATTATTACTGCAGAATGTATTAAATACTGCAATATGACTTTCTTCATTTTTGTATATATTTAGTTAACGTTAGAACTATATATGTGCTTATATCATAAACCAGGATTATTCTGATACGACGTTAGTTTGTGACATAGACAGATAGAACTTTGGTATGTCGCAATCTATTTGTCGATATTTTATCTCAGTATTAGAGCAAAGACAAGACTTGTCATTCAAATAATTTTGTATAGATATTATAAAGTAATGCTTTATATATGCATATTTGTTTATTCACGTATTGCTTTGATATATTGTTTTTATAATTTATGTACAAATATCTGAATATATGTCGTAATCAATGTTATATTGTAATATTCTTAACTATGATATGTTTGTGAGAAAAATTGCAATATATTTTTTAAATGTTAAATGAGAAAACTTTCATTGACGTTTGACTTAAACATTTACGTTTTCACTATATTTGTTGCAAATACACAGATTAACATAATGATAACACGTAATACAGATACTATTATAATTTGAGGAAGCGATTATCGTATAACACAGTTCATTTTTTTTTTATTTTCTTTACATCTTTTATATAAAGTAGAAATTTTAGTCTAAGTTTTATCGTTTATACGACGATAGCTTATCTCAGCTGAAATCATCTATATTTTTTACGCATATAGCACCGGAAGAACCTGCTGCAACAATGAGAGAAGTTTTGGCTAGTTTACCTGGATTTAGCTTAAAGTCAAGCCGCAGGAGATCTACAAAGAGACTGTCCGCAACAGCGCAATTAGAAGCTGGTCTCGTGGATTTGGAGTCCCCAGCGAGTATATTAGCAAGTACGAGCTTACGCGCTCTGTTAAATAGGCATACATTTCAAGGCTTGCCTCCACTGTATCAACGGAAGCTCGCACAACTCCTGCCTGCTGTAGATAGACAGGTACTAAATAATATATAATTTCTTAATAGTAAATACTATTGAATTACTTTAACTTTAGATATATAATTGTTTAGAAATTTTAAATTTTTGTATAAATTTTAATTAATTTCATCTTATTCCTATAGGATGCTGCTATCTCTGGATTGAACAATGAATTTTTTGCGAGAGCTTGCCTAGAATGGCGGAAACGTTTAGCAGAAGGAGAATTCACTCCAGAAAATCAGCAACGCCTGAAGATGGAAGCGGAACGCGATAAGAATAAGCTAGATCCGTGGAAAGTGAAGCATTTTGAACCGATATGGGGAGAAAAGCGAGAGCCTAAACTTAAATCGAATCTCCATTATATTACCGAGTCACGTTCTAGTGGTGCAGTAACACGTTCAAGTTTAAGACTTCGTCTGGAAGCTAATGTGGATATTCCTACGTCGGAACATGCTGTCTGTCCTATTGTAATGACAGAAGATAAAGTCGACACCAGCTGCAAGACCGAAATCGGCGTAAAGAGTTCCGACGATCTAGTTAATTCTGAAGAGGTGCAACAAAATTTAATGCCCTTGGATTATAATACATTACCGGACAATGTGACTGATGAGAAACATTTAGATGACTCAATGCGAGTGAATTCCATAGAAGTGTCAGAAGATATTCAAATGCATGAAAGTAAAATAGAGGAGGCTGACAAGATCACGGATATTTGCGAGAAACGAGATATGGTTGAGGCTGATGACCTTGCGAGACAAATATGTCAAGAAACCATTTCGAATGTCTACGAGGAAGAAACAGATTTTTCCTCGAGCGAGAAAAATTTGCAACCTATAGAAAATAACGTAATCGAAGCATCGGAGGAAGACACCGTGCTATTACCTGATGATAATTCGTCACCGAGATCGAGCGAACAGATAGAACGTGGGTCACACACGTCCGTAGAATCAATTTCGCAGTTATCCAACGAATATATATCACAAGCATCCATAGATCAGATTTCTCAGATCTCAAAGGAACATATTTCACAAATATCCAGCGATCAGATTTATCAGATATCGGATTGCGAAACCACGAGTATCCTTGAAAGTTCATCGCCGCAGGATCAAGTTAGGCCCGCAGACATCGTTATAGAGGATACCAGTTTGATTAATAGCGATCAAACTGAGGTAACGCAGACTTCCCACGAAAATCCAGCGGATAGCGAATCACAAATACCAGAAGGAATGGAAATTGATAGCGAGACTTTACAACGTATTCATGAACTCGAGGTAAGAGTTTTAATGTATATCAAACACGCTATTAAGAGATCGTAGATGTATTAGTACAATCTCGATAGACTAGAATATTAACTCTTCGGAGGTGGACGTCGGGTCACTCTCTGATCGCCTCCCAGACCCATGCCCTGACTCTGTTTTGTTTAGACTGTATGGCTTGTCTAAGGAATCGTGAATCTTGAGCTCTAAACAAAAAACAACAACTAAATAACATTCTCGTGTAAAAATTTGTCTTGCAACACAAACTTTACTATGGGTCAGAAGTGATTCGGTGTCCGCCCTGCACGCGGCGTCCGTCTTCCGAGGATTAAAAAAATATATACTATTGTTATTATACTATCTCCACACTGTTGTCAAAAACTTTATTATGAATCTTGCTTTAGGTACGAGGAGAAATGCGCGAAATGTATGAAGAGATTTCGGGATGTCCAGAAGAGATAATATATCCTATTCTTGAGGGAATGGAAATGGCCTCAACCAATGCAGAAGTAACTGAGCCGCAAGTAGTGTCGGGACAAACTGAAGATACTACGGGAACGGATGTAAATGTTGGTAATGAGGATGAAGCTCTGCGAGAGGCAAATAATTACGTCTGCTCTGAAATGTTAGAATGTAGTTGGACAGTGGATCCGACCGTGAATAACATCAATAATAATAATAGGGTAAGCATATGTACATTGATAATTATTTTAGTATTATTTATACCGTACACATATCAGTAATACCAGCTACTTTAAAAATATATGTAAAAAACATAAATTTGATTTTGTAAAGACTTATGATAACATACTAGTTATTAACACACGCGTTATTTTTTCAAAAATAATTCAATTCTTAGAGTATTGGTATAAGATTTGAACTCGAAACAATCGGTTCTCGAGTTTAGGCTAATTACACAGTTAGAGCAAATCGAGAACAAGATAAGAAAAATTAGAATTTAGTACGTAATTACAAATAAGAAACAATGTACAGTTTACTAAGTCACTTTAATCACTTTGAACAACAAAATAAGATAAAATTAGAAAATAATAAAGAAAATTACAAAGTTAGCTACTGCTTTTTGTTTTAAGTCATAGGAGAGAATAAATTAAAATAAGCTTTCATGATTTAAAATGACACTAAACAGATAATTAGTAGTGATTGATTCCTCCTGAATGCTCATTGAGAAGAAATAACTATAATACTACGATATATTTATACTAAATAAAATTGTAACACGAAGAATATAGATCTTAAAGTTTAAAAAGAGTTTTTATCCGAGCAGTATGAAAACGACGAGTAGTAATTGATAAATTTTGCTTATTTTCAAATATATCTAATAAAACTTAACAAGATTTTATATTAATTTATATTCTTTGTTTTTGCAAAGACGCAAGAAGAGTTGCAAGTACCTTGGCCTTTGGTGGCGGCCGCTCTTGATGGATCGGTAGCGGCCAATATCACAGTAACGACGCAAGATGAATGCAGCGAAACCTCCACAACGACCGATTCTACAACTTCTTCGCAGCAGTTTATTAACGCGGATACCAACGTGGAATCCGTTAACTGCATTCAATTGCCAGTTGTTCAAGGAACTACATTTCAATCAGACGGCTTAACTATTAGCACCCCGGGAAGCAGTTGCGTTATGAAGAGCTTGCAAGCGCAAAGTCCGCCGATCATTGCGTTTCCGCAATTGCAATCCATCAGATTTGTGCAAACGAGCTTTAATCCGGAACAGGAAACAACATCTTCGCTGGCAAATAACTCGTCTACGATCTCGGCCCAGCTTCAGCCCCAGCAAAGTAACACCGCGCAAGTTAACATGATACGAACGCAGGATACCATCACCCAAATAAATACTCAAAACAATAATGCGCGGAATAATATGAATCAGAACACCATTGCGACGCCAAGTCAAGTGCAAAATACTCTCCCGACTACAATGGGAGTACAATCTCAGAATCGCGCGCAGAACGCGATTGTTATTCAACATCAAACCGCTTCTTCTGTTCAACCTCGACAAATTGCGGCTACTGTGCATCAACAACAACAACAACAACAACAACAGCAGCAGCAGCAAACGCCACAACAGCAACAGCAATATGCTGGACCATCTGTAACCGTTTCTACGCGACCCTCGCGCGTGTCCAATCAAGGCAGCCAAAGAGGCTCTAGAAATAGTAATAAAGAACAAGGAGGTGGTAGATCGAGAAGCTCTACGAAAGAGCCTCCGGGTGCTGTCAATTTGGAGCGCAGCTATCAGATATGTCAAGCGGTAAACTAACTCAATATCCAGTTCAGAGTCATACGTGAATGTAGTAAAGATATGAATTTATCGAATGTGCGATGCGTATTACATTGATAAATGTAGGAACGCTGATATTATTTTAGGTCATACAAAGTTCACCGAATAGAGATCAACTGAAGGCTCATTTAAAGCCACCGCCAAGTTTACTTGCTAGAGGAGACGGTGCATTCACAACCAGCAAATCTGGTGGGCGCACCCTGACGACGGTCAAACCCCAGAAAACGCAGCAAGCGATACAACACAATAAACAAGCTCAAAATAAGACGCAAGCAGTTATGCTGAGACATGTATTCGCTACGGCGCGTCAAGCTACATCGACGGAGGTATGTAGTACTTATTATATTAATTATTAATATAGCTGTTTAGATATTTAGCTGTGCCGCTTTTTACATGTATTACTTGCTATATCAAGGGTAAAGTATATTTAACCCTTATGTCAATACCCGGGTATCCACCTGTGCATATATGGGTAAAATGTTTAATGTTTGCATGAAAATTTCTTTATAACCGCCCGGATCGTCGCTATTTGAACTTTTTACTATCGAAATATGCAATGAACTTTTTGTTTCAATACCCGGAATTAAAAAAATTATCGTCTTGAAGTTTACCTACTTGATTCTAATACCCAGGGTACCCGGGTACCCACTTTTAAAAATATGAGTTTTATTATAGTTATTGACTAAATTAATTTATAAATAATTAATATGGTTATAGGAATGGTAAATTAATACGAAACAATTATTTATAAATTAATTTAGTCAATAACTATAATAAAACTCATATTCTTAAAAGTGGGTACCCGGGTACCCTGGATATTAGAATCAAATAGGTAAACTTTAAGACAATAATTTTTTTACTTTCGGGTATTGAAACAAAAAGTTCATTGCATATTTTGATAGTAAAAAGTTCAAATAGCGACGATCCGGGCGGTTATAAAGAAATTTTCATGCAAACATTAAAAATTTTACCCATATATACACACGTGGGTACCCGGGTACCCGGGTATTGAACAACGTCGCACATTCCGGGTATTGACATAAGGGTTAATATCAATCTTTATATGAACTTGACATTTCTGTGAGATATGCAGATAAAAAAGAAACGCTAATTCTTATTCAACGTACTTATAACAAATGAGGTCTCATGAAATTCTAGTAATAAATCTTATAAAAACAATTTAGGAAGATAGATCACAATAATAGCCATGCAAAATACATACTTTGCTACAAGTATCTTTTAATTTATCGTTCAATATTTTTCTTGTTGTATGAAATGTATGTACTGAACACTTGACGTACACGCATACTATTTTATCCTTTTTTGTGTGTACAGTGCTAATCTCGCGGGTCGCTTGTGACGATCTCGGTATCATACAGGTACCTAAACAAACAAATTTTTACATTAGTTTTGGGTTCCTAAACGCAGTAGAGATAGTGACTTTAATTATCAGACGCAACGACGCAGCGACGATTTTGTGCAATGCTACAAAAATTTATTTACACAAATATTATAACAAGGATGACAAACGAATGCTCTTATTATGCAACCAAACGAATTTAGAATGCTCTAATTTAAATGTTATTTGTTTAATATATTTCTATTGATGGTCGAAAGTAGCTTGAACGTGCAATATATCAGTTCAAGCTACGTAAAACGTTTATAATGATTTTGTTAATTAAATCCCTTGATACCTTGTAGGTTACAGAAAGCACTCCTATAGCGCAGCTTGGTTCCACCAACAGCAATGGTCTCGGGCAATATATACTTGTACAAAGGACGGGAGTTGGAGATAGTGCACCGAGAGCATCATCCGCTCCTCCATTACCGCCGCAAATTGCAGGGATGGGCGTTGGGGTCCATTTAGTGCGAGGAAGACCGGCGAGCGCCGGGGAGGGTTCTCATCAGGCTGTCACCCTGAAGGCGAGAGGCGCGGATAGCAGAGTGACAGGCGGCGCGGAACCGGGTGCACCCGGGATGATAATCGGCGGCGATCCGCCACCCCCGTGTGAATGTAATATGCGAGGAGCCATGGTAATTTGTCGGCAGTGTGGTGCCTTTTGCCACGATGACTGCATCGGGCCTCAACGTATCTGTGCTACCTGCCTCATACGTTAATCACTTCATCTTCATCCAAGCATTTGTGTATAAAATTAAACCCGTTATAAGATAAGAGTGCTGAGCATCCAGTTAGTAAACAGAAAATACCAAACACGTTATCGTATTAATGAATTTATATATGTATATAACATAGAGACACGTATACATATAGAGTATACATATATATATATATATATATATATATATATATATATATATATATATGTACTTCTATTTCAAACTCACTATACAATATACATCCATATAATATATATGTGTACACATGTGTATCCACGTCCACACACACACACACACACACACACACGCGCGCGCGTGCTCACGCACGCACGCGCACACACACTCACACACACACACAATGTAATATATCACAAAAGTATAATAAAAAAGTTTGGGGACAACATTTTCGCAATGGTCTGCTAAATATACCGCAATCAGCATTTGATAGCATGCCATATTTTATATGAGAAATATAATATTGAATTACAATTTTTATCTATATATAATTTTGTTTATTAATAAATATTGTCCCCGAACTTTTAGTCATACTTTATATGTTAGTTGATATGAGCGCTCAGTCAAACGGATAAGACAATGTTTTCGATTGCATAAAACTGATTGCCAAAATAATTTACTTTAATTTTTACCGCGGAATTAAGACTAAAAAGTAATAAATAAATAATAAAATCTTACAGCAAATTCTTGTCTATAACATGATCTAATATTTTATTTTTGATTTCTTTCTGATGATTATAAAAAAGGTATTAGATATTATTATATTGTAATACTTTCAGATATTATTTTCTAAAATAATATTATGAGATGTAAAAATTTATATCCTGTTTTACAGAAAGGAAAAAATATCTTTTCTATAAATTTTTTTCTTAAAATTTTTCTTTAATTGTCTACTTCTTTAGGATTATTATACATTGTCATAAGTTGCACTAAAGATTTTATTTTTTTCTTGTAGAAAATTATTTATCAGAAGAGATCAGAGTTATTAGAGAGTTGGAAATGCCTTGTGCATTTGAATATTTCAAAGTAGAAAATAGACTGATTTTAGCAGTTTGTTATAGTAAAAATTATTTGTTTGACTATAGTACACTCATGTAAAATTATTTAGTTTGGAAAGTATAAAATATTGCCCAGCACTCTTATACGAATGGAAATTTTTGCAGATTAAGGGTAATGAAGGATACAGTTGTGGGTATTGAAAGATTCAACATTGCTACATTATACAGCAGATAAAAAAATACAAATAATTATGGAATGTCTCTTATTCTGTTATCTTGCCTATCATAATTTTATTACAAATTGATGAGTACCTATAAATTGCTAACATACATAATAAAATTAATAAGCTTCTATATAGATATTGTACACAAAATTAAGTTAAGACAGTTAGTCCGTATGATAAGCGTAGCAATATTTATAGTTATGAAATTGATACATGAAAAGATTATTCGTCGAATAATTATTTGAAATTTTATTGCCTCTTTCATAGTGTTTGAATGCTTTATTATTGAGTTAATTTATGTATTATCGATACTTCTGTTATATTATTTTATTCAAATATTATAGAAACAAAAAAATTCAAAAAAATTCAATATTTGACGAATAAATATACAAAAAGGTCTTGTAAGGATACTTTGCGCGATGTTTATTTTTTTTAAATCATCAAACTCTAGTCTGTACTATACATATACTTATATATTTCTTCTACTTTTATTTATTATGCTATTTATTGATGGTAATCTTTTTATAGTTTTTATATTCTTTATTATATAACTTTGCCATTTCACACACACATGCATGATTATAAAACATATAATTACTTCATTCATAGTCATCTTATTTATTAATAATACTATCTGCATTTATTAATGCAATGTGTATAATGTAATTCTGACTGCTAATTTCAATAATTCAACTGTATTCTTGAGACCCTTGCTCATAAAAAAGTTTAAGAAAAGTTTAATCTCTTATATATATTGACCCTTAATACAGTCTTCCACTAAACATCACACTCTATAATATGTATGTTTGTTATTTATTTATTAACACACGAATTTATTTTTATTATAGCTACGTAGAGGATATTCCTGTACATGTTGATCTCGAAGCTAAACGACGAATCCTTTGTACATGCTCTCTTTTAATCATTCCTTTGGAATATAGGGTGACCTACTGAACTCTTTGAGTCTTAATATAGTTCAGACTACCTTTTGCACATGTATTAGTACATGTTGTATGTCAAACTAGTGTTGTCGGACATTGTGTACAGGAACAGTAATATATCACGAGAATGAATAATTAAGATTAACGATTTATTGCAAATAATAAGAGAAATAACTGAATATTCATAGCTCTAATATAGATATACGATATGTAGCCTGTATCAGTTTTATTCCCCATTTTGTTACGATTAATTCTTTAATGTTGTTAGTTAGACCGAGGAATGATTTATTGAGAAATTGCGAACAGTATGATTATTAACAATAATTTTATCTGTATGCTCTGTAGTATATCTAGAAATATTCTGTGCAGTACAAATGATGCAGTAATGATCCTATTAGGATCATTTGGAAATATCGTTTCTGGCAGTCTTAGGATGATCACTATCTTGGACTCCTAACTTGAATTAGAACATATATACATTGTATTCAATGCTATAACTGTACACCTGAATGTTGCTGACAGATGCATGAAATGCACATTGTAGTCGACTTTAGTTTTCTTCTCTTTATTTTTTCTTTTATCTCATATGAATAGAATAAAAAGATACATTTATTCCTCGTGTCAGATTTATATAACTTGATCGGCTGGATATTATTTGCGAGCATTATTATCCGTAATTAAGTATATATAAATTCAAATATTGAATATTTAAGAGGGGCGGCAGCTATTCCAGTTAAGACTAAAATATGTATACATACATCGCAAATAATTATAAAACTGTGTAACAAAGAAGTAGCTTATGCGGTGAAGTATGTTCAAGAAAGCAAAAAGATAATTTAATTATCTTATTGCTTTGCTTTTTTTTTTTTTTTTTTTTAAATTGGTTTTCTTTAATTTGATTTGAGATTTAATAATCAAGATTCAATATTGAAAAATTGGATTGATGATTTATCGAATCTTCTATAAAATTTTTGACATATATTGTGACAAAGCTGATGAAAAGTGATATTTTTTGTCGGTAATATTTGCGATGAAACGGAAAAATTATTTCTAAAAAGGTGTATATAACTTATAGTATAGTAATTATTCTAACTAGTAATGGTTAATTACCATAACACCAATTATTGTAAAAATTTTGCATAAAATTTATGTCTTGCAAATTCAGTATTTTGTGTTTTACTTGTATAAGGAGCAATTATAATATATTTTTAAATTTGTATATAGGGTCACACAACACTAGCACTTATCTTTCACCAAGTTAATCTTTGTGCTAGCGCTAAACATAAAACGCGTACATCTAAATGTATAATATTACTTATTTGTGTTGTCAGAAAATCATATTTAGGAGTAAAGAAAGAACGAGACAATAGAAAATGTGATGATTGAGATTGATGAGATCATGGTGTGCAGTTGCAGCATTATAATACTTTTTATGTACATTATATTCATTCTATCTCATCTCCCTTTCCATGTAGATACGATCAGAATTAAACCCTCACCTGTCATTGTTACGAGCGTATAAGATTTTCAAACATTTTTGAGGCAATAATATGCTAAATCGCGTGTAAAGACATGTCAGAGTTCTTAAGCTTTATAATCATTTGCTGGCTTTATTATGTACTACAAATTAAATCACTTATATGTTTCTTGTGTGAAAGAAACAATATATAAATAAATAGATAAATCTTTTTCTGTTACTTCTTTGTGAAATTTATCTTGTATGATTTAAC